>NC_092038.1:60791100-61154640 GCF_003086295.3 Arachis hypogaea
ATCAGATTAATGAAATCATCAAGAAAAACTTGAAGATACATGCATGAATGCAAGAAGAACAGAAACATGCAATTGACACCAAACTTAAAATGAGACGCTAGACTCAACAAGAAACATAGAATATTTTTGGTTTTTATGATTTTATATTTTTTTGGTTTTTTTCGAAAATTAAGTGATAAAGGTATCAAAATTCTTAATGAGAATTCCAGGAATCATGCAATGTTAGTCTAAACCTTCGGTCCAGGAATTAGACATGGCTTCATAGCCAGTCAAGCTTTCAAAGAAAGCTCCGGTCCAAAACACTAGACATGGCCAATGGCCAGCCAAGCCTTAGCAAATCACTGCTCCAACAGCAAGATTGATAGAAATCAACAAGCTCTTGTGATGATAAGTTGAAACCTCGGTCCAATAAAATTAGACATGGCTTCACAGCCAGCCAGACTTCAACAGATCATCATGAAACTCTAGAATTCATTCTTAAGAATTCTGAAAAAAAATACCTAATCTAAGCAACAAGATGAACCGTCAATTATCCATACTCGAACAATCCCCGGCAACGGCGCCAAAAACTTGGTGCACGAAATTGTGATCACTACAACACAAATAATCCAAAAACTTGGTGTTCAACACCATGGCATAAACATAACTTCGCACAACTAACTAGCAAGTGTACTGGGTCGTCCAAGTAATAAACCTTACGCGAGTAAGGGTCGATCCCAAAGAGATTGTTAGTATGAAGCAAGCTATGGTCACCTTGTAGATCTTAGTCAGGCAAACTCAAATGGTTATGAATGATGAATAAAACATAAAGATAAAGATAGAGGTACTTATGTAATTCATTGGTGGGAATTTCAGATAAGCGTATGAAGATGCTTGGTCCCTTCCGTCTCTCTGCTTTCCTACTGTCTTCATCCAATCCTTCTTACTCCTTTCCATGGCAAGCTGTATGCAAGGGTTTCATCGTTGTCAGTGGCTACCTCCCATCCTCTCAGTGGAAATGTTCAACGCACCCTGTCACGGCACGGCTATCCAGCTGTCGGTTCTCGATCATGTCGGAATAGAATCCAGTGATTCTTTTGCGTCTGTTACTAACGCCCCACAATCGTGAGTTTGAAGCTCGTCACAGTCATTCAATCATTGAATCCTACTCAGAATACCACAGACAAGGTTTAGACCTTCCGGATTCTCTTGAATGCCGCCATCAGTTCTAGCTTATACCACGAAGATTCCGATTAAAGAATCCAAGAGATATCCACCCAATCTAAGGTAGAACGGAGGTGGTTGTTAGGCACGCGTTCATAGGTGAGAATGATGATGAGTGTCACGGATCATCACATTCATCAAGTTGAAGAACAAGTGATATCTTAGAACAAGAACAAGCGGAATTGAATAGAAGAACAATAGTAATTGCATTAATACTCGAGGTACAGCAGAGCTCCACACCTTAATCTATGGTGTGTAGAAACTCCACCGTTGAAAATACATAAGAACAAGGTCTAGGCATGGCCAAATGGCCAGCCTCCCAATGATCTAAGAACTAGATGTCCAAAGATGAAAATACAATAGTAAAAGGTCCTATATATAGAGAACTAGTAGCCTAGGGTTTACAGAGATGAGTAAATGACATAAAAATCCACTTCTGGGCCCACTTGGTGTGTGCTTGGGTTGAGCATTGAAGCATTTTCGTGTAGAGACTCTTCTTGGAGTTAAACTCCAGCTTTGGTGCCAGTTTGGGCGTTTAACTCCCATCCTTGTGCCAGTTCCGGCGTTTAACGCTGGGGATTCTGAGGGTGACTTTGAACGCCGGTTTGGGCCATCAAATCTTGGGCAAAGTATAGACTATCATATATTGCTGGAAAGCCCAGGATGTTTACTTTCCAACGCCATTGAGAGCGCGCCAATTGGGCTTCTGTAGCTCCAGAAAATCCACTTCGAGTGCAGGAAGGTCAGAATCCAACAGCATCTGCAGTCCTTTTTAGTCTCTGAATCAGATTTTTGCTCAGGTCCCTCAATTTCAGCCAGAAAATACCTGAAATCACAGAAAAACACACAAACTCATAGTAAAGTCCAGAAAAGTGAATTTTAACTAAAAACTAATAAAAATATACTAAAAACTAACTAGATCATACTAAAAACAATGCCAAAAAGCGTACAAATTATCCGCTCATCAGAGAAGCTCAAGCTCAAGGATGTGGGTTTTGTTCCGCTTGCGAGGTTGATGAGGCATCGACACTGGGCAAGGATGGTAGTTTTATCCTACTTGCTCGAAGTTGTGGTGTACGTAGATGTGAGAAAGGTGACAGGATACTCTCCCTTTCAAGATGTGACAGGGCACTGATGAGCGGATATTTTATACGCTTTTTGTCATCATTTTCATATAGTTTTCATTATGTTTTGCGTAAGTTTTATTATATTTCCATAGGTTTTAGTGAAAAATTTATATTTTTGGATTCTACTTTGAGTTTGTATATTTTATGGTGATTTCAGGTATTTTCTGGCTGAAATTGAGGAGCTTGAGCAAAAGTCTGATTCAGAGACAGAGAAAGGACTGCAGATGCTGTCAGAATCTGACCTTCGTGCACTCGAAGGAGCTTTTCTAGAGCTATAGAAGACCAAATAGTGCGTTCTCAATGGCTATGAAAAGCTAACATCCAAGGCTTTCCATAAATATATAATAGTCCATATTTTGTTTTAGAAATGAAGGCCCAATACTGGAGTTCAACACCAACCACCAGCCTCATTCCTGAAGTCCAGCGCCCAAAAGGGGAGTAGCTGGTATCCAACGCCCAAAAGAGAGTTCCAAGCCAGCGTTCAATGCCCCTAAGGAGTCTTAGCACGTGGAGAAACCCTTAGCTCAGTTCAAACACTCATCAAGTGGGCCCAGAA
Organism: Arachis hypogaea; assembly: GCF_003086295.3. NCBI lineage: Eukaryota > Viridiplantae > Streptophyta > Magnoliopsida > Fabales > Fabaceae > Arachis > Arachis hypogaea. The sequence goes on from NC_092038.1 coordinate 60,793,987, forward strand.
AGTGGATTTTCGCACTACAAGACTAGTTTATCTTATTTCTGTAAGTCTCAACCGTTCTATCACCATTGATTGCTCATCTATCTGGTAACATTTTATTTATTTATTTATTTTATGCATTATCCGTGACAACTTATATTTTCTATCCACCTAACTAAGATCTACAAGATAACCACTGCTTGCTCAAACCAACAATCTCGATGGGATCGACCCTCACTCACCTGAGGTATTACTTGGACGACCTGGTATACTTGCCGGTTTATCTGTGCGAAACGTGTGGAGTCAGTTTTGTGCACCAAGTTTTTGGCGCCGTTGCCAGGGATTGTTCGGATTTGACAAACTACCGGATTATCTTATTGCTTAGATTAGGTACTTTTTACTATTTTGTGAGCTTTTATTTTCTTTTTTAAAAAAATAAAAAAAATTTCAACAATCTTTGCTTTTCTTTTTTACCTTTATCTTTTTTTTGAATCTTTTGTTCTTGTTCTTGTTAAAGTTTCGAACTTTCTTGCTTTCTTTTCAAAAAAATTTCAAAAATAGTGTCTTTTGTTTGAGTATAGTGTCAATTCTTAAGTTTGATATCCCATGTATGTTTATCTTTTCTTTAAAATCTTCGAATTGTTCTTATTGTTCTTTCTTGGCATTCAAGTTGTTCTTGTTTCTTTTCTTGTTTTGATCTTAAAATTTTTAAGTTTGGTGTCTTTTGGTGTTTGTTTTCCTAATTTTTGAAAAATAAGTGTCTTTTGACATAAAAATTTTAAGTTTGGTGTCTTTTGCTTGTTTTTCTCTTTCTTCATTAATTAAAAAAAAATAAAAAAATATCTTTTCTATCTTTATTCAAAAAATTTTGCAAATTCCAAAAAAATTTCAAATTTTAATTTCAAATCATTATTTTATCTTAATTTTATATTTCAAATTTCAAATGTCAAATCTTATCTTTTTAAAATCTTTTAAAATCTTTTCTTTTAATTTGATTCTTACTTATCTTATCTTTGATTTATTTTTCTTTAAATTTTAAATCATTATCTTATCTTATCTTAATTTTAAATTTCAAAATTAGATCTTTTCAAAAATCAAATCTTTTTCAAATCTTTATCTTATCTTATTTTAATTTCAAATTTTTAAAATGAAATGTTTTTCTAATCTTCCATCTTATCTTATTTTCAAATCTTGCATAATTGGTTACTTGTTTTTTCTTTCTTCTTTTTCGAAACTTCCTAACTAATTTCTTTCTTTCCTATTTTTGAAAATTTCTCATCTCTTTCTCTCTCTTCTTTTTCGAAAATCGTCTTTCAATTTTCAAAATCTTTTTAGTTAATCAGCTTTTAGTTTTCTCTTTAATTAAAAAATAAAATAAAAACAACAATATTTTAATTCTAGTTTCTCTTTTTACTTCTTAATTTTCGAATTATTTACCCCCTTTATTCTAATTCTTCTTCTCACCCTTCTATTTTCATTCTTCTTTCTTCTTCACATCTCATAAGGAGTTCTCTATCCTTTAACATAGAGCTCCCATTCTTTTTCTTTCTTGCTTTCATTTTCTTGTTTATGAGCAGGAACAGAGATATAGAACCTCTCTTTGATCTTGATCCTGAACCTGAGAGGACCCTAAGGAAGCATTTGCAACAAGTTAAAGTACAACACTCCAAAAGAGACCTCTCATAACTTTTTGTATAGGAAGTTGAAAGTACAGACATGGAAGCTGAACCGAATATTGAAGGAGATGCAAGAAAGGTTCTTGGTGACTTCACTACACCCACTTCTGACTTCTATGGAAGAAGTATCTCCATACCTGCTGTTCATGCCCTAGGTCGAGCTGTATGACCCGGGCTGATTGACAACAAGTAGACCGACCTCTTCAGGTCAGGATCGCTCGACCTCTTCCCAAAGAGCTCGGCCAAATCGGCACAAGAGGCCCTAGAAGGCCCAAGTAAAGGAACACAGCCCAAATCTAAAGGCGGCAAAACCCAAAGAAAGATAAGGTAATTTCCATTAAAGATAAGATAACTCTACTCAAAGATAAGATAAGATAACTATCTTATCTCTAGAAAAAGGTCACTTTAAAATATTATAAATATACTAGAGCACCCAGGTATAACTTATACTCTGATTCTACTAAAAAACCTGTTTAATACCCTTACTAACTTAAGCATCGGAGTCCCTTGTAGGTACCACCACCCTCCGGTGACGAAGGATCAGCACCATCACCAAGTCCAACAAATCGGACACGGTGACTCCAGCCATCATCATCAAGTCAGACATAACAGCTCCGACCAGTACAGAAGATCTCGTCCGAGATCGACTTACAGTTTTAGGTAACCCTCGGAATATTGGCACCGTTGTCGGGGACCTGGAAATCATCCCATCATCATGACGGAAAACCTTGACAACGACCACGACTCAGATCTACAAAATAGGATGCCGCATTAGATCGCGAACACTACACCAAATGATACTTCTCAACCAAACAAAGATAAGAACTCGCCAAGTACAGAAATCATGGAGGCACTTCAAGCTCAACAAGATCGCCTCAAACAGCTCAAAAAAGAGGTCGAGCTCCAACGGGAAGCTGAGAGGGACCTTCAGAGGGAAACTAGGCGACGTAAAGAGTTAGAAGACAAGCTCTTAAAGTTTGAAGCCGATCTAAAAACCAAGACTACTCGATCCAGTCATGAAGATAACTCCCGCAAAGATCAAGATCCATTCACCAAAGAGATTATGAAAGCCAAAGTCCCAAAGGACTTCAAAGCTCCCGACATGACCCCGTACGATGGCACATAAGATGCAAGCTATCATCTCAGTAATTTCAGAAGCAGAATGTATCTCACCGATGCCTCAGATGTAATTTGGTGCAAAGCCTTCCCAACTACCTTAACAAAGATAGTAATTAAATGGTTCAACAATCTACCCCAAGGTCCATCGCAAGCTTTGACGACTTAGCTGGAAAGTTTCTTGCCAGATTCTCCATCCAGAAGGACAAAACCAAGCACGCCCTAAGCCTATTAGGGATCAAGCAAAGAGATCGGGAAAGTCTTTCCAAATACATGGAAAGATTCAACAAAGCATGTCTGGACATACAAAGTCTGCCAACTGAAGCAGCCATTATGGGTCTCATCAATGGCCTACGAGAGGGACCTTTTAGTCACTCTATATCAAAGAAACATCCCACATCTCTGAATGAAGTGCAAGAAAGAGCAAAGAAGTACGTCAACATGGAGGAAGACTCTCGACTAGGTGAGACCTCAAAATCCGGATTCTCCTACTCCTCCCGAGATAAAGTTAAAGATCCCAAGAAAAAAGAAGATCAGCATGGAGAGAAGATTAAGAAAGCCCACAATTACACCCCTCTTCGGGTATCTCTTGTGGAAGTGTACCGAGAAGTATACCACACTGAGAAAATTCTACCACCTCGACCAATTAAAAGCAAAAAAGGAGGCAGAAATCAGACAAAATACTATGAATACCATCGAATCTATGGACATCCCACCAACGCGTGCTTCGACTTGAAGAATGTCATAAAAAAAATTGGTGAGAGAGGGGAGACTAGATCAGTACTTAGCCAGCAAGACAGATGAGCCTAGAAAAAGAAGAAGGGATGAAGAGATCGGATGAACTGAATAACCACCTCACACCATGGAGAGACATGTCCACATGATACATGGTGGATTTGCAGGAGGAGGAATCTCCAAATCATTTCGTAAAAGGAACCTTAAAGAAGTACATCACGTCGGAGGAGGAGAAGGAGCACCCGACCTCCCTACTATTACTTTCACTAAAGAGGGCGCGGCTGGCATTATCTTGGGACATGACGATCCCATGGTCATCACTATCATATTTGCCAATGCTAATCTCCACCACACACTAGTGGACCAAGGAAGCTCGGCTAATATCTTGTTTAAAACCGCCTTTGATAAACTTGGACTAGAGGAAAAAGAACTTAGAGCATATCCGAACAACTTATTTGGACTCGGAGACACTCCAATCCAACCACTTGGATACATCTCAACATAGACTATATCGTGGTCGACGTGAGTTCAGCCTATAATGCCCTAATCGGTCGGATGACTCTAAATCAACTCGCCACAGTAGTCTCGACTCCACATCTATGCATGAAGTTTCCAACTACAGAAGGGATTGCTACGATAAAAGGAGACCAGAGAATAGCGCGTCGCTGTTACAACGAAAGTCTGAACCTCAGAGGCAAAGGAGAAGAAATCCACACCATCGAACTCAGGGGAACTCAAATTCAGGAAGAACTTCGTACACAACCTGAGGGCAAGATAGAAAAAGTCCATATCGGAGATGTCCTAGATAAAACAATCAATATTGGCAAAATCCTAAAAGGAGATGTAAAGGAGTCTCTCATACAGTTTTTAAAAGATAACGTCGACCTCTTCGCGTGGAATGCCGCAGACATGCCGGGCATTGACCCCAAACTAATGTGTCAGAAACTGGCAGTATACCCCGAATCTCGGCCAGTACAACAAAAGCATCGGAAACTCGGACCTAAAAGATCCCAAGCTGTAGAAGAACAGGTACAAGCTCTACTGGAGGCAGGATTCATAAGAGAAGTCAAATATCCGCTATGGCTAGTCAATGTTGTCTTAATGAAAAAATCAAATGGGAAGTGGCGGATGTGCACCGACTACACCGATCTCAACAAAGCTTGCCCGAAAGATCCCTATCTACTCCCTAGTATTGACGCTCTGGTGGATGCCTCCTCCGGATACAAATACCTCTAGTTTATGGATGCTTATTCGGGATACAATCAAATCCTTATGTATCCGCCTGATCAAGAAAAAACCTCATTCTTAACCCCAAAAGAAAATTACTGTTACGTCGTCATGCTGATGTGTGGAAAACGATCCAACACAAAACTCACCGGCAAGTGTACCGGGTCGCATCAAGTAATAAAACTCACGGGAGTGAGGTCGATCCCACAGGGATTGAAGGATTGAGCAATTTTAGTTTGGTGGTTGATTTAGTCAAGCAAATCAAGTATTGGTTGAGTGATTTGTATCCAATAGTAAGTAAATAGCAGAAAGTGTAAAGGGAGAGGGGTGAATTGCAGAAATTAAAGAGAACTGAAAGTAAAAGAGCTGAATCTTAAAGAACAAGAAATTAAATGACTGAAACTTAAAGTGCAAGAAATGTAAAATTGCAGTAACTTAAAGTGCAAGAAATATAAATTGCTTGGATGGAAAAGGGATTTGAGGACTGGGATTTCAGAATTTAAGCAAGGAAAGTTAAATTGCAGCAATTAATAAAGCAGAAGATGAATTGAAAGTAACTAAGATTCAAACAGAAAGGGAAATTAAATTGTAGCAGGGGCTCACAGAAGAACCAAAAGGAAAATGAGATCTCAGGACTCCAGAGACTAGACAGCAAAGTCTAGATCTCAATTGCCTTTCCAGATCCAAGTTCACAAAGCAATTAACAAGAAATTGAAGAAGAAGTAGAAAAGGAAGTGTAATTAAACTCAATTATGCAGAAGAGGAATTAAAGAGATCTTGAATGGAGATTGAGACAGAAATTCCTAAATTCTTTACACCCAAGACTCAAACAAGAAAAGTAGAAAATGCTCAAGCAAGAATGAGGAAGAAGAGATATCAATTCTCCTCCCCAATTCTCTAAAATCTCAGTGAAGTCTCCAAGAGAAGGTTCAAAAGTTCAAAAATAAAAGTAAAGATTCAAAGTTCCAAAGAAAAAGGTTAAAGTTCCAAAGTAAAGGAAAAGGGTTCCTAATTACATCAAGCTATCTCCTATTTATACACTTTCTATTCTTGGATTTTGGAATTTGGATGGGCTTTTGAGTTGGTGAAGAAATGAATTAAATTGGATTTTTAAACCAATTTTCAGCCCAAGAACAATTGCTTCCAGGAGGCTGCCCTGCCCTTGTGGAGGGCAGGGCAGAAAATGGTGCGTGTTGGTGCTTGCGTGCGTGTTGGGTGCTGCAGGATGCTGCCCTACCCTTGTGGAGGGCAGGGCAGAAATTTTTGGTGCGCCAGATTCTGCCCGTGCGAGCGCTATGTTGCTGCCGAAGCTTCCTTGGTGCGCCAATCTGGTGCGCTGGCCGTGCACCACAAAATGCTGCCCTGCCCTTGCGGAGGGCAGGGCAATGTTTCCAAAGTTGAAGCCCCGTGTTCGAAACTCGGGCAATGCACACGCTACTCTTTTTCTTGGTTTTCTTGGCACCAAACTAAGGCCTAGTTTCTTGTTTCCTCATGGTGCCGTGTTCGATTCTTGTGGCAAGCATTGGTGAGCTTTTTCTTTGAATTTCTTCCTTTGATGAGCCCGATATTGCTCTTGAGGAGGGCAGGGCAGAGTTTTTGCTCTCCTTGATCCATGGCACCAATTTGTGCTCCGCCCTTGAGGAGGGCAGGGCAGTGTTGCCTCTCACAGCTTGCTTCCTTATGTTGCTCTCCTTGAGGGCAGTGTGCCCTTGTGGAGGGCAATGCTTGCTTCCTCCTTTTATGCGCCACACTTCTTCTCTCTTGGGCCACGCTTTCTTAAGCCACGCTTCCTCTTTTCTTCTTTTCTTTACCTACAATAAACCAAAACAACCACTCAAAGTATCACTAAATTCACAAGGCTTATAAATCAATTAAAAATCAATTAAATTTAGCTTAAACCTCATGAGTTAGCATCAATTTAATGGTAGTTGCTTGATTTAAAGGAGTTATGCATTTTCATTCCAAATCTCTTACTTAGGATGCAAGAAAGTGCATAAAGACTAATAAAACAAGTGAAATTAGCTTGAAAAATGGGTATATGATGACTTGTCATCACATGCCATTCGGACTCAAAAACGCAGGAGGCACCTATCAAAGATTAATGAACAAGGTCTTTGCAGATCATATCGGGAAATTCATGGAGGTATATATGGACGACATGTTAGTAAAAGCTCAAAGCAAAGAGTCATTACTGTTTGACCTTGCCCAAGTGTTCAATACCATAAGAAAGCATGGCATGCGACTTAACCCTGCAAAATACACCTTCACAGTAGAAGCTGGCAAATTCTTGGATTTCATGCTCACACAAAGAGAAATCAAAGCAGAACCGGACAAGTGTCGGGCCATACTCGACATGAAAAGTCCGACCTGTGTCAAAGAAGTGCAACAGCTCAACGGGCGACTGGCAGCCTTGTCCAGATTTCTAGCTGGATCAGTCATAAGATCTCTCCCCTTCTACGCCACACTAAGGAAGGAAAAGAAGTTCGAATGGACACCAGAGTGCGAACAAGTCTTCTAGGATTTCAAAAGATTCCTGGGATAACCACCCATTCTTACTCGACCGCGGGAAGTAGAAGTACTCATATTATACCTTGCAGTAGGAAGTCGGGCAGTAGCCTCAGCACTAGTTAGAGAGGACAAAAATGGACAACAACCTATATACTTCATCAGTAAAGCACTACAAGGGTCCGAGCTGAACTATCAAAAGATAGAAAAGTTTGCATACGCTCTCATATTAACCTCTCGACAACTTCGCCCATACTTCCAGGCTCACACCATCAAAGTTCGGACCAACCAGCCCATGAAAGGCATTCTGCTGAAAACAGATTTAGCAGAAAGAATTCTATAGTGGACAGTCGAGTTGTCAGAATTCGATATTCAATATGAAGCTCGGACAGCCATCAAATTACAGTATCTGACTGACTTCATTGCAGGGTACACTGACACCCCAGAAATCCCCACAAATTGGAATCTCTATGTGGACGGCTCTTCAAATAAAACTGGAAGTGGAGCAGGTGTGATAATAAAAAGTAATCAGGGAACCCAAATCGAACTCTCCCTGAAGTTCGAGTTCCCTACTTCCAAAAATCAGGCTGAGTATGAGGCATTATTGGCTGGTTCAAATCTGGCTAAAGAGGTAGGAGCCCAAAAACTGGTTATCTTCAGTAACTCACAGGTCGTCACCTCACAAATAGCAGGAACCTACTAAGCCAAAGATCCTGCCATGAAAAAGTACCTGGACATAACCAGGGAACAACTCGGACAATTCCAGGAATATGAGATCTGACATATTACTCGGGAACAGAATGCTCAAGCTGACACACTCTCAAAATTAGCCAGCACCAAACCAGGGGGCAATAATAGGAGCCTCATCCAGGAAATACTGCAGAACCCATCAATCTTAGAAGAAGAAAAAGTCCTAGCCATATCTGGTCAGGATCAAGGATGGATGACTCCCATAATCAGCTACATCAAATCAAAGATACTCCCTACAGATAAGAAGGAGGCAAAGAGGTTAAAGCGAGAGGCACAATATTACACAATCATAAACAATATCCTATACAAAAGAGGGATTTCGATGCCTATAATAATATGTGTACCGACCTCTAACACAAAAGAGGTCTTGGAAGATATACATAGTGGCACATGTGGCAACCATCTCCGAGCACGAGCTCTTTCCAACAAAGTACTTCGAGCCGAATTCTTTTGGCCTACTTTGTAAAAAGAAGCCACCGAGTTTGTTAAAACATGTCCACCATGTCAAAAACATGCCAACTTCCACATTGACCCACCAAAGAAACTCATCAGTGTAACATCTCCTTGGCCATTTGCAAAGTGGGGACTCGACCTCCTCGGGCCCTTCCCCCAAGGATTGGTACAGGTCAAGTTCCTCATTGTTGTGATAGATTATTTTACAAAATGGATTGAGCCAGAGCCCCTAGCCAATGCCACAGCACAAAGAAGTCAGAAATTCTTATATAGAAACATTGTCACAAGGTTCGGGGTTCCTTACTCCATTACCACGGACAATGGCACTCAATTTACAGACACAGGCTTTAGAAAGCTGGTGGCCGAATTGAAAATAAAGCACCAATTCACAGGCTAATGGGCATGCAGAAGCTGCCAATAAAGTTATACTAGTTGGGCTAAAATGGAGGTTACAGGACGCAAAGGGAGCCTGGGCTGAAGAGCTCCCACAAGTCCTATGGGCCTATCGGACAACTCCACATTCCACTACAAAGGAATCACCTTTCCGACTGGCTTACAAAATGAAGGCAATGATACCGGTAGAGGTCGAAGAAGGATCTCCCAGAATGATCCTCTACAGTGAAGAAGCCAATTCCCAACTTCAAAGGGAAGAGCTCGACCTACTCTCAGAAATCCATCTGAGAAAAAGCTCGGATCAGAGAATAAGCGTTAAAACGTCGCATGGCCTCAAGGTACAATTGAAAGGTAGTACAGCAAAGCTTTGCCAACAATGACCTCATCCTAATCCAAAATGATATCGGAACAAGTCGACCCAAAGAGGGGAAGTTAGCGGCTAACTGGAAAGGACCCTACCGAGTCACAGAGGTACTAGGAAAGGGCTACTACAAAATGTCCGAACTCGAGGGGCGAGAGCTACCATGGTCATGGCACGCCTGTAACCTAAGAAGGTATTATAGTTAAAAGGTAATAAAATATCTTAGGACAAAGGTGCACTCTTTTTCTTGAAAAAGGTTTTTTAATGAGCCACAAAGCCGAGATCTGCAAAATTACCTAACTTAAAGATGGGTGAGCACTCCTATGTATATATTTGCATATTTTCTATTTTAAATAAAGTTTTTTCAGATTTTCTACAAATTCCCTTTATCAAGATGCATTAATCTGAAACGCAAAAAATCATTGCCCGATTATAAAGCTACAGATCGGCAAATGTGAAAACCAATATCACTGCTCGATCGCAATACAGCTGATGAAGATGAAAGCCAAATTCGTCAAAGGTCGGCCAAAAGAGGATCAAAATTGGCAAAGATGAAAAGCGACCAATACAGAAATAATGCAAGAAGTTATAAAAAAGTGATCCATAGATAGAGGCCTGACGAGGTCTAAAAAAAATGGATTGCTAGAAATAACTTAGGAGGGGGCCGACATAAAGAAGTCGGACCAGCCCTGAAAATGGATTACTAGAAATAACTTAGACGGGACCGACGTGACAAAGTCGGCCTAAAAAGCTACAAAAGTTATAAAAATTAATCCATAAAAAGAGACCTGACAAGGTCTAAATAAAATGGATTACTAGAAATAACTTAGACGGGACTGACGTGACGAAGTCGGCCTAAAAAGCTACAAAAGTTATAAAAATTAATCCATAAAAAGAGACCTGACAAGGTCTAAATAAAATGGATAACTAGAAATAACTTAGACGGGACCGACGTGAAGAAGTCGGCCCAAACCGATCAAAAGCGATAGAGTTATAAAAAGTAAATCCATAAAAGAGACCCGGCGAGGTCCAGTTAAAAATGGATTACTAAGAATAACTCAAAGGACTCAACAAAAGAAGTCGACACCATAGAAGGCATGCGCTAGAAGGGACACAGTTCAACCTAAAGAAAGGCACAACCTCACCAACTTACAGGTATTCTATGAGAATACTAAAAAGAATAGTCGAAGAAGGCTAGCCTCGAAAGATAACTTTGACTAAAGCAGGAAAATAAACCAACTCACAGGTAATCAAAAAGAGGTCGGACAGCAGAAAGCTCCAACGCTCTTAAGATTCTTGGAAAGTTCCAAAAGATTGCAAACAAACACATCAAAAAAGGAAAAACAAAGCTACTATAATAAAGACTCAGAAGGCCACCCGAGAGTCAACCTCAAGAGTTCAAAAGCATTTGTTTTCTAAATAAAGTTGCTAAAAGCAACTAAGGAGTCAAAGTCAAACAACTACGAGCTGAAGAAGCTAGAGTTCAAAAGCCCATAAGATCGGGCTATACCAAAATACATCAAAGAAAAAAGAGTCAAAAGACCCACAAGTCGGGCCATCAAGATCAGAAACTACAAAGGATGCAAAGATTCCCCAGCGGCGGCATCCCGAGGTGAAGGAGGAGAAGTCGCAAGAGGGATGGCATCAACTGTCCCATCTGGCCGAGTCAGAATCTGAACATTAGGATCTGACTCGAGATGGCCGGCCTCAGTAGCTGAAGTAGAAGAAGTCGGGGCAGCAGGAGCTTTGGCTGATGGCGTAGGAAGAGGATCTACATCGTCATCGTCATCATCCGGGGCAGGAACGATCTTCCCATCTTCCACGACATTGTCCAAATTGAAGAGAGTCAGGTCGAGCTCGGGCGCAAGAACCTGGACCTGAGCCTTCAAGTTCTCATAGGTAGAAGTCACACTGCCCACAAGATGGCTCTGGAGCTCAGCGTAATCAGCATGAGTAGATTCCAGCCTCTCTCTAAGCTCCACCATCTCACCATAAGTCCAGATATAGCCGTCCTTTTGCTTCTACGCCATCTCCTTAGCCAGATTTGCAGAAGCTACCGCAGTAGTAGCCCGAGTTTTCTCACCTTCCAACTCTTTATCCAACTTTGCCATCTTCATCTCAAGTTCCTCCTTCAACCCCTTAATCCTATCAAATTCTGACTTGGCCTCCTCCATAAAAGACTTTGTTGCATGAATCGGGATATCCTGAGCAGTTCGGAACAAGGCTGCACCTATATGTGCCATCTTAACACTACTCCGGGTGATGAAATCCAGGTGGTGAAGAATGGACACGTCATTCATAGGAAGTCGGCCATAAGGGGCAATTTGATGGTCAACAAATCCCACAGCATTAAAGTCAGGGGCATCGAGGTCAAAAGGCTCAACAGTCCTCTGTCTTTTTGGAAAAAGGCCGGTGGTGGGAGAAAAGGTAGCGGCAGAAGTTTGGGGGGGATCTGCCAAATGAACTTAAGGAGTAGGGATCACCCTCCTTGGCCCAGAAGTGCCCAAGGTCGACTTCTTAGGAGGAACCTGAGAGGATCCTTCCCCAGCAGCCTTGGCCAAGACATTTTGGGCAGCTGTATCTTTCTTCACCTTTTTAAAGGCCTTTATGGAGTCATTGTTCTTTACCATCTCTGAAAAACACAGCAAAAACCAAGTTACAAAATTGGAAAGAAAAGAAACGAAATCAACAAAAACAAACAAAGCAAAATAGAAAGGAAATAGGTCACTACCCAACTCAGCTCAGAGAAGTGAGGGATCCCCTAAAAACCTCTTAGTATCAAGATGTGGAGGCTCCCCCCAGTTCTCCTCCAACACATGTACTAGAGCCTGCTCAACCTCATCCAACAACTCCCAAGTATATCTGTAAACAACTACATTCTTTTGCAAATCTAAAGGAAAGGCGGCTCGCCATTTTCATCCAAAAAGAAGGGCCGAGCTCCTTCAACAGCTCGGACCTTGAAAAAATAGTTCTTGAAATCCCTAAAAGATTCATCATACATGGAAAAAACTTTCTTTTCCTAGGCAGCTCGAAAAGATACCCAAGAAGCCTTATTTTTAGCCACCCCAGGTTTAGTCAAAACAAAGAGGTAAAGAAAGAGGGTTTGACATGGTGTAACATCCAATTCTTGACACAGTAATTGAAAGATTTTAATGAAGCCCCACGAATTTGGGTGAAGGTGGGATGGAGATACATTGCACGACCACAACAAATTGGTCTCAAAAGGAGTAAAAGGAAAGGTAATGTTCATTTGGTTGAAAAAATAGTCATAGGCATAAAGGAAGGGACGTTCCCTCTATAACGAAGAAGGGAAACAAACCCTCTCGTCAGGATCAGGTGCTACTAACTCATAATCTTTCTCCTGCTCCCGATTACTACAAATCCTGTTATGTTTCCTCAGCTCCACACAGTACTCAGAATTTACCACAGAAGCACACATCAACATGAGGGAGTCCAGCCAGTCCGACATGCCCTCGGGGACTCTGGAAGAGGTCTCGACAATAATTTTGTGAGACGACATGGGTCAACTAAAGTCCTACAGTAAGAAAAAGGAAACGAGGTTACTAATCAAACAGCTCGGGTAAGTCAAAAAGAGCAACTCGGGCATAACTGGATACAACTCAGACTAAAGTATGCAAATGTTAAAGAAGTCAGAGATAGCAACAAAAGGAAACCCCAGGACTCCCACCAAAGATCCAGGGGCATCCTTTTGGAGGTAGTAACGGAATGAGAACTCAGGAAAATTTACAACATCTCCCAAACAAGGAAAATAACCCTCTTTTAGTCAAGCAACACTCCAAAGAGAAAGTTACAAATCAGAAAGCCATTGAAATTATAACCGTTTTTTCAGCAAAGGGAACTATCATACATCAAACATCAAAAGCGCAACCTTTTTTCAGAATCAAGCAAAGTTCATCTCTAATCAGAAGTCACAATCAAAAATAGTAACAAACTCTAAAAAGCATCAACTACCAGGAAACAATGAAAGGTCCTCCAAATTTAAGAAGCCCTAAAAAACAGCACACATGGCAGAAGCAATCAGACGCAGTAAGCAAAGAAAGATTCAAACTTTCCAACTTCTCCCAAGAAAAAACCAAAACTTTCACAAATATCCAAGCATAAAAAAGAATGAAAGAGAAAAGAGAAAAGAAAGAAGACCAACCTACAGTAGGGAAGGAATGATAAAATGATCAAAGTAGCAAAAACACCGATGATCGCCTCTTCAAAAAACAGGAGAAAGAACGCAAGAAGGAAGAAGTTATAGTGAAGAAAGAAGAGTAGAAACGGAGAAGAGAAACTCTTTGAAAATTTGAAAAGAAGAAAGGAGTGGGAAGCAAAGGAAACGGCGAAGGGGGAAGTTAATGTGCATTTAAAACCCTCGCACATTCCCAAGGAAGTGCAAAAACGCGCAAAGATAAACGTTCCACATTTAAAGCTACTAAGTTGAAGTTCTACAAACAAACCCAACAAAAAATGCTCGAGCTCAGCTTCTCAAGAAGAGGTCGAAAGTCTGAAAGGACACGACCTTAAGAGGAAGACCACGCTCAAGCAGGGGCATTGTTGATGCCCTGGTTTAGCTATATGACCCGGGTTGATTGACAACAAGTAGACCGACCTCTTCTGGTCAGGATCACCTGACCTCTTCCCAAAGAGCTCAAACAAATCACCACAAGAGGCCCAAGAAGGCCAAGCAAAGGAACACAGCCCAAATCTAAAGGCGGCAAATCCCAAACAAAGATAAGGTGGTTCCTTTAAAGATAAGATAACTATCTTATCTCCAGAAAAAGGTCACTCTACAACATTATAAATATACTGGAGCACCAATGTATAACTCATACTCTGATTCTACTAAAAAACCTGCTTGATACCCTTGCTAACTTAACCATCGAAGTCCCTTACAGGTACCAGCACCCTCCGGTGACGAAGGATCAGCACCACCACCAAGACCAACAAATCGAACACGGTGGCTCCGGCCATCATCATCAAGTCAGACATAACAGCTCTGACCAATATAGAAGATCTCGTCCGAGATCGACCTATAGTTTCAGGTAACCCTCGGAACACCTGCCATTAGAGCAACTAACTTTAAGCTTAATCCTCAATTAGTCTCTCTAATGCAACAGAATTGCAAGTTTCATGGACATCCACTGGAAGAACCACATCAGTTTCTATCTAAATTCTTGCAAATCTGTGATACTATTAAGACCAATGGAGTGGATCCTAAGGTCTACAGACTTATGCTTTTCCCTTTTGCTGTTAGGATAGAGCTAGGATATGGTTGGATTCTCAACCTAAGGAAAGCCTAGACTTATGGGAAAAGTTAGTCAATGCTTTCTAGGCCAAGTTCTTTCCACCTCAAAATATGAGCAAGCTTAGGGTGGAAGTTCAAATCTTCAATGAAAAAGAGGGTGAATCCCTCTAATGAAGCTTGGGAAAGATATAAGCAACTGATCAGGAGGTCTCTTCTTGACATGCTCTCAGAATGGTCTATCCTAGGAATCTTCTATGATGCTCTATCTGAGATATCCAACATGTCCTTGGATCATTCTGTTGGTGGATCACTCCACTTGAAGAAAACACCTACATAGGCTCAAGAACTCATTGAAATGGTTGCACACAACCAATTCATATATATTTTTAAGAGAAATCCTGTGAACAATAGGGTAGCTCAAAAGAAAGGAGTTATAGAGGTTGACACTCTGAATGCCATATTGGCTCAGAACAAGATCTTGACCCAATAAGTCAATATGATTTCTTAGTATTTGATTGGAATGCAAGCTGCAGCTGGCAGTATTAAAGACACCTCCTACGATGGAGATGCTTATGATCCAGATCAACCCATGATGGCAGAGGTGAATTATTTGGGAGAACCCTATGGAAACACCTACAACCTTTCATAGAGGAATCATCCTAACCGCTCATGGAAGGATCAACAGAAGCCTTAGCAAGGCTTCAACAACAATTAAGGTGGAAGAACCCAGAATAGGTTCAACAACAGACCACTATTCCCATCTTCTCAGCAACAGAAGGAGACTTCTAAGCAGAGTCTTTCTGACTTAGCAACCATAGTCTCTGAACTCTCTAAGACCATTCACAGTTTCATAACAGAAACTAGGTCCTCCATCAGAAATCCGGAGGTACAAGTTGTTAGGCTGAGCAAGAGAATCCCTGAGACCCCTCCTAACACTCTTCCTAGTAACACTGAGGTGAACCCAAGAGACGAGTTCAAGGCCATCACTGTAGAAGTGGAGGCCGAATCTGAAGGGGATAAACTGGTATTGAACGCCAGTAAGGAGGCCCTTACTGAGTCTTCAACGCCCAAAGTTGGCATTGAACGCAAATGAAGGTATTTAAGCTGGGCGTTCAATGCCCAAAGAAACACAAGTTCAAGCATTGAACGCTACAATAGGGGCAGTTGGCAACCCTAAACCCACTGAGAACTCCCCTATTGAAGAACTTATGGAACCAAAGTTTCATGAGGAGCCCATTGAAGTTCTCTTGAATGCTTGGTTGAAAATTATAGAATCCGAAGAGTATTCTTCCTTTGATGAGGACGAGGAAAGTAGGGAGGAGCAAGTTGGTCAGTACCTAGGAATTCTAATAAAGCTGAATGCCAAGTTATTTGGCACAGAACCATTGGAGGAAGAACCTCCAGTGCTCACCAAGGAACTCAATGCCTTGGTTCAACAGAAACTACCTCAGAAGCTGCCAGATCTCGGACGCTTCTTGATTCCTTACACCATAGGCACCATTACCTTTGATAAGGCTCTGTGTGACCTAAGGTCAAGCATAAACCTCATGCCACTCTCTGTAATGGAGAGGCTAGGAATCTTTAAGGTACAAGCTGCAAGAATCTCACTAGGGATGGTAGACAAGTTGATGAGCGGATAATTTATACGCTTTTTGGCATTGTTTTCATATAGTTTTTAGTAAGTTTGAGCTACTTTTAGGGATGTTTTCATTAGTTTTTATGTTAAATTCACATTTCTGGACTTTACTATGAGTTTGTGTGCTTTTCTGTGATTTCAGGTAAATTCTGACTGAAATTGAGGGATTTGAGCAAAACTCTGAAGAAGGCTGACAAAAGGACTGCTGATGCTGTTGGAATCTGACCTCCCTGCACTCGAAATGGATTTTCTGGAGCTACAGAACTCCAATTGGCGCGCTCTCAACGGCGTTGGAAAGTAGACATCCAGGGCTTTCCAGCAATATATAATAGTCCATACTTTATTCGAAGAATGACGACGTAACTTGGCGTTGAACGCCAAGTTCATGCTGCTGTCTGGAGTTAAACGCCAGAAAAACGTCATGATCCGGAGTTGAACGCCCAAAACACGTCATAACTCAGAGTTCAACGCCAAGATATGCCTTAGCACGTGAATTCATCAAGCTCAGCCCAAGCACACACCAAGTGGGCCCCGGAAGTGGATTTATGCATCAATTACTTACTCATGTAAACCCTAGTAGCTAGTCTAGTATATATAGGACATTTATCTATTGTATTAGACATCCTGGATTGTATTTTGATCCTGTGATCACATTAGAGAGGGCTGGCCATTCGGCCATGCCTGAACTCTTTGCTTATGTATTTTCAACGGTGGAGTTTCTGCACACCATAGATTAAGGGTGTGGAGCTCTGCTGTACCTCAAGTATTAATGCAATTCTATTATCTTTTATTCAATTCTCTCTTATTCTTATTCCAAGATATTCATTCGTGCCCAAGAACATGATGATTGTGATGAGTCAGATTACCCTCATTATCATTCTCACTTATGAATGCGCGTGATTGACAACCATGTCCGTTCTACATGCAACAGAGCTTGAATGTATATCTCTTAGATTCCCCAACAGAATCTTCGTGGTATAAGTTAGATAGTTGGCGGCATTCATCTGGATCCGGAAAGTCCAACCTTGTCTGTGGTGTTCCGAGTAGGATTCCGATCATGAATGACCGTGACGTGCTTCAAACTTTAACCTGCTGGGCGTTGGTGACAGACGCAAAAGAGGGATTCTATTCCAGTAGGAGCGGGAACCAACCGGTGATTAGCCGTACTGTGACAGAGTGCGTTGCATAGTTTTCACTGCGAGGATGGGATGTAGCCATCAGCCATGGGTGATGCCTCCAGACTGGTTAGCTGTGCGAGTGACAGCCGCACAGGTTATTTCCCCGTGAGGAATGAAAGTAGCCACAGTTGATGGTGAACCCCTATACAAAGCTTGCCATGGAAAGGAGTAAGAAGGATTGAGTAGAAGGAGTAGGAGAGCAGGCGTCCTTGGGCTCTACAGCATCTCCATCCGCTTATCTGAAATTCCCACCAATGAATCTGCATAAGTATCTTTATCCCTTTCATTATTTCTATTTTCAAAAACCCATAAAACTATTTTAATCTGCCTAACTGAGATTTGCAAGGTGACCATAGCTTGCTTCATACCAACAATCTCTGTGGATTCGACCCTTACTCACGTAAGGTTTATTACTTGGACGACCCAGTACACTTGCTGGTTAGTTGAACGGAGTTGTGAATTCAACCAGTGCCATAATAATGATTTCATACAAAGACAAACAACTTGAAGAGAATATGGATCACAATTTCGTCCACCAAGTTTTTGGCGCCGTTGCCGGGGATTGTTCGAGTATGGACAACTGACGGTTCATCTTGTTGCTCAGATTAGGTAATTTTCTTTTCAAAAATCTTTTTCAAAAATTTTTCTTTTATTTTTCGTTCTTCCAAAAATGTTTTTCGAAAAAAATTAATAAAAATACAAAAAAAATTAGAAAATCATAAAAATCAAAAATATTTTGTGTTCTTGTTTGAATCTTGTGTTAATTTTTAAGTTTGGTGTCAATTGCATGCTTTCAAAATTTTTCTTGCATTTTTCGAAAAATCTCATGCATTCATAGTGTTCTTCATGATCTTCAAGTTGTTCTTGACAAGTCTTCTTGTTTGATCTTGATGATTTCTTGTTTTGTGTCTTTTGTTGTTTTTCATGTGCATTTTTGCATTCATATTTTCCATGCATTAAAAATTTCTAAGTTTGGTGTCTTGCATGTTTTCTTTGCATCAAAATTTTTCAAAATTATGTTCTTGATGTTCATCATGATCTTCAAAGTGTTCTTGGTGTTCATCTTGACATTCATAGCATTCTTGCATGCATCTTGTGTCTTGATCCAAAATTTTCATGTTTTGGGTCATTTTTGTGTTTTTCTTTAAAAATTTAAAAATCAAAAATATCTTTTCCTTATTTTCCTCCAAAATTTCGAAATTTTGGGTTGACTTGGTCAAAAATTTTCAAAATTAGTTGTTTCTTACAAATCAAGTCAAAATTTCAATTTTAAAAATCTTATCTTTTCAAAATCTTTTTCAAAAATCATATCTTTTTCATTTTTTTTAGCAATTTCGAAAATTTCAAAAATATTTTTCAAAATATTTTCAAAATCTTTTTCTTATCTTTTTATCAAATTTTCGAAAATTAGCTAACAACTAATGTGATTGGTTCAAAAATTTGAAGTTTGTTACTTTCTTGTTAAGAAAGGTTCAATCTTTAAATTCTAGAATCTTATCTTGTAGTTTCTTGTTAGTTAAGTAATTTTTAAAAATTAAATCTTTTTTTTTCGAATATCTTTTTCAAATATATCTTTTTATCTTTTATCTTATCTTTTTCAAAAATTTTATCTTTTTCAAAATTTGATTTCAAAATATCTCATCTAACCTCCTATCTTTTTATCTTTTTCAAAATTTGATTTCAAAATCTTTTTCAATCAACTAACTAACTTTTTGTTTGTTTCTTATCTTTTTCAAAACCACCTAACTACTTTTCCCTCTCTAAATTTTCGAAAATTCTCCCCCTCTTTTTCAAAAATTCTTTTTAATTGTTTTAAATTCTAATTTTAATCTCATCTCATCTTTAATTTTCGAAAATCACTAACCATTTTTTCAAAATTATTTTCGAAAATTTCTTTCTCTTCTCTTATTCTATTTAATTATTTAACTACTAACACTTCTCTTCACCTCTCTTCATCCACAAATCCGAACCTCCTTCTTCTTTCTTCTACCTCTTTCTTCTTCTACTAACATAAAGGAATCTCTATACTGTGACATAGAGTATTCCTCTTTCTTTTCCTGTTTTCTTCTCTTTCTTATGAGCAGGAACAAGGATAAAGGCACTCTTGTTGAAGCTGATCCAGAACCTGAAAGGACTCTGAAGAGAAAATTAAGAGAAGCTAAATTACAACAATCCAGAGGCAACCTTTTAGAAAATTTCGAACAAGAGGAAGAGATGGCCGCAAATAATAATGATAATAATGCAAGGAGAATGCTTGGTGACTTCACAAAGCCAACATCCAAGTTTGATGGAAGAAGCATCTCCATTCCTGCCATTGGAGCCAATAACTTTGAGCTTAAGCCTCAACTAGTTGCTTTAATGCAACAAAATTGCAAGTTTTATGGACTTCCATCTGAAGATCCTTATCAGTTCTTAACTGAGTTCTTGCAAGTTTGTGATACTGTAAAGACGAATGGAGTTAATCCTGAAGTCTACAGACTCATGCTTTTCCCTTTTGCTGTAAGAGACAGAGCTAGAATATGGTTGGATTCACAACCTAAGGATAGCCTGGACTCCTGGGATAAGCTGGTCACTGCCTTCTTAGATAAATTCTTTCCTCCTCAAAAGCTGAGCAAGCTGAGAGTGGATGTTCAAACTTTCAAGCAAAAAGATGGTGAATCCCTCTATGAAGCTTGGGAAAGATACAAGCAGCTGACCAAGAGATGTCCATCTGACATGTTTTCAGAATGGACCCTATTAGATATATTCTATTATGGTCTCTCTGAATTTTCGAAAATGTCACTGGACCATTCTGCAGGTGGATCTATTCACCTGAAGAAAACGCCTGAAGAGGCTCAAGAACTCATTGACATGGTTGCAAACAACCAGTTCATGTATACCTCTGAGAGGAATTCCGTGAATAATGGGGTCCCTCAGAAGAAGGGAGTTCTTGAAATTGATGCTCTGAATGCCATACTGGCTCAGAACAAAGTGTTGACTCAACAGGTCAACATGATCTCTCAAAATCTGAATGGATTGCAACATGCATCCAACAGTACTAGAGAGGTAGCTTCTGAAGAAGCTTATGATCCTGAGAACCCTGCCATGGCAGAGGTTAATTATCTGGGTGAACCATATGGAAATACCTATAACCCATCATGGAGAAATCATCCAAATTTCTCCTGGAAGGATCAACAAAAACCTCAACAAGGTTTTAACAATGGTGGACGCAATAGGCTGAATAATAGTAAGCCATATCCATCATCTTCTCAGCAACAGACAGAGAATTCTGAACAAAATAATTCTAATTTAGCTAATATAGTCTCTGATCTGTCAAAGGCCACCTTCAGTTTCATGAATGAAACAAGATCCTCCATTAGAAATTTGGAGGCACAAGTAGGCCAGCTGAGTAAGAAAGTTATTGAAACTCCTCCCAGTATTCTCCCAAGTAATACAGAAGAGAATCCAAAAGGAGAGTGCAAAGCCATTGACTTAGTCAACATGGCCGAAAGCACAAAGGAGGAGGAGGACGAAAATCCTAGTGAGAAAGAACTCCTGGGACGTCCTCCAAGCAAGAAGGAGCTTCCTAATAAGGATCCTGAGGAATCTGAGGCTCATGCAGAGACCAGAGAGATTCCATTCAATCTCCTTCTGCCATTCATGAGCTCTGACAATTATTCATCCTCTGAAGAGGATGAAGATGTGACTAGTGAGCAAGTTGCTTAATATCTAGGAGCTATCATGAAACTGAATGCCAAGCTGTTTGGTAATGAGACTTTGGAAAGTAAACCTCCCTTGCTCATTAATGAATTAGAAACTTGGATTCAGGAAACTCTACCTCAAAAGAAACAAGATCCTGGCAAGTTCTTAATACCTTGCACCATTGGCACCATGAGCTTTGAGAAAGCTCTATGTGATCTTAGGTCAGGGATAAACCTTATGCCACTCTCTGTAATGGAGAAGCTAAGAATCATTGAGGTACAACCTGCCTTGTTCTCATTACAATTGGCAGATAAATCCATGAGAGAAGCTCATGGGATAGTAGAGGACGTGCTAGTAAAAGTTGAAGACTTTTACATCCCTGCTGATTTCCTAATCCTAGATACTAGGAAGGAAGATGATGAATGCATCATCCTAGGAAGACCTTTCCTAGCCACAGCAGAAGCTGTGATAGATGTCAACAGAGGAGAGTTAGTCCTTCAATTAAATGGAGAATACCTTGTGTTTCAAGCACATGGCAATCCCTCTGTGACAAAAGAGAGTAAGCATGAAGAGCTTCTCTCAGTTCAAGGTCAAGAAGAGCTCACACAGTCAAACTCTAAGTTTGGTGTTGTGAAGCCACAACCAAACTCTAAGTTTGGTGTTCAAACCCCATATCCAAACTCTAAGTTTGGTGTTGGGACTAGACAACATTGACTTGATTGCTCTGTGGCTCCATGAGAGCCACTGTCAAGCTATTGACATTAAAGAAGCGCTTGTTGGGAGGCAACCCAATTTTATTTATCTAATTTTATTTTATTTTGTTTCTTTGTTATTTTTATGTTTAATTAGGTACATGATCATGAGGAGTCACGAAAAAAATCAAAAAAATTAAAAACAGAGTCAAAAACAGAAGAAAAAAATTTTTCACCCTGGAGGACGCGCGGGCCGGCGTTCAACGCCCAGAAGATGCATCTGGCGGGCGTTCAACGCCAGAACAGAGCATCTTCCTGGCGCTGAACGCCCAAAACAAGCTACATCCTGGCGTTTAACGCCAGGATGCGCACGCAGAGGACAATCTGGCGCTGAACGCCAGAAACAAGCTTGAAACTGGCGTTCAACGCCAGAATCAAGCATCACATGGGCGTTTAACGCCCAGAACATGCACCAATGGGCGTTTGAACGCCAGAATGGTGCATGAAGGCAATTTACACGCCTATAGGGTGAAGGAATGGTATTTCTTTTCACCTCAGGACCTGTGGACCCCACAGGATCCCTACCTCAGGATCTGTGGACCCCACAGGATCCCCACCTACCTTTTCTTTTAATCCTATTCACACTCTCCTAATCCAAATCTCATTCTCGATGTCACCCTTCCCAAAAACCTTCACCAATCACATCAATTTCTCTTCCCAATTACCCCATGCACCACTCACATCAACCTCCTCTTCCCCATAAACCCCACCTACCCCCACTACATTCAAATTCAATTTCCCACCCATTCCCACCCAAAATGGCCGAAACCTAACCCTTCCCCCTCCCTATAAATACCTCCCTTTTCTTCTTCATTTTCACACAACATAACCCCTTCTTCTCTCATATAGCCGAACCCCTCTTCTCCTTCTCTACCCAAATTCTCTTCTTCTTCTTCTACTCTTTTTTTTCTTTTTGCTCGAGGACGAGCAAATTTTAAGTTTGGTGTGGTAAAAAGCCTAGCTTTTTATTTTTCATTCACCATCAATGGCACCCAAGACCGGAGTTTCCTCAAGAAAAGGAAAAGGGAAGGCAAAAGCTTCCACTTCCGAATCATGGGAAAAGGAGAGATTCATCTCCAAGAGCCACCAAGACCACTTCTATGATGTTGTGGCAAAGAAGAAGGTGATCCCTGAGGTCCCCTTCAAGCTCAAAAAGAATGAGTATCCGGAAATCCGACATGAGATCCAAAGAAGAGGGTGGGAAGTCATAACCAACCCCATGCAACAAGTCGGATTATTGATGGTTCAAGAGTTCTATGCTAATGCATGGATCACTAGGAACCATGATCAAAGTATGAACCCGAATCCAAAGAACTATCTCACAATGGTTCGGGGGAAATACTTAGATTTCAGTCCGGAAAATGTGAGGTTGGCGTTTCATCTACCCATGATGCAAGGTGATGAACGCCCCTACACAAGGAGGGTCAACTTCAATCAAAGGTTGGACCAAGTCCTAATGGACATTTGTGTGGAAGGCGCCCAATGGAGAGTAGACTCCAAAGGCAAACCAGTCCAACTAAGAAGACTGGACCTCAAGCCTGTAGCTAGAGGATGGCTGGAGTTCATCCAAAGATCCATCATCCCTACAAGCAACCGATCTGAAGTTACTGTGGATCGGGCAATCATGATTCATAGCATCATGATTGGAGAGGAAGTAGAGGTTCATGAAGTCATAGCCAATGAACTCTACAAAATAGCTGACAAGCCTTCATACATGGCACGGCTAGCCTTCCCCCACCTCATATGCCATCTATGTTATTCAGCTGGAGTTATCATAGATGGAGATGTCTCCATTGAAGAAGACAAGCCCATCACCAAGAAAAGGATGGAGCAAACAAGGGAAGTCCCTCACGGCCCCCAAGGAGAACATGAGGAAGTTCATCAACAAATGCCTCATGGAATGCACTTTCCTCCCAACAACTATTGGGAGCAACTCAGTACCTCCTTAGAAGACTTGAGCCAAAACGTGGAACAACTAAGGGTGGAACACCATGAACACGCCCTCACTCTCCAAGAAATAAGAGAAGATCAAAGAGCTATGAGAGAGGAGCAACAAAGGCAAGGAAGGGACATAGAAGAGTTAAAGAACATCATTGGTCCTTCAAGAAGAAGACGCCACTAAGAGGTGGATTCATTCCTTGTTCTTTATTTTCTTTCTGTTTTCGGTTTTTAAGTGTTATGTTTATCTATGTTTTTGTGTTTCTACTTCATGATCATTAGTGTGTAAACCATGCCTTAAAGCTATGAATAAAATCCATTAGTCTTTCACCTCTCTTAAAAGAAAAATGTTTTAATTCAAAAGAACAAGAAGTACATAATTTTTGAAATTATTAGTGAATTTAATTTAATTATATTGATGTGGTGGCAATAATTTTTGTTTTCTGAATGAATGCTTGAACAGTGCATATTTTTGATCTTGTTGTTTATGAGTGTTAAAATTGTTGGCTCTTGAAAGAATGATGAACAAAGAGAAATGTTATTGATGAACTGAAAAATTCATGAATTGATTCTTGAAGCAAGAAAAAGCAGTGAAAAAAAAAGAAAAAAAAATGGCGAAAAAAAAAATATAAAATAGAAAGAAAAAGCAAGCAGAAAAAGCCAATAGCCCTTAAAACCAAAAGGCAAGGGTAGCAAGGATCCAAGGCTTTGAGCATCAATGGATAGGAGGGCCCAAGGAAATAAAATCCAGGCCTAAGCGGCTAAATCAAGCTGTCCCTAACCATGTGCTTGTGTCATGAAGGTCCAAGTGAAAAGCTTGAGACTGAGTGGTTAAAGTCGTGATCCAAAGCAAAAGAGTGTGCTTAAGAGCTCTGGACACCACTAACTGGGGACTTTAGCAAAGCTGAGTCACAATCTGAAAAGGTTCACCCAGTTATGTGTCTGTGGCATTTGTGTATCCGGTGGTAATACTGGAAGACAAAGTGCTTAGGGCCACAGCCAAGACTCATAAAGTAGCTGTGTTCAAGAATCAACATGCCTAACTAGGAAAGTCAATAACACTATCTGAAATTCTAAGTTCCTAGAGAAGCCAATCACTCTAAACTTCAAAGGAAAAAGTGAGATGCCAAAACTGTTCAGAAGCAAAAAGCTACAAGTCCCGCTCATCTAATTAAATTAATATTCATTGATATTTTGGACTTTATAGTATATTCTCTTCTTTTTATCCTATTTGATTTTCAGTTGCTTGGGGACAAGCAACAATTTAAGTTTGGTGTTGTGATGAGCGGATAATTTATACGCTTTTTGGCATTGTTTTCATATAGTTTTTAGTAAGTTTGAGCTACTTTTAGGGATGTTTTCATTAGTTTTTATGTTAAATTCACATTTCTGGACTTTACTATGAGTTTGTGTGCTTTTCTGTGATTTCAGGTAAATTCTGACTGAAATTGAGGGATTTGAGCAAAACTCTGAAGAAGGCTGACAAAAGGACTGCTGATGCTGTTGGAATCTGACCTCCCTGCACTCGAAATGGATTTTCTGGAGCTACAGAACTCCAATTGGCGCGCTCTCAACGGCGTTGGAAAGTAGACATCCAGGGCTTTCCAGCAATATATAATAGTCCATACTTTATTCGAAGAATGACGACGTAACTTGGCGTTGAACGCCAAGTTCATGCTGCTGTCTGGAGTTAAACGCCAGAAAAACGTCATGATCCGGAGTTGAACGCCCAAAACACGTCATAACTCAGAGTTCAACGCCAAGATATGCCTTAGCACGTGAATTCATCAAGCTCAGCCCAAGCACACACCAAGTGGGCCCCGGAAGTGGATTTATGCATCAATTACTTACTCATGTAAACCCTAGTAGCTAGTCTAGTATATATAGGACATTTATCTATTGTATTAGACATCCTGGATTGTATTTTGATCCTGTGATCACATTAGAGAGGGCTGGCCATTCGGCCATGCCTGAACTCTTTGCTTATGTATTTTCAACGGTGGAGTTTCTGCACACCATAGATTAAGGGTGTGGAGCTCTGCTGTACCTCAAGTATTAATGCAATTCTATTATCTTTTATTCAATTCTCTCTTATTCTTATTCCAAGATATTCATTCGTGCCCAAGAACATGATGATTGTGATGAGTCAGATTACCCTCATTATCATTCTCACTTATGAATGCGCGTGATTGACAACCATGTCCGTTCTACATGCAACAGAGCTTGAATGTATATCTCTTAGATTCCCCAACAGAATCTTCGTGGTATAAGTTAGATAGTTGGCGGCATTCATCTGGATCCGGAAAGTCCAACCTTGTCTGTGGTGTTCCGAGTAGGATTCCGATCATGAATGACCGTGACGTGCTTCAAACTTTAACCTGCTGGGCGTTGGTGACAGACGCAAAAGAGGGATTCTATTCCAGTAGGAGCGGGAACCAACCGGTGATTAGCCGTACTGTGACAGAGTGCGTTGCATAGTTTTCACTGCGAGGATGGGATGTAGCCATCAGCCATGGGTGATGCCTCCAGACTGGTTAGCTGTGCGAGTGACAGCCGCACAGGTTATTTCCCCGTGAGGAATGAAAGTAGCCACAGTTGATGGTGAACCCCTATACAAAGCTTGCCATGGAAAGGAGTAAGAAGGATTGAGTAGAAGGAGTAGGAGAGCAGGCGTCCTTGGGCTCTACAGCATCTCCATCCGCTTATCTGAAATTCCCACCAATGAATCTGCATAAGTATCTTTATCCCTTTCATTATTTCTATTTTCAAAAACCCATAAAACTATTTTAATCTGCCTAACTGAGATTTGCAAGGTGACCATAGCTTGCTTCATACCAACAATCTCTGTGGATTCGACCCTTACTCACGTAAGGTTTATTACTTGGACGACCCAGTACACTTGCTGGTTAGTTGAACGGAGTTGTGAATTCAACCAGTGCCATAATAATGATTTCATACAAAGACAAACAACTTGAAGAGAATATGGATCACAATTTCGTCCACCACAAGTCAATCAAGAAGGCATATGGTCTGGTAGAGGATGTCTTAGTAAAGGTTGAGAACCTTTACATCCCAGTAGATTTTATAATCTTGGACACTGGGGTGGAAGAGGATGAATCCATCATCCTTGGAAGACCTTTCTAGCCACTGCCAATGCCATCATTGATGTAGCCAAGGGAGAACTGATTCTACAGTTATGGGAGGACCACATCTTATTCAAGATGCCTAACCCCAACTCTCCCTCTGACAGAAAAGAGACAGTTGTGTAACACTTAGTGTGAGCTATACAGAGCCCCCAGACACCAACTCTAAGTTTGGTGTTCGACATCCATTATCAAGCACTGAAAACACTGGTACTAAGAAGAAAGTACCTAAAGGATGGAGGGACAAGAAGATCCCAACTGAAGGCCTCTCACCTGGTATCAAAGTTACTTTTACTAACAATTCAATCATTCCATACACTATGAACAGGATCCTGTCGCTAGAACATGTGGAACTTATCCATGAGAGCATAGGCAAGAAGTTCATTATATGGGGAAAAATTCTAAGCCCATATCCATCTCTATAAGGAGCTAACCATCAAGCTAGTAACGTTAAAGAAGTGCTTGTTGGGAGGCAACCCAACTATAATTAAAGTTATTTTTTTTTCATTAAGTTTATTTAAAGTATATCTGTTTAATTTTCATGTTTTCTTGAAGTTTGTGATCATGTGCAGTAGTTAGAATAGAAACAGAAACAGCCAGAACTGAAACAGAACACCCTAGAGCAGGTACCTTGCTGGCATTGAACGCTAGCCAGGGAAGCTAGAGTGAGTATTCAACGCCCATAGAGAGCAGCATAGCTGGTGTTAAACACTAGCCAAAGAGCACATTGCTGGCATTGAACGCCAAATAGGGAGCATGAAGCTAGCGTTGAATGCTAGCCAGGGAGAATATAGCTGGCATTGAATGCCAGCTAGGAGTTTAAGTTTCATCTAATTGAAACTGAGCTTCATTGAGAACTCTGAGATTTATTATATCATTCTCTTCTTTTTATCCTACTTGTTTTTGGTTGCTTGGGGACAAGCAAGAGTTTAAGTTTGTTGTTCTGATGAGCAGATATTTTATACACTTTTTGGCATCATTTTCATATAGTTTTCATCATGTTTTCTGTAAGTTTTATTATATTTTTATAGGTTTTCATCATTGGTATTTTATGGTGATTTCAGGTATTTTCTGGCTAAAAAATGGAGGAATTTGAGCAAAAGTCTGATTCAAAGACAGAGAAAGGACTGCAGATGCTGTCAGGATCTGACCTTCATGCACTCGAAAGAGCTTTTCTGGAGCTACAAAAGTCCAAATGAAGTGCTCTCAACAGCTTTGGAAAGCTAACGTCCAGGGATTTCCAAAAATATATAATAGTTTATACTTTGCTTTGAAAATGAAGGCCTAATACTGGTGGTCAATGCCAGCCTCCAGCCCCATTCCTGGCGTCCAGCGCCCAATGGGGAGTAGCTGTCGTCCAATGCCCCTAAGGAGTCCTATCACGTCAAGATACGCTTAGCTCAGTCCAAACACTCACCAAGTGGGCCCGAAAAGTAGATTTTTGCAATACAAGACTAGTTTATCTTATTTCTGTAATTCTAAGTTAGCAGATTAGTATTTATAAGAGGAGATTACCCAAACTTTTGATCTTCTTCCTCTCTCATTCGAATTCATCACTACTTTTGTACAATATGAGTCACTAACCTCCTAAGGTTATGGTTAGGAGCTCTACTGAGTTTCATGGTTTAACAATATTACTGTTCTAGTTCAATATGTCTGATTTTATTCTCTTATGCATTCTCGTTCTTCACCTTATGAATTGAGGGTGACACATGACAATCACCCTTGTTATACATGGGTTCCTCGCAAGTCCTGACCCGAATAGCGTTGACCAAACCTAGAGATTGTATTGCAGATTCCAATAGAGTACCTGGGCAACTTTAGATACGTGACATGAAATCCCGTTGACCGTGGGTAAATGAGGTCTCTGTGGCATCTAGGCTAGAGTAAGAGAAGCAGCACTTTCTGATCCAGAAGAACTGCCTTGTTTGTGGCACCTTGAGTAGGATCGCGAAGGAGAGTGAATTGCTTAGAGCTTCATCTTCTGCGACAATGAAAAGCTTAGAGGTGGCTTAATGAGAGGGCATGAGTCACTTCAACATGGTGGATTGTTGCAGTAGAGGATGTTAACTTGATGAGAGCACATGAGTTAATCACTTACGGCTGCCATTGAATGAATCAGAAAGTTATTGAAGAAGACAGTTAGAAAAGTTAATTTAGAAAGACAAAGCATCTCCGAAGCCTCAACCATTCTATCACCATTGATTTCTCATCTATGTAGTAACATTTTATGTATTTATTTATTTTATGCATTTTCCGTGAGAATTTATATTTTCTATCCGCCTAACTAAGATCTGCAAGATAACCACTGCTTGCTCCAACCAACAATCTCCGTAGGATCAACCTCACTCACCTGAGGTATGATAAACCACTATTTTATGATATATTTTGGACTGAATTGAGTGGGTTTTGTCAACTATTCTCACACTTATTCATGTAAATTGCATCTTTTTAAGTTTCTTTCCTAATTTTGTGCTATAATTGAAAACATGCTTCCTAGGCCTTTAAATCGCTAATTTTAATCCTCTGTTATTACCATTCGATGTTGTGATATGTGCATTAAGTGATTATAGAATTTATAGAGCAGGAATGGCATAAAGGATGAAGAGGAAGCATGCTCAAGTAGAAGGAACACAAGAATTTTAACCCTTTTTTCCATTGATGCGTATGCGTGACAGATGCGTACGCATGACCAGGAGCATCGACCACTGATGCATACGTGTAACTGATACATACGCATGACCTTATGTAGATCCCATCAATGCGTACGCGTGGCTGACGCGTACGCGTGACGAGTGTCACGTGCTGCAATTAACAGAACTCGCTGGGGGCAATTTTTGGGCTGATTTGGACCCAGTTTCATGCCCGAAAATGTAGACTAGGGTTTTTTATATTCTTAGTTTTACTTCAAATTGGATCTTGAGAGAGCTGCTGCTACCTTCATTCCTCGTCATTTTATTTTGAGTTTCTTCTTTAATTCTCTTAATACTCTTTTTCATTTGGTTATTTTATTCATGTTTGGATCTTGTTACTCTTGAATTTTGTTATCGCATTGAATTATTTCTATGTCTAATTTTATTGCCTGTTTGGTTATTGTTAATTATTATTAGTGGTAATCTTAATTTAATTAATTTCTCATAATTATCATGTCTTTTATTTTCACCAACCAAGTGTTTGTGGAAATGTCATCTATGATAATGGAGTAGATTTTCCAGCTTGGGTGGGGGTTGAGTAATTAGAGCCACTTGAGTTGTTATACTCAATTATTAATCTGTAATTGGAAATTGCTGGCTAGCTCGAACCTGACCGACTCTATTTCTTCTCTATGAAGTGACTAAGACTTGTGAGCTAAAGTTAGTGAGCCTTTACCATCACCTTGGGAAAGACAATAAGGATAGAAATTCTGATTCTCACCGCTAACCGAGGCCTTTTATATTGATTAATTATCAACTCTTGCTAGTTATTTGTTGCTCTAAATTACAGTTATTTATTTTTCTTTTTCTCAACTTTAAAAATCTCCAGAAAATCTTAACCAATAATTCGCATCTTGTGTCAACTCTTAGGGAAATGACCCGGGATTTTACTCCCATTTATTTATTTCATTTGTGACACATTTTAAATTCGATAGTGGAAATCTCGTCAGTCAAGACTGTACTTGCAACGTTAATTTGGAAAAATACTTTTGGTAATTTTTGACCGGCATTTATCCGCCTATCAATTTTTGGTGCCATTGTCGGGGAGTTGCATATGTGTGCTATGTTATTGGTTGGTGTAAATATATTTATATTTACATAATTGCATCTTTTATTTGTGTGCTTTTTGTTTATTAGTAATGTTTATTTTTTATTTTGCTTAGTGTATTTTGTTGCCATGAGCTCTATGTTTCTTTTATTGAATGACGCATTCATTACTGGATCCAAGCTTAGCCCCATTTGATCCTGAAATCGAAAAACCATTTCACATATTAGGCGAGCTTGGCGCCGGTTAGCTTCCGAGGGTAGTGAAGGGGTTTCGCCCAATTCACCAATCTTACCCGAGCTTGAGTCTGAAGCGTCATCTGAGGAAGAAACTAACTCCTCTCCTACTAAATCTACTGACATCTCTTCTATTGATTTAGGTACCGATACTATGCCACTCCTAGAAGGATCACTCTCAAGGAAGCGGGAGATCCGGATTTTACTCTTCAACCATTTCAAGCGCGTCATCCGAATTTGACTGCCTATTTTAAACTAAAGACCGCATTGATCAATCTACTTCCTAAATTTTATGGTTTACCAGCTCAAGACCCCATCAAGCACCTTAGACACTTTCAAATATCTTGTTCAACTACTAGGCGGCATGGCGCGGATGAGGTAGCTATCTGGTTATATGCCTGCCCATGTTCTTTTGAGGGAAGGGCAAAGGAGTGGTTCTACACTCAACCCAAGAATGTTGTCACTAACTGGGATTTGCTTAGAAGGGATTCTTGGACAAGTTCTTCCCACCGGAGGTCACAAATAGATTGAGGAAGGAAATCTCTTGCGTCTTCCAAGGTGAATTAGAGACTCTCTATGAGTATTGGGAAGGTTTTAGGAAGCTCCTTGCGTCATGCCCCCCATCACATGATTGACGAGTTGGTGCTTATTAGTTACTTTTCCCAAGGCATGAAGCCTCAAGATAAGATCCTTTTGGATGCTTCGAGTAATGGTTCTTTGAAAAAGTACAAGACGGCGGTGGAAGCGTGGCAACTCATCACTGATTTAGCTGAGTCTACTTAACATGCAAGGCACAGGAATAATCATCCCAAGGCTATTGCGGAAGTGTCCTCAAGTACTGAGTCTACCCTCAGCAAGACTTTGGGAGAGATGACCAATATATTCAAGAAACTCCAACTCAATCAACAACAACCTCCACCTCCTCCACAACAACAATGTCAACAGTTAGTCCCTCAGAGAGTATGTGGGATTTGCGCTTGCTATTCTCATTATACTGATGAATGTCCACAATGATGGTGTTTTTGTGGAAAAACGAATTTCCAACACACAAATCCAACCGGCAAGTGTACCGGGTCGCATCAAGTAGTAATAACTCACTTAGAGTGAGGTCGATCCCACAGGGATTGATGGATCAAGCAACTTTAGTGGGTGATTAATTTAGTCAAGCTAACATTGAAGTGAAATTGGATGAAATGTAGCCAACAGAAAGTAAATTTGCAGGAATTATAAAGTGCAGAAAGTAAATTGCATTGAAACTTAAAGAGCAAGAAATGTAAATTGCAAAGAACTTAAGTTGCAAGAAAAGTAAATTGCATGAAAAGTAAATGGGGCTGGGGTGCTGGAAATTAAAGAGAGCAGTAAAGCAAAGCGTAGAACAATTGCAGGGAGATTAAATTGCTTAGAAGTAAATTGGAAGTAATAGGAACAGAAATGTAAAAATGCAGATGAAATAAAAGCAGCAGATGTAAACAGCAAGGCAAAATTTCTTGAAGGAGCAGAACATAAATAAACTTAGCTCAATTGCAAAATTTAAAAAGACAAGTGAAGATCTCAGGGAATCAATGAGACTAGAAAACAAGTCTAGATCTCAATTCCTTCCTTGATCAAAGTAGAAAGCAGATTGAAGAAGAAAGAAAAATGAAAACCGTAGAGAAAAACTTGGATCCAAAACTCAATTCACTGAATTATGCAGAAAATCAACAAAGGGCAATCTTAGATCAAGAATGAAACAGAATTCCTTCAAATCTCAATCCAAGATTCAAAACAGAAATGAAAATTGAAGGAGAGAGCTCTCTACTCCTAATGCTCCCTAGTGGAGCTAGCCTCCCTAATCGAGCTCCCCTTCTGAAATGAGAGTGATGCCTTTATATAGGCTTTTTACAAAATGAAAATAAAATGAAATTGAAATTAAAAACAAATTCATAAAATGAAATTCCTAATCTAGCTTCTCTGTGTGTCTTTGAGTCATGTTGAGTGGGCTTTGCTTGCTTTGGATTTGAGGTAGAATGGATCTTGGATGGCCTTGGTTCAATTGGTGAAGATTTGAGTTCAAAGGGAATTTTAATTGAATTTTGGCCCATGGGTGTTCCCAGGAGGCTGCTCTGCTCTTGTGGAGGGCAGAGCAGTGAAGCTTTGTGTGGGGATGCATGTTGCGTGCCAAGTGTGGGAGGGGCACCAGGGGATTGCCCTGCCCTTGTGGAGAGCGGGGCAGCAGTGTCTTGTGCGCGCCTTGCCTCTGCCCATGCTGTGATGCGCACGCCCAAGCTCCCTTGTGTGCGCCAAGCATGCGTGCCATGCACCAAGGAATGTTGCTCTGCTCTCCTTGTGGGCAGCGCATTGGTGCTTCCAAGGGGAGGTCCTAAGTTCAAGCCTTGGTGAATGCATTTGGGGAAACAATTTTCCTTGAATTTTTATGAAGAGAGCACGACATTGCCCTCCAAGAGAGCACTCTGCTCTCCTTGAGGGCAGACTTCCTTGGTTTCCATATGTCTCCCTCTTCGAGCCTTGGTGGAAGCATTTTGGTTTATTTTCGCTTGTTTTTGGCTCTTAAAGATGCCTTTCACTCATGCCTCAATTGTACGCCAAATATGGATTGCTATATATTGTTGGAAAGCTCTGAATGTCATCTTTCCAACGCAACTGAAAGCACATCAATTGAACATCTGTAGCTCAAGTTATAGCCCTTTGAAGTAGGCATGGTCATGCTGTGAGCGCCCAGATTTTAACTTAGCGAAAATTTGCTTCAACCTTACTTTGCTTCATCACGATATTGCCCTGCCCTTGGCAAGAGCAGGGCAGTGTGCGTGCTGGTTGCTTCCTCCTTTGATTTGGTCATGGGCCACGCTTTAAAAAGCGTGGCCTAAGGCTCCAAAGTGTGCTCCAACTTCAAAGTGTGCCCCAAAGCTCTTTTTTTCTCCTTTTAGGCTTATTTTGTGCTTCTTTGCTTCTTTTTCTTCTTATTTCCTACAAGATTTATAAATTTAAAAGATCAAAGAAATATACCATTTAATCACAAAAGCATTCAATATTTAAGCACAATTCATCAATTTCTTGTATGAAAAAGCATTAGAAAAAAGGTATATGATGACTTGTCATCACAACACCAAACTTAAACCTTGCTTGTCCCCAAGCAAGAAAAGAATCATGCAATAAAGATTGACAATCCAAGGTAAGAAGAATAGAAACTCAATGTTCATGGTAAGCTAGTTTTCTATGCATGCTTCAATCACAAAAGAAATGTAAATGATTGATGCTTCTATCTAGCTCAATTTATGAAATCTTTCTCTTATATTTCTTCCTTGAAACAAGCTTTTGTTTTTCTTATTAGCTTCTCCTTTTGGGTGCTTTGCCCCATGAGTTGATAACAAAGCTACGACTTCTAAATGCTTTGTTTTCAAGTATTACCACTTGATACATAAGCACCACAAGCATTTAATTAGAGGACTTCATTAAGCTCATCATATTTTTTTTTGACTCTCTAATCATTGATGCTCAGAACCTTGAGCTTTGAGGGAGTGCTTTTGCACTTGAGCCTAGCCTTGACTTCTAAGTGTTTTGTTTTCAAGCATTTGGCTTGATACATAAACACCACAAGCACTTAACAAATAAATTGCCATTGGTACTCAGAGCCTTCAGCTTTTTCATTCTTTCCCTTTTTCTTTTCTTGCTTTAATTGTATTTGCTTCTTCAAGGTTTTCATGATTTCAAAAGATTTCACAAAATGTTCTAGATAAAAACTTCAATTAAATAAAATCTAATTAATCATACTAGCTTTCCAATACTTGTATGCACATGCTAAAATCTTCTTTAATGCCTTGTTTGTTTATGATCATGATGATTTACTGCTTTGAACTCACAGGATTCAAGTTGGTAGTCATAATTGTATAGCACCATGTTATAATCCAAAATTCAAGCTATGCTTATTCATACCACACATGCATACAGAGAAAATGAAGACAATCACGCAATTTAAAGTGCTGGAAATAAATGAGAGGAAAAGGAACTTTACAACCTTGTAATTCATCTTCTCTATTGTTGTCATTTTCCTCTCATTCTTCTCCTTCCCATACCAACTCAGAATGCTTGCTTATCCTTAAGCAACAGTTAGGACAATGGTGGTGGGGTCTAAAATGGATCATGAATGTCTTACACAAGAGGATGTCAGTAGCATATGTGTTTAGGCAAGTAAGATTAAGAGTAACCATCAAGGCACAGAGAAACAGAAACATTGTGATTGCAAACATAAGATGGTGTGCATGATACATTGCATAAAAAAAAAATAAGTGGCACACTAAACTTAGTGTGACACTCTCACTTGGAATTGATGCAAGTATCTAGTAAACATTGGAACCAAATTTTGTTGCATAGCAACACCAAACTTAAAATGCAACCATATGTCAATTTATTTGAACTAAAACTAAAAAAGAGAAATTGTTATTTGTTGAGTACAATCACCAAGCCAATATTTGTCATGAATAAAGATCTCTTGGTAATGTATTAATAAACACAGTAAATAAGCAAACTAAAATGAAAGCATTTAAAAACAGAAAAATGACTAAAGAAAGTAGAATGAAAAAGTGTCAAATTTAAAAAAAATAAAACTGCAGAGGCATTATGATTATGCAGACAAGTAGTGTTGCTTGAATGAATTGCATAGAAAATAAGTGGCACACCAAACTTAGAATCTTGGTGTGTCACTTTCATTTTTGATTTGATGCAATCATCCAAAAATATTGAAAATAATTGCAAGGTAACACCAAACTTAGAATGTAATCATATGCCAATTTGTTGAAATTTAAACAAAGCATAGAGAAGAAATGTACCTACTGTCTACCTGTTCTTCACTTTCTTCCTCTTCTTCTAGTTTGTTAAGAGGAATGACCTCAAAGGGGGAGAAGATTCAGCTAGTGTCCCTTGTCTTGGCCTCTTCTCAGCAAGCTTCCTTTTGAATTTGGCTTGATTGAGCTTGCTTGCTGGTTCAGGGGCAGGATTGGTGCTTTTGTTAGTTGCCTTCACTTCTTGGATGTCAAGACATGGTTGCTGTGTGATTTTTGGAGTAATTTCTTCATTAAGAGCCTCTTGAATTGGTGGTTCCATGAGCCCTTCCTCTTTGCACTTCTTTGCTTCAGTTGAGTGTGACTTCTCTTGAATGTCTTCCTCACTTTCTTGCTCTTCCACTTCCTCCTTTGCACTCAACATTTGACTTAATAGCTTTTTCATTGAGGAGGTTTGTTGATCTTCCCAACATTTCTTCATCTCCTCTTCATATTTTTCGATCAGTGTTGAGCATCTTTGGTCCAGGGGAGTTTGAGGACATTGTGAGTGTTCAGGTTCTCTTGTCATCTCAAGTGCAGTTTTAGGTTCAATTGCCTTCTTCTCCTCATCCTCCATTGAAATTTCAATTGATATAGGAACCTCTTCTTCCTCTTCTTCACTCACAGATTGTTCCTCATCCTTACTGTTTGATGGTTCTAAGTTCCTCCTTGTTTTCTCTGAGGGCTTATTCATCTTCTTGAAGAGGATTTCTTTCCAAGATTGGGATTGTGTGTGTCTTTTCACGAGTTGTCTGTGTATTTCAATGGCTTGGCATTGGCTTGTTGTGGTGAAGTTGTGTTGAGGGGTGTGGAATGAGTTTTGTGAGTTGTGGGATGAATTTTGTGGTTGGTAGGATGACTTGTATGGATTTTGGAGGAAACTTTGTGTTGAGGCATAATCAAGTGATGAAGAACTTTCAAATGAGAAATTGGGAAGTGAGGGTGGATAATTTTTCATGACTTTATTGAGAGTATACTCGAGGGAGGATGTTTCTTGATGAATGAAGCATGAATCCTTGAGATTCCTTTCCCAGCCACGGTTTGTGCAATCCTAGCATTTAACGCCAAACTGCTGCTTGTTTCTGGCATTAAATGCCAGCTTTTATTCCTTTTCTGGCATTAAACGCCAAGCTGCAACCTGTTTCTGGCGTTAAATGCCAGTTTGTTGCTTCTTTCTGGCGTTTAACGCCAGTCTGGTGCTTCTTTCTGGCGTTTAACGCCCATAATAGTGCTAGACTGGGCGTTAAATGCCCATTCTACTACCCTTACTGGTGTTTAAACGCCAGTAAGTTTCTCCTCCAGGGTGTGCTATTTTTAATGCCATTTTTATTTTTCTTTAATTTTTGCAGTTGTTTTTGTGACTCCACATGATCATCAACCTAAAAAAGAAAATAACATAGATAAATAAAATTGGGTTGCCTCTCAATAAGCGCTTCTTTAGTGTCAATAGCTTGACAGTGAGCTCTCATGGAGCTTCACAGATGTTCAGAGCATTATTGGGACCTCCCAACACCAAACTTAGAGTTTGACTGTGGGGGCTTTGTTTGACTCTGCATTAAGAGAAGCTTTTCTTGCTACCTCTCCATGGTTACAGAGGGAGATCCTTGAGTGTTAAACACAAGGTAGTCCTCATTCAATTGAAGGATCAACTCTCCTCTGTCCACATCAATCACAGCTTTTGCTGTGGCTAGGAAGGTGATGACAAGTCATCATATACCCATTTTTCAAGCTAATTTCATTTGTTTTGTTAGTCTTTATGCACTTTCTTGCTTCCTAAGTAAGTGATTTGGAGTGAAAATGCATAACTTCTTTAAATCAAGCAACCACCATGAAATTAATGTTAACTCATGAGGTTTAAGCTAATTTTAATTGAATTTTAATTGATTTATAAGCCTTATGAATTTAGTGATACTTGGAGTGGTTGTTTTTGTTTATTTTAGGTGAAGAAAAGAATAAAAGAGAAAAGCGTGGCCTAAGAAAGCGTGACCCAAGGAGAAGGAAGCGTGGTCAAAGGAAGGAAAAGTGTGCCACATACAATGGGGGAGGCAAGCATTGCCCTCCACAAGGGCACACTGCCCTCTAGGAGGGCAACATAAGGGAACTAAGCAAAGAAGGCAACTCTGCCCTGCCCACTACAAGGGCAGAGCACAAATTTGTGCCTTGGAATCAAGAAGAAGAAAATGTTGCCCTGTCCTCCACAAGGGCAGTATCGGGCTCACCAAGGAAGAAAATCAAAGGAAAATGTCTCCAAATGCTTGCCACAAGAGTTGAAAACGGGACCATGAGGAAGCAAGGAACTAAGGTCCATTACCGTGCCAAAAACCAAGGAAAATGATTTAGCGTGTGTTTCTGCCCGGATTCGAACACGGGACTTCATTTTGGAAACACTGCCCTGCCCTCCGCGAGGGCAGGGCAGCATTTTGTTGGTGCACAACTCTGGCGTACCAAGAAGTGAGTCTGGCGCACCAAAGCAAGATCCTGGCAGCACCAACGCGCACTACAGCACGATCCTGGCAGCACCAACTTTTTCTGCCCTGCCCTCCGCGAGGGCAGGGCAGCATCCTGTGCACCAAGGCACCATTCTGGCGCACCATGGCATGACTCTGGCAGCATCAGCACGCACCGTGGCACATCTCTGGCGCACCAATTTTTCCTGCCCTGCCCTCCGCGAGGGCAGGGCAGCGTTCTGTGCACCAAGACCGCACCAGCCCGCACCAAGCAAGCACCAACACGCACCAAATCCTGCCCTGCCCTCCACAAGGGCAGGGCAGCCTCCTGGAAGCTATTATTTTGGGCCGAAAAATTCAATCAAAATGCCAATTTAATTCATTTCTTCACCAAATCAAAAGCCCATCCAAATCCCAAAATCCAAGAATAGAAAGTGTATAAATAGGAGCTAGTTTGATGTAATTAGGACCTTTTGCTTAGCTTTTGAATTTTGCACTTTTCTTTGAGCTTCGAATTTTATTTTTGCACTTGGGAACTTCTCTTGGTGTCTTCATTGAGACTTAAGAGAATTGGGGAGGAGAATTGATCTCTCTTCTTCCTCATTCTTGCTTGGGTCTTTTTAATTTCCTTGTTTTGAGTTTTGGGTGTGAAGAATTGAGGAAATTCTGTCTCAATCTCCATTCAAAATCTCTTTAATTTCTTTTCTGCATAATTGAACACATTTACATTCCCTTTACTGCTTCTTCTTCAATTCCTTGTCAATTGCTTTGTGAACTTGGATCTGGGAAGACAAATTGAGATCTAGACTTTGCTTTCTAGTCTCTTGAGACCTAAGATCCCATTTTACTTTTGGTTCTTCTGTGAACCCTGCTGCACTTTACTTTCAGTTTCTGTTTGAATTCTCATTGCTTCCAATTCAATTTCTGCTCTATTAATTGTTGCAATTTACTTTATCTTTGTTTAGATTCTGCAATCCCAGTCCTCAAATCCCTTTTACATTCGAGCAATTTACATTTCTTGCCATTTAAGTTACTGCAATTTACATTTCTTGCACTTTAAGTTTCAGTCATTTAATTTCTTGTCCTTTAAGATTCAGCAAGTTTACTTTCCTGTTCTTTAATTTACTGCAATTTCCCCTTCTCCCTTTACATTTCAAGCAATTTATCTTCTGTTAAATACAACCCACTCAACCAAAACTTGATTCGCTTGACTAAATCAACCACTAAACTAAAATTGCTCAATCCTTCAATCCCTGTGGGATCGACCTCACTCATGTGAGTTATTATTACTTGATGCGACCCGGTACACTTGCCGGTGAGTTTTGTGTTGGATCGTTTTCCACACATCAAGTTTTTGGCGCCGTTGCCGGGGATTGAAATAGATTGACAATGATTAAGTGAAGTGGAGGTCTAGATTAAGCACTTTTTCTTTTCTGTCAATTTAATTTTGACTAACACACTAACTGTTTGAATTTTTGCCTAAACTAACTAAAGCTTCATTCTAACTATAGATTGAAGTTTCATTGGTTTTCTGGATCTGTGTGTTTATTGTTGTGTGTTTGTATGTCAGGTACAGGAAGATCTTCCCCTGTCCTCTCTGAAATTGACCAAAGAACTCTTCGAAGAATAAGAAGAGCTGAAAGAGGGAAGAACGTTATTGGAGAGGAAGAATCTGAGGAGGAATTCCAAGAAATGGAAGGAGATCTCAATCAACCAGGAGAAGGAGCCAACAATAACCAACAACAACGAAGAGTCTTGGCTTCATATACATTTGCAAATGCTAGACACTGTGGAAGTAGCATTCTTCCTCCTAATGTCAATGCAAACAATTTTGAACTAAAGCCACAACTCATCACTTTGGTTCAAAACAACTGTTCTTTTGGAGGAGGGCCTTTGAAGGATCCAAATCAACATTTATCTACCTTCTTGAGAATCTGTGATACGGTGAAAACCAATGGTGTGCCTCCCGATAGCTACAAGTTGTTGCTCTTTCCATTTTCTCAGAGATAAAGCCACTCAATGGCTAGAGACCTTTCCAAAAGAAAGCATCAACACTTGGGATGACTTGGTAAGCAAGTTTCTTGCCAAATTTTATCCCCCTCAAAGAATCCTAAGATTGAAGACTTGGGAATCTGTGATACGGTGAAAACCAATGGTGTGCCTCCCGATAGCTACAAGTTGTTGCTCTTTCCATTTTCTCTCAGAGATAAAGCCACTCAATGGCTAGAGACCTTTCCAAAAGAAAGCATCAACACTTGGGATGACTTGGTAAGCAAGTTTCTTGCCAAATTTTATCCCCCTCAAAGAATCCTAAGATTGAAGACTGAAGTGCAGACATTCACTCAAATGGAGGCTGAAAACTTATATGAAGCATGGGAAAGATATAAGGGTCTATTGAGGAAATGTCCACCAGAGATGTTCACTGAGTGGGACAAGTTGCAGAACTTCTATGAGGGACTCACTCTTAAAGCTCAAGAAGCACTTGATCATTCAGCTGGAGGCTCTTTGCAACTCATGAAAACTACAGAGGAAACTCAAAACCTCATTGATATGGTGGCTAATAATCAATATTTCTTTGCCCATCAAAGACAACGCCAACCATCACAAAGAAGAGGAGTAATGGAGTTGGAAGGAGTGGATTCAATTCTAGCTCAAAACAAGATAATGCAGCAGCAGATTCAACAACAGTTTGAACAAATGGCCAAAAGAATTGATGGCTTGCAAGTTG
This sequence comes from Arachis hypogaea, assembly GCF_003086295.3. Lineage (NCBI taxonomy): Eukaryota > Viridiplantae > Streptophyta > Magnoliopsida > Fabales > Fabaceae > Arachis > Arachis hypogaea. The sequence goes on from NC_092038.1 coordinate 60,834,721, forward strand.
CATCAGTGAGTGCCACAAGCCAACCACCAACTACTTGGGTGCAAAGTGAAGACACTCAAGAGGAGCAACAGCAAGAGCAAGTCCAATACATGCACAATCAAAATCCTGGAACAAATGAAGTCTATGGTGATACTTAAAATCCATCTTGGAAGAACCATCCCAACCTCAGATGGGGAGACAACCATAATCAAAACCAACAACCATGGCAAAGAAACACAAGTCAGAATAATTGGAAAAGCACAAACCACAACCCCCAGCCAAACACTAACCAAAATACATACAGAAAACCACAAACTAATTACCCCAACTCTAACCATTATCCACCCAATAACCACCCAACAAATCAAAACACCTATCATCATCCATCAACACCCCAAAACCAACCAATTTCACAAGAATCTCAGAGGATCACTAATCTAGAGCTGCTCATGGAGAAAATGATGAAGAACCAAGAATTGACAATAAAGAACCAAGAAGCTTCCATGAAGAACTTAGAAAGGCAAATTGGGCAAATCTCCAAACAGATTTCTGTTGAAAAGCCATCAAGCTCACTACCTAGTGACACCATTCCCAACCCAAAGGAAGAATGCAAGGTCGTGCAACTAAGAAGTGGAAAAGTATTACTGGATGGTAACCAAGGAGCAACCAAGAACAATGACAATGAGCCAACAAAGAATGATGAAGCCATCAATAAGGACATGTTAAACAAGAATGTCCCAGAAAAACTCACAGAGGAAGACAACAAACCACAGAATTTGAAGAAAGGAAATCAAATCATGGAAGAACCAACTCCCAGACAACATCAAGTGGAGAAGAGCTCAACACCACCACTACCATATCCACAGAAATTCCACAAAGAGACAAAGGATCAGCATTTTCACAAATTTCTTGAGACTTTCAAGAAGCTGGAAATTAACATACCTTTAGCTGAGGCATTGGAGCAAATGCCTCTGTATGCCAAGTTCTTGAAGGAGCTCATTAACAAGAAAAGAAGTTGGAATGAAAAGGAAACTGTAATGCTTAGTGAAGAATGCAGTGCACTCATTAAAAAGGGACTCCCTCCCAAGCTTGAAGATCCTGGAGGTTTCTTCCTACCATGCACTATTGGAAATCTATTCATCAACAAGGGAATGTGTGATTTAGGAGCAAGCATAAATCTAATCCCATCTTCTTTAGTGAAAAAGCTTGGCATAAAGGAGGTGAAGCCAATACAGATGTCCTTGGAGTTGGTGGATCAATCAGTGGTGTATCCTAAAGGGCTGATTGAAAACCTTTTAGTTAAGGTTGACAAGTTCATCTATCCTGCAGATTTTGTGGTCCTGGATTCTTCAGAAAATGGAAATGACTCCATAATACTTGGTCGACCATTTTTGGCCACTGCTAGAGCCATTGTGGATATAGAGCAGGGAGAGTTAACCCTCAGGATGCATGAGGAAAGCATCACTCTGAAAGTCTTTCCAGAATTACACAGAAATGAAGAAATAAGCAAAACAAGTGGTGACTTCCTTCCAAAGCAAGCAACCAACAAGGCAGTAGAACAGAAAAACAAGCTTGTACAAGGAGAAAAAGGAGTTCAAAAGGAAGCAGGAGTGATAAACAAGAAGGAAGGTATCACAACCCAAGTCACTGACAAGAAAGAAAGATCAACAAGAAAGAAAAAGATGAAGAGCAAGAACAAGGCTCACAAAGGGTGGAAGAACAAGAAAATTCCAACTGAGGGATTTTCCAAAGGTGACAAAGTACAATTAGTATACCAACAGCTAGGAACAGAAGATTATTACACTGTCAACCAAATACTTTCTCTTGAGCATATGGAAATTGAGCATCAAAGCACACAGAGAAAGTTTACAGTGAGAGGTGACAAATTGAGACATCACCAACATCAACCACCCTAAAGGGAGTTCAATGTCAAGCTAGTGACAATAAAAGAGCGCTTCATGGGAGGCAACCCATGATTTAATATTTCTGTCTTCTCTTTCATTTAATAAGCTTTGATCCCTCTGAATATGATTTTGAACTTTCATGCCTGATAAATACATACATTGTTTTGAAGCACATGTCAAACTTCTAAGTTTGGTGTACCTTAAGGCACACCCAAGTTCATTTTTCAAAAAAGGGGATTATTCTTAGAACATATGCATAATTGGTGCACGAAATTGCAATAACACTTTTGCAATCCCGCACAACTAACCAGCAAGTGTACTGGGTCGTCCAAGTAATACCTTGCGTGAGCAAGGGTCGATCCCACAGAGATTGTCGGCTTGGAGCAAGCTATGGTTATCTTGTAAATCTTAGTCAGGATATCAGAAATTATCAGGATTGATTGTGAAAAGCAAAAGAACATGAAATGATTACTTGTTTTGCAGTAATGGAGAATAGGTTGAGGTTTGGAGATGCTCCATCTTCTGAATCTCTGCTTTCCTACTGTCTTCTTCTTCAGTCACGCGAGTCTCCTTCCATGGCAAGCTGTATGTAGGGTTTCACCGTTGTCAATGGCTACCTCGCATCCTCTCATTGGAACGATTCCTAATGCCCTGTCACGGCACGGCATTCCATCTGTCGGTTCTCAATCAGACCGGAGTAGAATCCAGTGATTCTTTTGGCGTCTGTCACTAACGCCCCGCCTTCAGGAGATTGAAGCACGTCACAGTCATTCAGTCATTGAATCCTACTCAGAATACCACAGACAAGGTTTAGACCTTCCGGATTCTCTTGAATGCCGCCATCAGTCTAGCTTATACCACGAAGATTCCGGTTAAAGAACCTAAGAGATAACTACTTAATCTAAGATAGAACGGAGGTGGTTGTCAATCACACGTTCATGGTTGAGAATGATGATGATTGTCACGGATCATCACATTCATCCGGGTTAAGAACAAGTATTATCTTAGAATGGAAGCAAGCATGATTGAATGAGAAACAGTAGTAATTGCATTAATCCATCAAGACACAGCAGAGCTCCTCACCCCCAACCATGGGGTTTAGAGACTCATGCTGTGGAAAAACGTGTACAATGTCATAAGGTTGTCAAAAAGTTGCATAAGGTACTGATACAATGTCAAAAGATCCTATAAGTAGTAAACTAGTATCCTAAGGTTTACAGAAATGAGTAAATGACAGAAAAATCCACTTCCGGGCCCACTTGGTGTGTGCTTGGGCTGAGAAATGAAGGAATTTCGTGTAGAGACCTTTTCTGGAGTTAAACGCCAGTTCTTATGCCAGTTTGGGCGTTTAACTCCAAATTTCATGCCAGTTCCGGCGTTTAACGCTGGAATTTCTGTAGGTGACTTTGAGCGCCGGTTTGGGCCATCAAATCTTGGGCAAAGTATGGACTATTATATATTGCTGGAAAGCCCAGGATGTCTACTTTCCAATGCCGTTGAGAGCGCGCCAATTGGGCTTCTGTAGCTCCAGAAAATCCGCTTCGAGTGCAGGGAGGTCAGAATCCAACAGCATCTGCAGTCCTTTTTGGTCTCGGAATCAGATTTTTGCTCAGGACCCTCAATTTCAGCCAGAAAATACCTGAAATCACAGAAAAACACACAAACTCATAGTAAAGTCCAGAAAAGTGAATTTTAGCTAAAAACTAATAAAAATACACTAAAAACTAACTAGATCATACTAAAAACATACTAAAAACAATGCCAAAAAGCATACAAATTATCCGCTCATCACAACACCAAACTTAAATTGTTGCTTGTCCCCAAGCAACTGAAAATCAAAAGAGGATAAAAAGAAGAGAATATACTATAGACTCCAAAATATCAAGGAAACATAGCTCCAATTAGATGAGCGGGACTAGTAGCTTTTTGCCTCCGAACAGTTTTGGCATCTCACTCTATCTTTTGAAGTTCAGAATGATTGGCATCTATGAGAACTCAGAACTCAGATAATGTTATTGATTCTCCTAGTTAAGTATAATGATTCTTGAACATAGCTAGTATATGAGTCTTGGCTGTGGCCCAAAGCACTCTGTCTTCCAGTATTACCACCGGATACATACATGCCACAGACACATAATTGGGTGAACCTTTTTTGATTGTGACTCAGCTTTGCTAAAGTCCCCAATTAGAGGTGTCCAGGGTTCTTAAGCACACTCTTGTTGCCTTGGATCACAACTTCATATTTTTTTTTCTTCTCTTTTCTTTCTCTCTTTCTTTTTTTTTTCGAAATTTTTTTTTTTTGAATATTGCTTTTTCTTGCTTCAAGAATCAATTTGATGATTTTTCAGATCCTCAATAACAGTTCTCTTTCTCCTCATTCTTTCAAGAGCCAACAAATTTAACATTCTTAAAAACAACAAATTCAAGAGACATATGCACTGTTCAAGCATTCATTCAGAAAACAAAAAGTATTGTCACCACATCAAGCTAATTCAACTAGTTTCAGAGATAAGTTTCGAAATCCTGTACTTCTTGTTCTTTTGTGGTTAAAGCATTTTTCATTTAAGAGAGGTGATGGATTCATAGGACATTCATAACTTTAAGGCATAAACTTTAATTTTATTAATTATGAATTAAAACAAGACTCAAAAATAGATATAGAATGAGACTAGAAAAACGAAAAATAAAAACAAAACTCAAGGAAATAAATAAAAAAAACGAAAAACAGAGGCTCCTAATGATAGAGGTTTTCACAGAGTTAGGACTCAACAACCTTGATTTTGAGAAGTAGATGCTCCCTCAGCTTGAGAGGAGAACTTTTGGCGTTTCAGTTCTTGGATTTCACGCCCCTGCTTCTCTTGCTCCTTCAGCAATTTGCAGAGCATGCAGTTCTGATTCTGCTGTTCTTCCTTCAGTTGCTCCATAGTCTCTTGCAGCTTGTTAATAGATGCTTCTAGGCTGGACCAGTAGTCAATTCTTGGGAATTCAGGGAGGAATTCCTGCGCCCTCCTCTTGATGGAGTTGTCTTGCACTTGTCCTTCCATTGACTTCTTGGTGATTGGGTGTTCAATGGGTATGAACTCATCTACTCCCATCTTCACCCCAGCCTCTTTACAGAGCAAGGAAATCAAGCTTGGGTAGGCCAATTTGGCTTCAGTGGAATTCTTATTTGCAATTGTGTAGATCTCACAAGCAATCACATGATGAACCTCCACTTCTTTTCCAAGCATAATGCAATGAATCATCACTGCTCTCTTGATGGTGACCTCAGAACAGTTGCTAGTGGGCAATATGGAACGCCCAATAAAGTCTAGCCAACCTCTTGCAATTGGCTTGGGGTCTCCCCTCTTGAGTTGGTTTGGGACACCCTTTGAATTGGTTATCCACTTAGTCCCAGGGAGGCATATGTCCTCTAGAACTTGATCCAGCCCTTTATCTACTCTCACCATCCTCCTATTGAAGGAATCAGGATCATCTTGTAGTTGAGGTAGTTTGAAGATTTCTCTTATTTTGTCCAGATGGAAGTACATAACTTTCCCTCTGACCATGGTTCTGTAGGTATGGTAAGCAGTTCCAGTCATTCTCTGCTTATCTGTCAGCCACAGATTAGAGTAGAATTCCTGAACCATGTTCCTTCCAACCTTTGTCTCAGGATTGGTCAGAACTTCCCAACCTCTGTTTCGAATTTGCTCTTGGATCTCCGGATATTCATCTTCTTTCAGATCAAATTTAACTTCCGGGATCACTGACCTCAGACCCATTATTTTATGATAATGGTCTTCATGTTCTTTGGTTAAGAACTTCTCTTCATTCCAAAGATTCTTTGGATTAGTCTCTTTCTTTCCTCTTGAGTTGGTTTGTTTTCCCTTGGGAGCCATGATCTTGATAAATCTTGGCTTAGTGATCACGGAAAAGCACACCAAACTTAGAGGTTTTGCTTGTCCTCAAGCAAAAAGAAAAGAAAGAAGAGAAGAGAGAGAGAGAGGAAGAGGAAATTCGGATGGTGTGAGGAAGGAGGGGTGAGAAACGTGCATTTACAGAGTGGGGGAGGAGAAATTCGAAAACAAAAGAGAGATTTGAAAGGAAATTTGAAAAGATATGGAAAGAATTTGAGAAAAGGGTGAGTTTTTGAAGAAGATTGGGGATTATTTTGAAATAGATTTGAAGAATGGTTTTGATTTGTGAAGATTTGAAAGTGAATGATGAAAGGTTGAAGTGCATTTATGTAGAAGAGTATGGGTAAAAAGAGGAAAGTTTGAAAAAAATTGAGTTGAAAACAAAAGTGTGGTCCCCCCCACCTTTCTGGCGTTAAACGCCCAGAATGGCACCCATTCTGGCGTTTAACGCCCACTTGGCACCCCTTTTGGGCGTTTAACGCCCAGCCAGGTACCCTGGCTGGCGTTAAACGCCAGAAAGCCTTCCTCACTGGGCGTTTTTCTGAACGCCCAGTGATGCTGCACACCTGGCGTTAAACGCCCAGAATGGTGCTCATTCTGGCGTTTAACGCCCAAAATGGCACCATTCCTGGCGTTAAACGCCCAGAATGGTACCCATTCTGGCGTTTAACGCCCAAAATGCCCCTTACTGGCGTTTTTTCGCCAGCAAGCTCATTTTCTCTGTTTTTTGAGCTGAATCCTTCTGTAACTCTGTGAATTCCTTCATTTTTGATATTTGCCTCTGTAAGAACTAATCATACAACCTACTAATGACTGGGTTGCCTCCCAGCAAGCGCTTCTTTACTGTCTTTAGCTGGACTTTCACTGAGAATCACTCAAGTCTCAGTTCTGAGCATTCCTGCTCAAAATTCCCTTCAAGATAATGCTTGATTCTCTGTCCATTAACAATGAACTTCTTATCAGAATCAATATCCTGAAGCTCAACATATCCATATGGTGACACTCCTGTAATCACATACGGACCCCTCCAACGGGATTTGAGTTTTCCTGGAAACAGTTTGAGCCTAGAGTTGAAGAGCAGAACTTTTTGTCCTGGCTCAAAGACTCTGGTTGACAATTTCTTGTCATGCCATTTCTTTGCCTTTTCCTTATAAATTTTTGCATTTTCAAAGGCATTGAGTCTGAACTCTTCTAGCTCATTTAGCTGGAGCAGTCTTTTCTCACCAGCTAACTGTGCATCCATGTTTAGGAATCTGGTTGCCCAGTAGGCTTTATGTTCCAGTTCCACAGGCAAATGGCAGGCCTTCCCATATACCAGTTGGTATGGGGAGGTTCCTATAGGAGTCTTGAATGCTGTTCTGTATGCCCACAGAGCATCATCCAAGCTCTTTGCCCAATCCTTTCTTCGGGCCATCACAGTCCGTTCCAGGATTCTCTTTAGCTCTCTGTTAGAGACCTCAGCTTGCCCATTTGTCTGTGGATGATACGGAGTTGCCACTTTGTGGCTAATTCCATATCTAACCATAGCAAGGTGTAGCTGTTTATTGCAGAAATGAGTGCCCCCATCACTGATTAGTACTCTGGGAACGCCAAATCTGCTGAAAATGTTTTTCTGGAGGAATTTCAGTACGGTCTTAGTATCATTGGTGGGTGTAGCAATCGCTTCTACCCACTTAGATACATAGTCCACTGCCACCAGAATGTAAGTGTTTGAGTATGATGGTGGGAATGGCCCCATGAAGTCAATTCCCCATACATCAAACAACTCTATCTCTAATATCCCTTGTTGAGGCATGGCATATCCATGAGGCAGGTTACCAGCTCTTTGGCAACTGTCACAGTTACGCACAAACTCTCGGGAATCTTTATAGAGAGTAGGCCAGTAGAAGCCACATTGGAGGACTTTAGTGGCTGTTCGCTCACTTCCAAAATGTCCTCCATACTGTGATCCATGGCAGTGCCATAGGATCCTTTGTGCTTCTTCTCTGGGTACACACCTGCGGATCACTCCGTCAGCACATCTCTTAAAGAGATATGGTTCATCCCAGAGGTAGTACTTGGCATCTGAAATTAATTTCTTTCTCTGCATATAGCTGTACTCCTTGGGTATGAACCTCACGGCTTTAAAATTTGCAATATCTGCAAACCATGGAGCTTCCTGAATGGCAAATAGTTGCTCATCTGGGAAAGTCTCTGAGATCTCAGTAGAAGGGAGGGACGCCCCAGCTACTGGTTCTATTCGGGACAGATGATCTGCTACTTGGTTCTCTGTCCCTTTTCTGTCTCTTATTTCTATATCAAACTCTTGCAGAAGCAACACCCATCTAATGAGCCTGGGTTTTGAATCCTGCTTTGTGAGTAGATATTTAAGAGCAGCATGGTCAGTGTACACAACCACTTTGGATCCCACGAGATAGGATCTAAACTTGTCAATGGCATAGACCACTGCAAGTAACTCTTTTTCTGTTGTTGTGTAGTTCTTCTGTGCGTCATTTAGAACACGGCTGGCATAGTAAATGACGTGCAGAAGCTTGTTATGCCTCTGTCCCAACACTGCACCAATGGCATGGTCACTGGCATCACACATTAGTTCAAATGGCAATGTCCAGTCTGGTGCAGAGATGACTGGTGCTGTGACCAGCTTAGCTTTCAGGGTCTCAAACGCCTGCAGACACTGTGTGTCAAACACAAATGGTGTGTCAGCAGCTAACAGATTACTCAGAGGTTTTGCAATTTTCGAAAAATCCTTTATAAACCTTCTGTAAAATCCTGCATGCCCCAGAAAGCTTCTGATTGCCTTAACATTGGCAGGTGGTGGTAATTTTTCGATTACCTCTACCTTTGCCTTATCCACCTCTATTCCCTTGCTTGAAATTTTGTGCCCAAGGACAATTCCTTCAGTCACCATAAAGTGACATTTCTCCCAGTTTAAAACCAGGTTAGTCTCTTGGCATCATTTCAAGACAAGTGCTAGGTGATTAAGACAGGAGCTAAATGAGTCTCCATATACTGAAAAGTCATCCATGAAGACTTCCAGAAATTTCTCTACCATATCTGAGAAGATAGAGAGCATGCACCTCTGAAAGGTTGCAGGTGCATTGCACAGACCAAAAGGCATCCTCCTATAGGCAAACACGCCTGAGGGGCAGGTGAATGCTGTTTTCTCTTGGTCCTGAGGGTCTACTGCAATTTGGTTGTAGCCTGAATAGCCATCCAAAAAGCAGTAATAATCATGGCCAGCTAGTCTTTCTAGCATTTGGTCTATGAATGGTAAAGGAAAATGATCCTTTCTGGTGGCTGTATTGAGCCTTCTGTAGTCAATACACATGCGCCACCCTGTGACTGTCCTAGTAGGAACCAGTTCATTTTTTTCATTATGAACCACTGTCATGCCTCCCTTTTTGGGAACAACTTGGACAGGGCTCACCCAGGGGCTATCAGAAATAGGATAAATTATCCCAGCCTCTAGTAATTTAGTGACCTCTTTCTGCACCACCTCCTTCATGGCAGGATTTAGCCTTCTCTGTGGTTGGACCACTGGTTTGGCATTATCCTCCAATAGGATCTTGTGCATGCATCTAGCTGGGCTAATACCCTTAAGATCACTTATGGACCACCCAAGAGCTGTCTTGTGTGTCCTTAGCACTTGAATCAGTGCTTCCTCTTCCTGTGAATTTAAAGCAGAGCTTATAATTACTGGAAAAGTGTCACCCTCTCCCAGAAATGCATATTTCAAGGATGATGGTAATGGTTTGAGTTCAGGCTTGGGAGGCTTGTCCTCCTCCTGAGGAATTTTCGAAAATTCCTTTGCCTCCTCTAGTTCTTCTTGATCAGGTTGGGCATCCTTGAAAATGTCCTCAAGCTCTGATTCTAGGCTCTCAGCCATATTGATCTCTTCTACCAGAGAGTCAATGATGTCAGCGCCCATGCAGTCAATTGGTGTGTCTGGATGCTGCATAGCTTTCACAGCATTCAACTTGAACTCATCCTCATTGACTCTCAAGGTTACTTCCCCCTTTTGTACATCAATGAGAGTTCGTCCAGTTGCTAGGAAAGGTCTTCCTAGAATGAGAGTTGCACTCTTGTGCTCCTCCATTTCCAGCACCACAAAGTCAGTGGGAAAGGCAAATGGCCCAACCTTGACAATCATGTCCTCAATTATGCCTGATGGGTATTTAACGGAGCCATCAGCAAGTTGGAGGCATATCCGGGTTGGTTTGACTTCGCCAGTCAACCCAAGCTTTCTGATAGTGGATGCAGGTATTAGATTGATGCTTGCTCCAAGATCACATAGAGCTGTCTTAGTGCAAGCACCTTCTAATGTGCATGGTATCATAAAGCTTCCTGGATCTTGAAGCTTTTCTGGTAAGCTCTTTAATATGACTGCACTGCATTCTTCAGTGAGAAACACTTTTTCAGTTTCTCTCCAATCCTTCTTATGACTTAAGATCTCTTTCATGAACTTAGCATAAGAAGGTATTTGCTCAAGTGCCTCTGCAAACGGAATCTTTATTTCAAGAGTCCTTAGATAGTCTGCAAAGCGGGCAAATTGCTTATCCTGTTCCGCTTGGTGGAGTTTTTGAGGATAAGGCATCTTGGCTTTATATTTTTCAACCTTAGATGCTGCAGGTTTATTCCTTACAGAAGTGGTTGAAGAAGCCTTGTTAGAGGGATTACTGTCAGCACTCTCAGGTGTCTGAGTCTCCCTTGGCGTTTGAACGCCAGGAATGGGTGAAGTTTGGGCGTTAAACGCCAACTTCTCTCCCCTTTCTGGCGTTTGAACGCCAGAACTGGGCAAGGAATGGGCGTTTAACGCCAGCTTTCCTTCCCTTTCTGGCGTTTGAACGCCAACAATATTCCTCTCTGGGCTCTTACTGTCCTCAGAGGGATTTTGCACAGTGGTTTGGTTGTCCTCTGTCAATTGTTCCTTGTTTGGCTTTTTACTCTTCTGAGCAGTGTTATTCAGGGTCTTCCCACTCCTCAATTGAACTGCTTGACATTCCTCTGTTATCTGTTTGGATAATTGCTGTTTTGCTTGATTTAACTGCAGTTCTATGCTCTTGTTAGCAACTTTAGTTTCATTGAGCATCTCTTTAAAATCTGCTAACTGTTCTGTTATCAGGAGCAATTGTTGATTAAGCTCTGTTATCTGTTCTTGAGGACTAGGGTCAGTGACTACTGCCATGACCTCCTCTTTTGGAGAGAACTCATTGCTAGAGTATAAATATTGGTTTCTAGCAACAGTGTCTATAAGCTCTTGAGCTTCTTCAATTGTCTTCCTCATGTGTATAGATCCACCAGCTGAGTGGTCTAAAGACATCTGAGCTTTTTCTGTAAGCCCATAGTAGAAAATGTCTAACTGTACCCACTCTGAAAACATTTCAGAGGGACATTTCCTTAACATACCTCTATACCTCTCCCGAGCATTAAAAAGGGATTCATTATCCTCTTGTTTAAAGCCTTGGATGTCCAGTCTTAACTGTGTCATCCTTTTTGGAGGGTAAAAATGATTCAGGAATTTGTCTGACAACTGTTTCCATGTCTTTATGCTTGCTGTAGGTTGGTTATTCAACCACCTTTTAGCTTGATCTTTTACAGCAAATGGAAACAATAATAGTCTGTAGACATCCTGATCAACCTCTTTATCATGTACTGTGTCAGCAATTTGTAAAAACTGTGCCAGAAACTCAGTAGGTTCTTCCTGTGGAAGACCGGAATACTGGCAATTTTGCTGCACTATGATAATGAGTTGAGGATTTAGTTCAAAGCTGCTTGCATTGATGGGAGGTGTACAGATGCTACTCCCATATGCAGCTGTAATGGGGTTAGCATATGACCCCAGAGTCCTTTTGGACTGATTAGTCCCACTTGAGTCCATGATGGACAAAAGGGAAATGATAATGATTGCAAAGAGATAAATTTTGTTTTTGTTTTTTTTTTTTTTGAATTAAACGAAAAATATAAGATAAAACAAAATAAAATTAAGATAAAATTCGAAAATCAAAAAGAAAATAAAATCTAAGTAGATTGAAAACTGAATCAATTAGTTAATTAAAAAGATTTTGAAAACAGCAATTAAAAAGATATGATTGAAAAATTTTTATGAAAAAGATTTGATTTTTTTTTAAAAAGAGGAAAGAGAAAAACACAAAAAGACACCAAACTTAAAATTTTAGAAAATCAAACACTAAATTTTCGAAAATTTTTAAGGAAAAACACAAAGAGGACACCAAACTTAGAATTTTTATAAATCAAAAAGGGACTAAAACATGCAAAAATCGAAAATTAAAAGAAAAACAAAAGCATGCAATTGACACCAAACTTAGAATATGAAACTAGACTCAACTAAAAGACTCTAAACCAACAAAAATAAAATAGTCCTAATCTAAGCAACAAGATAAGCCGTCAGTTGTCCAAACTCAACAATCCCCGGCAACGGCGCCAAAAACTTGGTGCACGAAATTGCAATAACACTTTTGCAATCCCGCACAACTAACCAGCAAGTGTACTGGGTCGTCCAAGTAATACCTTGCGTGAGCAAGGGTCGATCCCACAGAGATTGTCGGCTTGGAGCAAGCTATGGTTATCTTGTAAATCTTAGTCAGGATATCAGAAATTATCAGGATTGATTGTGAAAAGCAAAAGAACATGAAATGATTACTTGTTTTGCAGTAATGGAGAATAGGTTGAGGTTTGGAGATGCTCCATCTTCTGAATCTCTGCTTTCCTACTGTCTTCTTCTTCAGTCACGCGAGTCTCCTTCCATGGCAAGCTGTATGCAGGGTTTCACCGTTGTCAATGGCTACCTCCCATCCTCTCATTGGAACGATTCCTAATGCCCTGTCACGGCACGGCATTCCATCTGTCGGTTCTCAATCAGACCGGAGTAGAATCCAGTGATTCTTTTGGCGTCTGTCACTAACGCCCCGCCTTCAGGAGATTGAAGCACGTCACAGTCATTCAGTCATTGAATCCTACTCAGAATACCACAGACAAGGTTTAGACCTTCCGGATTCTCTTGAATGCCGCCATCAGTCTAGCTTATACCACGAAGATTCCGGTTAAAGAACCTAAGAGATAACTACTTAATCTAAGATAGAACGGAGGTGGTTGTCAATCACACGTTCATGGTTGAGAATGATGATGATTGTCACGGATCATCACATTCATCCGGGTTAAGAACAAGTATTATCTTAGAATGGAAGCAAGCATGATTGAATGAGAAACAGTAGTAATTGCATTAATCCATCAAGACACAGCAGAGCTCCTCACCCCCAACCATGGGGTTTAGAGACTCATGCTGTGGAAAAACGTGTACAATGTCATAAGGTTGTCAAAAAGTTGCATAAGGTACTGATACAATGTCAAAAGATCCTATAAGTAGTAAACTAGTATCCTAAGGTTTACAGAAATGAGTAAATGACAGAAAAATCCACTTCCGGGCCCACTTGGTGTGTGCTTGGGCTGAGCAATGAAGGAATTTCGTGTAGAGACCTTTTCTGGAGTTAAACGCCAGTTCTTATGCCAGTTTGGGCGTTTAACTCCAAATTTCATGCCAGTTCCGGCGTTTAACGCTGGAATTTCTGTAGGTGACTTTGAGCGCCGGTTTGGGCCATCAAATCTTGAACAAAGTATGGACTATTATATATTGCTGGAAAGCCCAGGATGTCTACTTTCCAATGCCGTTGAGAGCGCGCCAATTGGGCTTCTGTAGCTCCAGAAAATCCGCTTCAAGTGCAGGGAGGTCAGAATCCAACAGCATCTGCAGTCCTTTTTGGTCTCGGAATCAGATTTTTGCTCAGGACCCTCAATTTCAGCCAGAAAATACCTGAAATCACAGAAAAACACACAAACTCATAGTAAAGTCCAGAAAAGTGAATTTTAGCTAAAAACTAATAAAAATACACTAAAAACTAACTAGATCATACTAAAAACATACTAAAAACAATGCCAAAAAGCATACAAATTATCCGCTCATCAATAATTCTTTTGATGAAGCATGTGACCAAACACTAAGTTTGGTGTTTGCATGTGTAACAATGTTCAGAAGATCATTTCCCACTCATGGACTCAAAACCATACAAAAAAAGGGATCATACTTCAAATTTTTTTTAAAATGCATCAATTGTGAAGAACGGTCTGCAATGTTAAGCCGTCCCCTCAATAAAAGATAAGTTTGGTGTTCACCAAACTTTAGCATTTTTATTTAGGGACACAATTGATCACAAAAAAAAATTTTTAAATAACTATTAAACGAACCCAAAACAATTTTTATTATTGCAAATAAATTGCCAACGACTATATTAATGTTCTAAGCTAGCTGTTTTGGTTCAGGTAGGAGAAAAAGATTAAGACAAAAGCTAGGAGGGGCCACGGCTAGGAGAAGCTATGTTAGGATGGTCACATGTGCCTAGAAGAATGTGCTCATGGGGAAGCAGAATTTGTATGCATGCATGCATCATTGAACGCCTAAATGCATGCAGCCAAAGGAAGGAGAATACCCCATCATGAGGCAAATTACTAGAGAAAGAAGGTGGGAACTCTTGTGTGCTCCTCTTGTTGACATCAGTGCAGTCATGATCAGGGAGTTCTACGCAAATGCTGTAAAAGAAAACAAAGATAGCCCTCCTTACACAAGTTATGTCAGAGGAGTTGAAGTGAGCTTCAGTCCAGCAGCCATCACTAGGGCTCTAAAGTTGAGAACCATAACTTATGCAGAGCCTAGTTATGAGGCTAGATTGCAAATGGAAAATAACCCTGATGAGATCCTGCAAGGGTTATGTGTGGAAAATACAGATTGGGAAAGAGATTCAAAGGGAGTTCCAAGCCACTTGAGAAGGATAAATCTTACTCCTGTAGCCAAGGGATGGTATGAAATAGTGAGAAGATCTATCCTTCCTACTGGAAACGCCTCTTGGGTCACAATCAAACGGGCACTCTTGACGTACTGCATCTTGCATGGAGGTGAAATTAACCTTGCACAACTCATAGCCGACAGTATTCAAGAAATGGCCAATAGCACAAGCAAATCAAGTAGTCTTGGACATCCAAGTACCATCCTCAGACTATGTGAGAGAGCTAAAGTAATCTTTGAAGATGAGGACACAACAAAAGTGAAGAAAGGGAAAGGGATTACCAAGAAGAGCATGGAGGGAATGAATGAAGAAGAAGATCAAGAAGGGGTAGTAGCTCCTAGACAAAGGAGATCACAAAGAGAGGAAGGACGAAATCAAGCTCATGATGCCATAGACATGAGCCAATTACAAAGATCAATTGAAGAACTATCTCAGCAACTCATGCAGGCTCAACAAGGCCAAAATCAGGGGGCCAAGAGAAATATCTAGAGCCCCATCCAGAATTTATGGAGCAATTTTTGAAAGAAAAAGAGGAACGAGAAGCTTGGCAGCATCAAATGGAGGAGAAACAAGAGAGATGGCAACAACAAATGATGACTCAGCAGCAAGAATTTCAAGCACAGATTCTTGAAGGACAAAAAGAGCAATACAAAGAATTCAAAGAATCATATGATAAGCTGTATTTTAGTCAAGCTAAAGCAGGGGAATATAGTCACAACCTGTATCAATGGAAGAATGTTCATCATACCATGGGAGAAGTTAGATACGCACAAAGAATGGAGAATGATGAAAACATGCAAGCAAGGTTGGAGTACTTAACCCACAATTTGCTAACACTCAATCCTGAGATCAAGCCATTTGAGCAATGCCCTGAATTTTTAGCCAAGCAACAAGCAAGATCTCATCAATATACTGAGGCAACCTTTAAAAGATTGGAAGATGTTGGGCTCTCAGGACTCTTAGATTCTGTTTGGGGTAGAAGATGTCCTGGTGAAGAGATCCGAGATTATTCCAAGACAGGGAAGAGAAAGAAGAAGAAGGGAGAATCAAGCAGCAGCCATGACCATTAGAAGGTGGCAAAGTTCTTTCATATTTCCTCTTTCATGTCTTTAATAAGGAGATGCATGTCTGAAACATGATATGCCTCCATCATTTATTTCTTTTACTTCATGCAATTTTTGTTCTTTGTTTTCATTTTAGTTAGTTAATAAATAGCTAGAAAAATGCTAAATATGCATAATGCTTGTTATCCATCACTTAGATTTAAATTTTGTTTTGTTGCCCATATGCTTAAATAAAAGAGATTTGTTTGAATTGAAAAGTGAAATATCCAATGTTGCATAAGTAAGAATGGAAGTTAGTGGTGGTACATGTGTTTGATTAAATGCATAACTCATGAAATAATTGTTGCATAATATCATTCTCATTCAAGTGTGAGTTAGCTTGCTGTTGTAAAGACTCTTATCACTAAAGAAACAGCCCTTGGTAACGAAAACAGAAAGAAAAGGAAGAAGAAAAAGCCAAAATGGCAAGAAAAACAAAGAATAAAGGTTGGACACCAATAGCTTGGACCCTAGGACATATGCCTGTGGTGTTCTTGTACTAAGATATGCTTGGATGAGTAAATTCTAAGGGGTATTTTAAAACCCGGTCACTTAGATCAACTGATTTGGGATGGCCAATTGAAAATCCACAATAAAGAGCAACTTAGATACAGAACATTTAGTTATCCAAAGAGATGTTGGGCATCAATGATCCTAGGAAAAATTAGTGAGCCATGTGTCTGTAGTGGAAAGATGTTGAGTAAAAGAAAAAGAAAATAAAGCCAAAGGCTAATACTGCAACATTTGACACCAAACCTCCAAAAGAATAATAAGCTTGTTAAGCATTGTAAGCCAAGAAAAGTTAGCAAGGGAGGAATTAAAAAGTGAGTCTTATAACAGCAAGTTTAGCAAGCCTTTGAGGAAAGATGTATATTATGTAACAGCAATAATAATTGAGTTGTCATTGTCTGCATAAAGACTCCATAAATCAAGTTCTGCTATATGCCTAATAAGGATATGTGTTCTTTTCTTATTCATATCATTTACTCTTAGTTTTGATGCTTGCTTGGGGACAAGCAAGATTTAAGTTTGGTGTTGTGATGACAAGTCATCATATACCCATTTTTCAAGCTAATTTCATTTGTTTTGTTAGTCTTTATGCACTTTCTTGCTTCCTAAGTAAGTGATTTGGAGTGAAAATGCATAACTTCTTTAAATCAAGCAACCACCATGAAATTAATGTTAACTCATGAGGTTTAAGCTAATTTTAATTGAATTTTAATTGATTTATAAGCCTTATGAATTTAGTGATACTTGGAGTGGTTGTTTTTGTTTATTTTAGGTGAAGAAAAGAATAAAAGAGAAAAGCGTGGCCTAAGAAAGCGTGACCCAAGGAGAAGGAAGCGTGGTCAAAGGAAGGAAAAGTGTGCCACATACAATGGGGGAGGCAAGCATTGCCCTCCACAAGGGCACACTGCCCTCTAGGAGGGCAACATAAGGGAACTAAGCAAAGAAGGCAACTCTGCCCTGCCCACTACAAGGGCAGAGCACAAATTTGTGCCTTGGAATCAAGAAGAAGAAAATGTTGCCCTGCCCTCCACAAGGGCAGTATCGGGCTCACCAAGGAAGAAAATCAAAGGAAAATGTCTCCAAATGCTTGCCACAAGAGTTGAAAACGGGACCATGAGGAAGCAAGGAACTAAGGTCCATTACCGTGCCAAGAAACCAAGGAAAATGATTTAGCGTGTGTTTCTGCCCGGATTCGAACACAGGACTTCATTTTGGAAACACTGCCCTGCCCTCCACGAGGGCAGGGCAGCATTTTGTTGGTGCACAACTCTGGCGCACCAAGAAGTGAGTCTGGCGCACCAAGGCAAGATCCTGGCAGCACCAACGCGCACCACAGCACGATCCTGACAGCACCAACTTTTTCTGCCCTGCCCTCCGCGAGGGCAGGGCAGCATCCTGTGCACCAAGGCACCATTCTGGCGCACCATGGCATGACTCTGGCAGCATCAGCACGCACCGTGGCACATCTCTGGCGCACCAATTTTTCCTGCCCTGCCCTCCGCGAGGGCAGGGCAGCGTTCTGTGCACCAAGACCGCACCAGCCCGCACCAAGCAAGCACCAACACGCACCAAATCCTGCCCTGCCCTCCACAAGGGCAGGGCAGCCTCCTGGAAGCTATTATTTTGGGCCGAAAAATTCAATCAAAATGCCAATTTAATTCATTTCTTCACCAAATCAAAAGCCCATCCAAATCCCAAAATCCAAGAATAGAAAGTGTATAAATAGGAGCTAGTTTGATGTAATTAGGACCTTTTGCTTAGCTTTTGAATTTTGCACTTTTCTTTGAGCTTCGAATTTTATTTTTGCACTTGGGAACTTCTCTTGGTGTCTTCATTGAGACTTAAGAGAATTGGGGAGGAGAATTGATCTCTCTTCTTCCTCATTCTTGCTTGGGTCTTTTTAATTTCCTTGTTTTGAGTTTTGGGTGTGAAGAATTGAGGAAATTATGTCTCAATCTCCATTCAAAATCTCTTTAATTTCTTTTCTGCATAATTGAACACATTTACATTCCCTTTACTGCTTCTTCTTCAATTTCTTGTCAATTGCTTTGTGAACTTGGATCTGGGAAGGCAAATTGAGATCTAGACTTTGCTTTCTAGTCTCTTGAGACCTAAGTTCCCATTTTACTTTTGGTTTTTCTGTGAACCCTGCTGCACTTTACTTTCAGTTTCTGTTTGAATTCTCATTGCTTCCAATTCAATTTCTGCTCTATTAATTGTTGCAATTTACTTTATCTTTGTTTAGATTCTGCAATCCCAGTCCTCAAATCCCTTTTACATTCGAGCAATTTACATTTCTTGCCATTTAAGTTACTGCAATTTACATTTCTTGCACTTTAAGTTTCAGTCATTTAATTTCTTGTCCTTTAAGATTCAGCAAGTTTACTTTCCTGTTCTTTAATTTACTGCAATTTCCCCTTCTCCCTTTACATTTCAAGCAATTTATCTTCTGTTAAATACAACCCACTCAACCAAAACTTGATTCGCTTGACTAAATCAACCACTAAACTAAAATTGCTCAATCCTTCAATCCCTGTGGGATCGACCTCACTCATGTGAGTTATTATTACTTGATGCGACCCGGTACACTTGCCGGTGAGTTTTGTGTTGGATCGTTTTCCACACATCAAGTTTTTGGCGCCGTTGCCGGGGATTGAAATAGATTGACAATGATTAAGTGAAGTGGAGGTCTAGATTAAGCACTTTTTCTTTTCTGTCAATTTAATTTTGACTAACACACTAACTGTTTGAATTTTTGCCTAAACTAACTAAAGCTTCATTCTAACTATAGATTGAAGTTTCATTGGTTTTCTGGATCTGTGTGTTTATTGTTGTGTGTTTGTATGTCAGGTACAGGAATATCTTCCCCTGTCCTCTCTGAAATTGACCAAAGAACTCTTCGAAGAATAAGAAGAGCTGAAAGAGGGAAGAACGTTATTGGAGAGGAAGAATCTGAGGAGGAATTCCAAGAAATGGAAGGAGATCTCAATCAACCAGGAGAAGGAGCCAACAATAACCAACAACAACGAAGAGTCTTGGCTTCATATACATTTGCAAATGCTAGACACTGTGGAAGTAGCATTCTTCCTCCTAATGTCAATGCAAATAATTTTGAACTAAAGCCACAACTCATCACTTTGGTTCAAAACAACTGTTCTTTTGGAGGAGGGCCTTTGAAGGATCCAAATCAACATTTATCTACCTTCTTGAGAATCTGTGATACGGTGAAAACCAATGGTGTGCCTCCCGATAGCTACAAGTTGTTGCTCTTTCCATTTTCTCTCAGAGATAAAGCCACTCAATGGCTAGAGACCTTTCCAAAAGAAAGCATCAACACTTGGGATGACTTGGTAAGCAAGTTTCTTGCCAAATTTTATCCCCCTCAAAGAATCCTAAGATTGAAGACTTGGGAATCTGTGATACGGTGAAAACCAATGGTGTGCCTCCCGATAGCTACAAGTTGTTGCTCTTTCCATTTTCTCTCAGAGATAAAGCCACTCAATGGCTAGAGACCTTTCCAAAAGAAAGCATCAACACTTGGGATGACTTGGTAAGCAAGTTTCTTGCCAAATTTTATCCCCCTCAAAGAATCCTAAGATTGAAGACTGAAGTGCAGACATTCACTCAAATGGAGGCTGAAAACTTATATGAAGCATGGGAAAGATATAAGGGTTTATTGAGGAAATGTCCACCAGAGATGTTCACTGAGTGGGACAAGTTGCAGAACTTCTATGAGGGACTCACTCTTAAAGCTCAAGAAGCACTTGATCATTCAGCTGGAGGCTCTTTGCAACTCATGAAAACTACAGAGGAAGCTCAAAACCTCATTGATATGGTGGCTAATAATCAATATTTCTTTGCCCATCAAAGACAATGCCAACCATCACAAAGAAGAGGAGTAATGGAGTTGGAAGGAGTGGATTCAATTCTAGCTCAAAACAAGATAATGCAGCAGCAGATTCAACAACAGTTTGAACAAATGGCCAAAAGAATTGATGGCTTGCAAGTTGCATCAGTGAGTGCCACAAGCCAACCACCAACTACTTGGGTGCAAAGTGAAGACACTCAAGAGGAGCAACAGCAAGAGCAAGTCCAATACATGCACAATCAAAATCCTGGAACAAATGAAGTCTATGGTGATACTTAAAATCCATCTTGGAAGAACCATCCCAACCTCAGATGGGGAGACAACCATAATCAAAACCAACAACCATGGCAAAGAAACACAAGTCAGAATAATTGGAAAAGCACAAACCACAACCCCCAGCCAAACACTAACCAAAATACATACAGAAAACCACAAACTAATTACCCCAACTCTAACCATTATCCACCCAATAACCACCCAACAAATCAAAACACCTATCATCATCCATCAACACCCCAAAACCAACCAATTTCACAAGAATCTCAGAGGATCACTAATCTAGAGCTGCTCATGGAGAAAATGATGAAGAACCAAGAATTGACAATAAAGAACCAAGAAGCTTCCATGAAGAACTTAGAAAGGCAAATTGGGCAAATCTCCAAACAGATTTCTGTTGAAAAGCCATCAAGCTCACTACCTAGTGACACCATTCCCAACCCAAAGGAAGAATGCAAGGTCGTGCAACTAAGAAGTGGAAAAGTATTACTGGATGGTAACCAAGGAGCAACCAAGAACAATGACAATGAGCCAACAAAGAATGATGAAGCCATCAATAAGGACATGTTAAACAAGAATGTCCCAGAAAAACTCACAGAGGAAGACAAAAAACCATAGAATTTGAAGAAAGGAAATCAAATCATGGAAGAACCAACTCCCAGACAACATCAAGTGGAGAAGAGCTCAACACCACCACTACCATATCCACAGAGATTCCACAAAGAGACAAAGGATCAGCATTTTCACAAATTTCTTGAGACTTTCAAGAAGCTGGAAATTAACATACCTTTAGCTGAGGCATTGGAGCAAATGCCTCTGTATGCCAAGTTCTTGAAGGAGCTCATTAACAAGAAAAGAAGTTGGAATGAAAAGGAAACTGTAATGCTTAGTGAAGAATGCAGTGCACTCATTAAAAAGGGACTCCCTCCCAAGCTTGAAGATCCTGGAGGTTTCTTCCTACCATGCACTATTGGAAATCTATTCATCAACAAGGGAATGTGTGATTTAGGAGCAAGCATAAATCTAATCCCATCTTCTTTAGTGAAAAAGCTTGGCATAGAGGAGGTGAAGCCAATACAGATGTCCTTGGAGTTGGTGGATCAATCAGTGGTGTATCCTAAAGGGCTGATTGAAAACCTTTTAGTTAAGGTTGACAAGTTCATCTATCCTGCAGATTTTGTGGTCCTGGATTCTTCAGAAAATGGAAATGACTCCATAATACTTGGTCGACCATTTTTGGCCACTGCTAGAGCCATTGTGGATATAGAGCAGGGAGAGTTAACCCTCAGTTTCCTCACTCTGAAAGTCTTTCCAGAATTACACAGAAATGAAGAAATAAGCAAAACAAGTGGTGACTTCCTTCCAAAGCAAGCAACCAACAAGGCAGTAGAACAGAAAAACAAGCTTGTACAAGGAGAAAAAGGAGTTCAAAAGGAAGCAGGAGTGATAAACAAGAAGGAAGGTATCACAACCCAAGTCACTGACAAGAAAGAAAGATCAACAAGAAAGAAAAAGATGAAGAGCAAGAACAAGGCTCACAAAGGGTGGAAGAACAAGAAAATTCCAACTGAGGGATTTTCCAAAGGTGACAAAGTACAATTAGTATACCAACAGCTAGGAACAGAAGATTATTATACTGTCAACCAAATACTTTCTCTTGAGCATATGGAAATTGAGCATCAAAGCACACAGAGAAAGTTTACAGTGAGAGGTGACAAATTGAGACATCACCAACATCAACCACCCTAAAGGGAGTTCAATGTCAAGCTAGTGACAATAAAAGAGCACTTCATGGGAGGCAACCCATGATTTAATATTTCTGTCTTCTCTTTCATTTAATAAGCTTTGATCCCTCTGAATATGATTTTGAACTTTCATGCCTGATAAATACATACATTGTTTTGAAGCACATGTCAAACTTCTAAGTTTGGTGTACCTTAAGGCACACCCAAGTTCATTTTTCAAAAAAGGGGAATATTCTTAGAACATATTCATAATTCTTTTGATGAAGCATGTGACCAAACACTAAGTTTGGTGTTTGCATGTGTAACAATGTTCAGAAGATCATTTCCCACTCATGGACTCAAAACCATACAAAAAAAGGGATCATACATCAAATTTTTTTTAAAATGCATCAATTGTGAAGAACGGTCTGCAATGTTAAGCCGTCCCCTCAATAAAAGATAAGTTTGGTGTTCACCAAACTTTAGCATTTTTATTTAGGGACACAATTGATCACAAAAAAAAATTTTAAATAACTATTAAACGAACCCAAAACAATTTTTATTATTGCAAATAAATTGCCAACGACTATATTAATGTTCTAAGCTAGCTGTTTTGGTTCAGGTAGGAGAAAAAGATTAAGACAAAAGCTAGGAGGGGCCACGGCTAGGAGAAGCTATGTTAGGATGGTCACATGTGCCTAGAAGAATGTGCTCATGGGGAAGCAGAATTTGTATGCATGCATGCATCATTGAACGCCTAAATGCATGCAGCCAAAGGAAGGAGAATACCCCATCATGAGGCAAATTACTAGAGAAAGAAGGTGGGAACTCTTGTGTGCTCCTCTTGTTGACATCAGTGCAGTCATGATCAGGGAGTTCTACGCAAATGCTGTAAAAGAAAACAAAGATAGCCCTCCTTACACAAGTTATGTCAGAGGAGTTGAAGTGAGCTTCAGTCCAGCAGCCATCACTAGGGCTCTAAAGTTGAGAACCATAACTTATGCAGAGCCTAGTTATGAGGCTAGATTGCAAATGGAAAATAACCCTGATGAGATCCTGCAAGGGTTATGTGTGGAAAATACAGATTGGGAAAGAGATTCAAAGGGAGTTCCAAGCCACTTGAGAAGGATAAATCTTACTCCTGTAGCCAAGGGATGGTATGAAATAGTGAGAAGATCTATCCTTCCTACTGGAAACGCCTCTTGGGTCACAATCAAACGGGCACTCTTGACGTACTGCATCTTGCATGGAGGTGAAATTAACCTTGCACAACTCATAGCCGACAGTATTCAAGAAATGGCCAATAGCACAAGCAAATCAAGTAGTCTTGGACATCCAAGTACCATCCTCAGACTATGTGAGAGAGCTAAAGTAATCTTTGAAGATGAGGACACAACAAAAGTGAAGAAAGGGAAAGGGATTACCAAGAAGAGCATGGAGGGAATGAATGAAGAAGAAGATCAAGAAGGGGTAGTAGCTCCTAGACAAAGGAGATCACAAAGAGAGGAAGGACGAAATCAAGCTCATGATGCCATAGACATGAGCCAATTACAAAGATCAATTGAAGAACTATCTCAGCAACTCATGCAGGCTCAACAAGGCCAAAATCAGGGGGCCAAGAGAAATATCTAGAGCCCCATCCAGAATTTATGGAGCAATTTTTGAAAGAAAAAGAGGAACGAGAAGCTTGGCAGCATCAAATGGAGGAGAAACAAGAGAGATGGCAACAACAAATGATGACTCAGCAGCAAGAATTTCAAGCACAGATTCTTGAAGGACAAAAAGAGCAATACAAAGAATTCAAAGAATCATATGATAAGCTGTATTTTAGTCAAGCTAAAGCAGGGGAATATAGTCACAACCTGTATCAATGGAAGAATGTTCATCATACCATGGGAGAAGTTAGATACGCACAAAGAATGGAGAATGATGAAAACATGCAAGCAAGGTTGGAGTACTTAACTCACAATTTGCTAACACTCAATCCTGAGATCAAGCCATTTGAGCAATGCCCTGAATTTTTAGCCAAGCAACAAGCAAGATCTCATCAATATACTGAGGCAACCTTTAAAAGATTGGAAGATGTTGGGCTCTCAGGACTCTTAGATTCTGTTTGGGGTAGAAGATGTCCTGGTGAAGAGATCCGAGATTATTCCAAGACAGGGAAGAGAAAGAAGAAGAAGGGAGAATCAAGCAGCAGCCATGACCATTAGAAGGTGGCAAAGTTCTTTCATATTTCCTCTTTCATGTCTTTAATAAGGAGATGCATGTCTGAAACATGATATGCCTCCATCATTTATTTCTTTTACTTCATGCAATTTTTGTTCTTTGTTTTTCATTTTAGTTAGTTAATAAATAGCTAGAAAAATGCTAAATATGCATAATGCTTGTTATCCATCACTTAGATTTAAATTTTGTTTTGTTGCCCATATGCTTAAATAAAAGAGATTTGTTTGAATTGAAAAGTGAAATATCCAATGTTGCATAAGTAAGAATGGAAGTTAGTGGTGGTACATGTGTTTGATTAAATGCATAACTCATGAAATAATTGTTGCATAATATCATTCTCATTCAAGTGTGAGTTAGCTTGCTGTTGTAAAGACTCTTATCACTAAAGAAACAGCCCTTGGTAACGAAAACAGAAAGAAAAGGAAGAAGAAAAAGCCAAAATGGCAAGAAAAACAAAGAATAAAGGTTGGACACCAATAGCTTGGACCCTAGGACATATGCCTGTGGTGTTCTTGTACTAAGATATGCTTGGATGAGTAAATTCTAAGGGGTATTTTAAAACCCGGTCACTTAGATCAATTGATTTGGGATGGCCAATTGAAAATCCACAATAAAGAGCAACTTAGATACAGAACATTTAGTTATCCAAAGAGATGCTGGGCATCAATGATCCTAGGAAAAATTAGTGAGCCATGTGTCTGTGGTGGAAAGATGTTGAGTAAAAGAAAAAGAAAATAAAGCCAAAGGCTAATACTGCAACATTTGACACCAAACCTCCAAAAGAATAATAAGCTTGTTAAGCATTGTAAGCCAAGAAAAGTTAGCAAGGGAGGAATTAAAAAGTGAGTCTTATAACAGCAAGTTTAGCAAGCCTTTGAGGAAAGATGTATATTATGTAACAGCAACAATAATTGAGTTGTCATTGTCTGCATAAAGACTCCATAAATCAAGTTCTGCTATATGCCTAATAAGGATATGTGTTCTTTTCTTATTCATATCATTTACTCTTAGTTTTGATGCTTGCTTGGGGACAAGCAAGATTTAAGTTTGGTGTTGTGATGACAAGTCATCATATACCCATTTTTCAAGCTAATTTCATTTGTTTTGTTAGTCTTTATGCACTTTCTTGCTTCCTAAGTAAGTGATTTGGAGTGAAAATGCATAACTTCTTTAAATCAAGCAACCACCATGAAATTAATGTTAACTCATGAGGTTTAAGCTAATTTTAATTGAATTTTAATTGATTTATAAGCCTTATGAATTTAGTGATACTTGGAGTGGTTGTTTTTGTTTATTTTAGGTGAAGAAAAGAATAAAAGAGAAAAGCGTGGCCTAAGAAAGCGTGACCCAAGGAGAAGGAAGCGTGGTCAAAGGAAGGAAAAGTGTGCCACATACAATGGGGGAGGCAAGCATTGCCCTCCACAAGGGCACACTGCCCTCTAGGAGGGCAACATAAGGGAACTAAGCAAAGAAGGCAACTCTGCCCTGCCCACTACAAGGGCAGAGCACAAATTTGTGCCTTGGAATCAAGAAGAAGAAAATGTTGCCCTGCTCTTCACAAGGGCAGTATCGGGCTCACCAAGGAAGAAAATCAAAGGAAAATGTCTCCAAATGCTTGCCACAAGAGTTGAAAACGGGACCATGAGGAAGCAAGGAACTAAGGTCCATTACCGTGCCAAGAAACCAAGGAAAATGATTTAGCGTGTGTTTCTGCCCGGATTCGAACACGGGACTTCATTTTGGAAACACTGCCCTGCCCTCCGCGAGGGCAGGGCAGCATTTTGTTGGTGCACAACTCTGGCGCACCAAGAAGTGAGTCTGGCGCACCAAGGCAAGATCCTGGCAGCACCAACGCGCACCACAGCACGATCCTGGCAGCACCAACTTTTTCTGCCCTGCCCTCCGCGAGGGCAGGGCAGCATCCTGTGCACCAAGGCACCATTCTGGCGCACCATGGCATGACTCTGGCAGCATCAGCATGCACCGTGGCACATCTCTGGCGCACTAATTTTTCCTGCCCTGCCCTCCGCGAGGGCAGGGCAGCGTTCTGTGCACCAAGACCGCACCAGCCCGCACCAAGCAAGCACCAACACGCACCAAATCCTGCCCTGCCCTCCACAAGGGCAGGGCAGCCTCCTGGAAGCTATTATTTTGGGCCGAAAAATTCAATCAAAATGCCAATTTAATTCATTTCTTCACCAAATCAAAAGCCCATCCAAATCCCAAAATCCAAGAATAGAAAGTGTATAAATAGGAGCTAGTTTGATGTAATTAGGACCTTTTGCTTAGCTTTTGAATTTTGCACTTTTCTTTGAGCTTCGAATTTTATTTTTGCACTTGGGAACTTCTCTTGGTGTCTTCACTGAGACTTAAGAGAATTGGGGAGGAGAATTGATCTCTCTTCTTCCTCATTCTTGCTTGGGTCTTTTTAATTTCCTTGTTTTGAGTTTTGGGTGTGAAGAATTGAGGAAATTCTGTCTCAATCTCCATTCAAAATCTCTTTAATTTCTTTTCTGCATAATTGAACATATTTACATTCCCTTTACTGCTTCTTCTTCAATTCCTTGTCAATTGCTTTGTGAACTTGGATCTGGGAAGGCAAATTGAGATCTAGACTTTGCTTTCTAGTCTCTTGAGACCTAAGATCCCATTTTACTTTTGGTTCTTCTGTGAACCCTGCTGCACTTTACTTTCAGTTTCTGTTTGAATTCTCATTGCTTCCAATTCAATTTCTGCTCTATTAATTGTTGCAATTTACTTTATCTTTGTTTAGATTCTGCAATCCCAGTCCTCAAATCCCTTTTACATTCAAGCAATTTACATTTCTTGCCATTTAAGTTACTGCAATTTACATTTCTTGCACTTTAAGTTTCAGTCATTTAATTTCTTGTCCTTTAAGATTCAGCAAGTTTACTTTCCTGTTCTTTAATTTACTGCAATTTCCCCTTCTCCCTTTACATTTCATGCAACTTATCTTCTGTTAAATACAACCCACTCAACCAAAACTTGATTCGCTTGACTAAATCAACCACTAAACTAAAATTGCTCAATCCTTCAATCCCTGTGGGATCGACCTCACTCATGTGAGTTATTATTACTTGATGCGACCCGGTACACTTGCCGGTGAGTTTTGTGTTGGATCGTTTTCCACACATCAGAAGGGTCTTCCAAGGATGAAGGATTCATCCTCATCCTTCTCAGTGTCTAGGATTATGAAATCAACAGGGATGTAAAGGCCTTTGTCCTTTACTAGCACATCCTCTACCTGTCCATAAGCCTTTTTCATGGATTTGTCTGCCATCTCTAATAAGAATTTGGCAGCCTGTACCTCAAAAATTCCCAGTTTCTCCATTACAGAGAGTGGCATTAAGTTTATGCCTGACCCTAGGTCACACCGAGCCTTCTCAAAGGTCATGGTGCCTATGTTATAGGGAATTAAGAATTTTCCAAGATCCTATTTCTTTTGAGGTAATGTCTGCCTAACCAAGTTATTCAGTTCATTGGTGAGCAAGGGGGTTCATCCACCCAAGTCTCATTACCAAATAACTTGGCATTCAGCTTCATGATTGCTGCAAGGTACTTAGTAACTTGCTCTTTAGTAATATCCTCATCCTCTTCAGAGGAGGAATACTCGTCAAAGCTCATGAATGGCAGAAGTAGGTTCAATGGAATCTCTATGGTCTCTAGATGAGTCTCAGATTCCTTAGGTTCCTCAAATGGGAACTCCTTTTTGTCCAGAGGACATCCCATGAGGTCTTCCTCACTGGGATTCACGTCCTCCTCCTCTTTTCTAGGTTCGGCCACACCAAGTAAGGTTATGGCCTTGCACTCAGTTTTTTGGATTCTCTTCTGTATAGCTTGGGAGAGTACTAGGAGGGGTTTCAGTGACTCTTTTACTCAGCTGGCCCACTTGTGCCTCCAGATTTCTAATGGAGGACCTTGTTTCATTCATGAAACTTAAAGTGGCCTTATATAGATCAGAGACTATGTTTGCTAAGCTAGAGGGGCTCTGCTCAGAATTCTATGTCTGTTGCTGAGAGGATGATGGAAAAGGCTTGCTATTGCTAAACCTGTTTCTTCCACCATTATTAAAGCCTTGTTAAGGCTTTTGTTGATCCTTCCATGAGAAATTTGGATGATTTCTCCATAAAGGATTATAGGTGTTTCCATAGGCTTCACCCATGTAATTCACCTCTGCCATTGTAGGGTTCTCAGGATCATAAGCTTCTCAGGATGCATTTTACAAACCATTCAGACTCTGAGAAATCATGGTGACTTGCTGAGTCAACATTTTGTTCTGAGCCAATATGGCATTCAGAGCATCAATTTCAAGAACTCCCTTCATCTGAGGCGTCCCATTATTCACAGGATTCCTTTCAGAGGTGTACATGAACTGGTTATTTGCAACCATTTCAATGAGTTCCTGGGCTTCTGCAGGCATTTTCTTCAGGTGAATAGATCCACCTGCAGAATGGTCCAATGATATCTTAGACAATTCAAACAGACCATCATAGAATATATCCAGGATGGTCCATTCTAAGAGCATGTCAGAAGGACACTTTTTGGTCAGTTGCTTGTATCTTTCCCAAGCATCATAGAGGGATTCACCTTCTTTCTCTCTGAAGGTTTGAACATCCACTCTAAGCTTGCTCAGCTTTTGAGGAGGAAAGAACTTGGCTAAAAAAGCCGTGACCAGCTTATCCCAAGAGTTCAGGCTATCTTTAGGTTGAGAGTCCAACCATATTCTAGCTCTGTCTCTTACAGAAATGGAAAAAGCATAAGCTTGTAGACCTCAGTTAAGAAGTGAAAAGGATCTTCTTATGGAAGTCCATGAAACTTGCGGTTCTGTTGTATCTGAGAAGCTAATTGAGGCTTTAGCTCAAAGTTGTTTGCTCCAATGGCAGGAATTGAGATGCTTCTTCCATAGAAGTTGGAATTTGGTGCAGTAAAGTCACCAAGCATCTTTCTTGCACCTCCACCATTGTTATTGGGTTCGGCCATCTCTCCTTCTTTTTTGAGATTCTCTGTAAGGTTTTTTTTGGATTGTTGTGCTTTAGCTTCTCTTAGATTCTTCTTCAGAGTCCTATCAGGTTCAGGATCTGCTTCAACAAGAATGTCCTTGTCCTTGCTCCTGCTCATATGAAAAAGAAGAGAACAGAAAAGAAGAGGAATCCTCTATGTCACAGTATAGAGATTCCTTTATGTGAGTAGAAGAGAAGAAGAATAGAATAAGGAGAAGGGAAAAATTCGAACATAGAGAAGAAGAGAGGGTTCGAATTTTAAGATAAAGAGAAGTGTAAAATAAATAAAATAGAAGAAGATGAGAAGGAGAAAATTTCGAAAATTGTTTTTGAAAGATGGTTAGTGAATTTCGAAAATTAAGAGAAGGGGTAAAATAAAATAAAATTTTAAAATAATTAGTTAATTAAAAAGAATTTTGAAAAAGAGGAAGGTGATTTTCAAAAATTAAAGAGAGAAAAGTAGTTAGGTGGTTTTGAAAAAGATAAGAAATATTAAAACAAACAAAACGTCAATTACTTAATTGAAAAGGATTTGAAAATCAATTTTTGAAAAGATAAGAAGTTAGAAAAAGATATTTTGAAATTGATTTTGAAAAAGATATGATTTGAAAAAGATATGTTAGAAAAGATATGGTTGAAAAGATATGATTAACATTTATTTTGAAAAATATTTGAAAAAGAAATTTAGAAAGATTTGATTTTGAAAGTTAAAGTTAATGACTTGACTAGCAAGAAACTAAAAGATATGATTCTAGAATTTAAAGGTTGAACCTTTCTTAACAAGAAAGTAACAAACTTGAAATTTTTGAATCAATCACATTAATTGTTAGTAAAGTTTTTGAAAATTATGAAATAAAGATAAGAAAAAGATTTTGAAAATCAATTTAAAAAAAAATTCGAACAAATTAAAGAAAAATGAAAAAGATTTGATTTTTTTTAAAAAGTTTTGAAAAGATAAGATTTTTAAAAATTGAAATCTTGACTTGACTAACAAGAAACAACTTATTTTAAAAATTTTTGACTAAGTCAACCCAAAGATATCAAAATTTATGAGAGAAATAAGGGAAATATATTTTTTATTTTTAATTTAATGAGGAAAGAGAAAAACCACAAAAATGACTCAACACATAAAATTTTGGATTAAAACAAATGATGCATGCAAGAAGACTATAAATGTCAAGATGAACACCAAGAACACTTTGAAGATCATGATGAACATCATGAACTTATTTTTGAAAAATTTTCAAGAAAAGAAAAACATGCAAGACACCAAACTTAGAAATTTTTCATGTTTAGACACTATGAATTCAAAAATGCATATGAAAAACAACAAAAGACACAAAATAAGAAAAAATCAAAGATCAAACAAAGAAAATCATCAAGAGCAACTTGAAGATCATGAAGAACACATGCATGAATTTTTCGAAAATTTTTAGAAAATTAAAAAGATGCAATTGACACCAAACTTAAAATTTGACATTAGACTCAAACAAGAAACACAAAAATATTTTTTATTTTTATGATTTTAAAAATTTTTTGGATTTTTTGAAATTTATTTAGAAAAATGAAAAAGAAGAAAAATTTTGAAAGATTTTGGAAAACTTTTTGAAAATAAAATAATGGTTAAGACAAGAAGAAAATTACCTAATCTGAGCAACAAGATGAACCGTCAGTTGTCCAAATTCGGACAATCCCCGGCAACGGCGCCAAAAACTTAGTGCACGAAATTGTGATCTCAATGGCGCCAACAACTTGGTATGCACAATTGTAATCTAAACTTTTTTTCACAACTTCGCACAAGTAATCAACAAGTGCACTGGGTCGTCCAAGTAATAAACCTTACGTGAGTAAGGGTCGATCCCATGGAGATTGTCGGCTTGGAGCAAGCTATGGTCATCTTGTAAATCTCAGTCAGGCGGATTCAAGTGGTTATGGAGTTTTGATAATTAAAATATAAATAAACATAAAATAAAGATAGAGATACTTATGTAATTCATTGGTGGGAATTTCAGATAAGCGTATGGAGATGCGTTGTTCCTTCTGAATCTCTGCTTTCCTATTGTCACCATTGTCAATGGCTACTTCCCGTCCTCTCAGTGAAAATGGTCCTCTACGGTTTCTGTACGGCTAGTCAACTGTCGAATTGCTCGTCTCGGATGAAAAATACCATGCACAGATATCGTATGCCTAATCAACTGTTTGTTCTTGATCGCATAGGAATAGGATTTTCTATCCTTTTGCCTCTGTTACCACGCCCTACAGTCGCGAGTTTGAAGCTCGTCACAATCATCCCTTCCCAGATCCTACTCGGAATACTACAGACAAGGTTTATACTTTTCGGATCTCAGGAATGCTGCCAATGGATTCTAGCCTATACCACGAAGATTCTAATCTCGGTTTCAAATTCCCCATTGTCAGAGGGGAGTCGATGTGGATCATTGATTAGAAACCCAAGAGATATACATTCAAGCTTGTTTTCATGTAGAACGGAAGTGGTTGTGAATCACGCGTTCATGAGTGAGAATGGTGATGAGTGTCACATAATCATCATATTCATCATGTTCTTGTGTGCGAATGAATATCTTAGAATAAGAATAAGCATGAATTTAATAGAAGAACAATAGTACTTTGCATTAATACTCGAGGAACAGCAGAGCTCTACACCTTAATCTATGGTGTGTAGAAACTCCACCGTTGAAAATACATAAATGATAATGGTGTTCATTGGCTTTGGCCCCAGAGGGGAAACCAGAATGACCAAGACGTCGGTCTAAGGACTAAATGTCCAAAGATGGCTAATACAATAATAAAAAGTTCTATTTATACTAAACTAGTTACTAGGGTTACAGAAACAAGTAAATGATGCAGAAATCTACTTCCGGGCCCACATGGTGTGTGCTTGGGCTGAGCATTGAAGATTTCACGTGTAGAGGTCTTTCTTGGAGTTAAACGCCAGTTTGTAACTTGTTTCTGGCATTTGACTCTAGCTTACAACTTGTTTCTGGCGTTTAACGCCATAATAGGGCAGAAAGCTGGCGTTGAATGCCCGTTTTTGTCGTCTAAAATCGGGCAAAGTATGAACTATTATATATTGCTGGAAAGCCCTGGATGTCTAATTTCCAATGCAATTGAGAGCGCGCCATTTAGACTTCTGTAGCTCCAAAAATTCAATTTCGAGTGCATGGAGGTCAGAATCAAATAGCACCTACAGTCCTTCTTCAGCCTCTGAATCAAATTTTTGCTCAGGTCCCTCAATTTTAGCCAGAAAATACCTGAAATCACAAAAAAACACAGAAACTCATAGTAAAGTCCAAAAATATAAATTTTGCTTAAAAACTAATAAAAATATACTAAAAAGTAGCTAGATCCTACTAAAAACTATCTAAAAACAATGCTAAAAAGCGTATAAATTATCCGCTCATCGGTGAAGCGCTAGCAAGTCATTCTCCTAGCGGTCCTACTCAAAATACCACAGACAAGGTCAAATCTTCCAGATCAAAGAATGCTGCTTCTTGGGATTCTAGCCTATACCACAGAGACCCTAATCTTCCCATAAATTGGTTGAACTGATATCTCGAGAAGTCCCCAAAGAAGTCGTGGATTAACCATCTGAGATATGTATAAACATAGCTGTTGGCTTGTGCTTTCCAGCCACGTATTGACACGAACCCAAGTAGACGCGGGTGCTTTTCAGGAACGTTCTCCTTAGTATGATGAACAGAGCTGATTGTTCGATCATCGTATTCACCATGTTGAAGAGCGGATATACATTTTAGAAGTAAATCAAACACGGATCGAAGAAGAAATAGTAATACTTTTATTAATTCATAGGGCTCAGTAGGGCTCCTCCCCTCAACCTAGGAGGTTTAGAAACTCATACTGAAAGTAAAATACAATGGTAAAATTTGAATGGTGTGCCCCCAAAAAATTCGAATGATTATGTAAACTAACTATTAAATACTAAACTAATGCTAGTAAGTATAAAATAGTCTTTTTAGTGCTAAAGTCCACTTCTGGGGCCCACTTGGTGAGTGTTTGGACTGGGCTTTGATGAGATCCACATGCTATGAGGTCATTTGGGCATGAAACGCTGCTAGGGGGTCCTCTCCGGGTGTTTGGACGTTGGGCTCTGCTCCTTGGGCGCTAGACGCTAGAAAGGGGGTAGGAGCCTAGCGTTGGACGCCAGTTTTGGGTCTTTTAATCTGAAATAAAGTATAAACTATAACACGTTTCTGGAAAGCTCTGAAGTCAGCTTTCCATAGCAATTGAGAATGCTCCATTTGAATTTCTGTAGCTCCAGAAAAATGCTTCCGAGTGTAAGGAGATCAGATCTGGACAACATCTGCAGCACTTTCTCTGTCTCTGGATCAGACTTCTACTCCTGCTCCTCAAATTCAGTCAGAAAATACCTTAAATGGTTTAAAAATAAAAAACTCAAAGTAGAATCCAAAAATAAAAATTTAACACTAAAACTTGCAAAAACTTAATAAAAACTAAACGAAATATGCTAAAAACTATATAAAAATTATGCCAAAAGTGTATAAAATATTCGCTCATCACAACACCAAACTTAAACTGTTGCTTGTCCCCAAGCAACTAAAACAAAATAGGATGAAAAGAAGATTAAGACATAATAAATTTCAAAATTTACAATGAGGTTCAGTTTCATTTAGATGAGCGGGACTTAGTAGCTTTTTGCTTCTGAACAGTTCTGGCATCTCACTATCCATTGAAACTCAGAATGGCTGATCTCTTTTGGAACTTAGAATCTAGATAATATTATTGACTCTCCTAGTTTATTTCTTTTTTATTCTTGAACACAGCATTCAGAGTCTTGGCCGTGACCCTAAGCACTCTGTTTTCCAGTATTACCACCGGATACATCCATGCCACAGACACTTTAACTGGGTGAACCTTTTCAGATTGTACTCAACTTTGCTAGAGTCCCCAGGTAGAGATTTTCAGGGTTCTTAAGCTCACTCTTTTTGCTTTGGACCACGACTTTAACCGCTCAGTTTCAAGCTTTTTACTTGATACCTTTACGCCACAAGCACATGCTTAGGGACAACTTTATTTGAGCCGCTTATCCCAAGATTTTATTCCTTTAGGCCCTCCTAACCATTGATGCTCAAAGCCTTGGGCCCTTTCACCCTTGCCTTTTGTTTTAAAGGGTTACTGGCATTTTTCTCTTGCCTTTTGGTTTAAAGAGTTATTGGATTTTTCTTCTTCTTTTGCTTTTACTTTTTTCCCTTGCTGCTTTTTCTTGCTTCAAGAATCAATTTTATGGATTTTTCATATTATCAATAACACTTTTCCTTTTTCATCATTCTTCTAAGAGCCAACATCATAAAATTTCAACTTCAAACATGCACTGTTTATTCATACATTTAGAAAACTAAAGCAATGCCACCACATCAAAATAATTAACTATTCTTTACTGTAACATTCGAAAATTCATGTATCTTTAATTCTTCTAACAAAATTCACTATTTTATTCATGTTTAATGATGATAAGAGGAATAATTTATAGCTAATTGGAAAAATAAAATTTACTTAATTACTACTAATGCTTATGTAATCCTAAAAATTAAAGGACATAAAATAAATAAAAATAAAGACTTAAATACTATTAGTGATCATGCAACTCTAAATTAGGATGGAAATACGTGAATAGGAATAGGAACAGTCACAGGGTTGAAACTAAAAAACCTTTAGCTTGAGGAACTATGGGCTCTTCAGGTTAACGGATGCATGGCTCTTCATTTTGAGGGGCACTAGGCTCTTCAGGGGAGAGCTTCTGGTGCTTCAGCTCCTCTAGCTCACGCCGTTGCTTCTCCTGCTCCGTGATCAGTTTGCAAATCATGCTAGTCTGATCTTTCTGCTCCTCTCTGAGTTGATCTAAAGTGCTCTGCAAGTGTATTACAAATGCCTTTAGCTGGTCCCAATACTCCGTTGGAAGGATCTCTTGGGATGGCTTAGGTGCCTTCCTCTTTAAGTTATCATCTTTTATCTTGGAGCTTTCCATCACCCGCTTGGTGATTAGATTTTCCACTGGAATATAGTTGTCCACTTGGATCAGAACCTTAGCCTCTTAGCATAAGCAAAAGATGAGATTTGGATAAGCCAGCATGGCATTAGTAGACACCTTGTTTGCCAGCTTGTAAATCTCACGGGGAATTATTTGGTGGACTTCTACCTCATTCCCCAACATGATGCAGTAAATCATCGTTGCTCTTGGGATATTAACTTCAGAGCAGTTACTTATGGGGAGTATAGAACACCCGATGAAGTCTAGCCAACTTCTAGAAACTGGATTGAGGTTCGCCCTTTTCAGCTGGCATGGCAGCCGTTTTGTATTCTCAATTCATTGAGTTCCAGGCAGGCAGA
Source organism: Arachis hypogaea (assembly GCF_003086295.3). Taxonomy (NCBI): domain Eukaryota; kingdom Viridiplantae; phylum Streptophyta; class Magnoliopsida; order Fabales; family Fabaceae; genus Arachis; species Arachis hypogaea. The sequence continues at coordinate 60,870,473 of NC_092038.1, forward strand.
TGTCCTCTAGGACTTGATCTAGCTTTTGGTTGGCTACAACCCCTTCTATTGTAGGATTCAAGGTCATCCTTTCATAGGGGTAATTTGAAGATCTCTCTCACCCTGTCTATGTAAAAATACATGATCTTCCCCCTAACCATGGTGTAAAAAGTATAGAAGGTTGTTCCATCTTTTTTTTGCTTATCTGTCATCCACAGATTTGCATAGAATTCACGGATCATGTTGTATCCAACATTCAACTGAGGATCAACCATAATCTTCCAACCTCTCCTTTGAATTTGCTCTTGGATCTCTGGGTATTCTTCTTTTCCAAAGTTAAATCCCACTTTAGGGATTACTGGCCTTTTACTCATTATCTTGTGATAATGTTCTTCATGTTTCTTGGTAAAGAATCGAACAGGTTTGAAAACAAATATTGAGTTGTCTTTTTTTCTATTCTTTGGGGCGGTCTTGCCACTTTTTGGAGCCATGGGATTGAATTCTTGATGAGAGAATAGAGCTCCTACTACACCAAACTTAAAAATTTGCTCGTCCTTGAGCAAAGAGTAAGAAAGGAAGAACAAGAAAAGAGAATAGAAGAAGACAAAGAGGAGAGAATTCGAATGAGAGGTGGTGAGTAAGGGAGAGGGTCACGGTTATGCATATCTAAAGGGAGGGGAAGAGTTTTTTTTCGAAAATAATTATAATAGAAAGATAAAGATTTTTTTGAAAAAGATAGAAAAAGATAAGTTTTTAAACTTGAATGATAATAAAAGATTTAGAAAGATAGAAAAGGCATTAAAGATAAGATAAGAAGTATGAAAAAGATTTGAAAGTTTAATAAAAGATATGAACAATATAAGAAAAGGTTTTAAAAGATTTTGAAAACAAGTAGTAAAAGATATGAAATTTCGAAAAGGATTTGAAAAATTTTTGAAAAAAAATTGTTTTGATTTTGAAATTAAATTGAAATTGATGTATTTGAATAAGAATTGATTTAAAAATCAAAGAGTTTTTGAAATTAAACTGAAAAAGATGAGATGAATCAAGAGAAGATTAAAAATGTTGAAGTTACCTCCATGCTGCCTTGCTGGCGTTTAAACGCCCAGAACGCTGGCATTCTAGCGTTTAACGCCAGAGTAGTGCTCCTTCTTGGGCGTTAAATGCCCAGCCAGGACCTCCTGGCTGGTGCTTAATGCCAGGCATATACTCCTTCTTGGGCGTTAAACGCCCAGCCAAGGCCTCCTGGCTGGCGTTAAATGCCAGACTTGCTGTCTCCATGGGCGTTTGAACGCCCAATTGCCAACCTATTCTGTTTGTTGTTCTGCATCATTCTATCTTGTCCAAACGTTGTTCAAGATCACTAACATTAACTTAAAACATAATAAAAAAACTAATTAACAAGAAAATTAACCAAAATAGAAGTAATTAGAGAATTAATAACATAGATAGAAGGAATCATTGGGTTGCCTCCCAACAAGCACTTCTTTAATGTCTTTAGATGGACTTCACTGTACTTAACTTAGCAACAGTGTTGAGCCTCCTGGCTCTATATCTCCTTCAAGATAATGCTTAATTCTCTGTCCATTGATAGTGAACCTTCTCTCTTTACCTTGGAGTTCTATATGCCCGTAAACAGATATACTAGTAATAACAAACGGTCCTGTCCAACGGGATTTGAGTTTCCCAGGAAACAGTTTGAGTCTTGAGTTGAAGAGCAGGACTTTCTGTCTTGTTTCAAAGACTCTGGAAGCTAACTTCCTGTTATGCCACCTCTTTTCGTTTTCCGTATAGATCTTGGCATTTTCAAATGCATCTAAACGGAATTCATCTAACTCATTTAGTTGGAGCAGCCGCTTCTCCTTAGCTGCTTTAGCATCAAGGTTGAGAAATCTAGTAGCCCAATAGGCTCTCTATTCAAGTTATACTGGCAAATGACAGGACTTCCTATATGCCCACAGAGCATCATTGATGAGCGGATAATTTATACGCTTTTTGGCATTGTTTTTACATAGTTTTTAATATGTGTTTAGTTACTTTTTAGTATATTTTTATTAGTTTTTATGCAAAAATCACATTTCTAGACTTTACTATGAGTTTGTGTATTTTTCTGTGACTTCAGATATTTTCTGGCTGAAATTGAGGGACTTGAGCAAAAATCTGATTCAGAGGCTGAGAAAGGACTAAAGATGCTGTTTGATTCTGACCTCCCTGCACTCGAAGAGGCTTTTCTTGAGCTACAGAAGCCTAATTGGCGCCTTCACGATTGCGTTGGAAACTAGACATCTTGGGCTTTTCAGCAATATATAATAGTCTATACATTTTCCGAGATTTGATGGCCCAAACTGGCATCCAAACGCCCACCAGAGACCCTTTTCTGGCGTAAAATGCCAGAACTGGCACCAAAGCTGGAGTTAAACGCCCAAACTGGCACCAAAACTGGCGTTTAAACACCAAGAAGAGCATATGCACGTGAAAGCTTCAATGATCAGCCCAAACACACACCAAGTGGGCCCCAGAAGTGGATTTCTGCACTATCTACACTTAGTTACTCATTTTCTGTAAACCTAGTTTAATAGTTTAGTATAAATAGCACTTTTTACTATTGTATACATATCTTTAGATCATTTTTGAGACTATCTTTGGATCACTTTTGATCTCTTGATCACGTTTTGGGGGCTGGCCATTCGGCCATGCCTAGACCTTCATCACTTATGTATTTTCAACGGTGGAGTTTCTACACCTCATAGATTAAGGTGTGGAGCTCTACTGTTCCTCATGAATTAATGCAAAGTACTATCATTTTTCTATTCAATTCACGCTTATTCTTGTTCTAAGTTATTCACTCGTACTACAACCTGATGGATGTGATGATCCGTGACACTTATCATCATCCTCCCTCATGAACGCGTGCCTAACAACCAGCTCCATTCTATCTATGAGAGCTTGAGTGTGTATCTCTTGGCCTCCTGGTTCACGACACATGGTTGCCTCTCCTGACAATAGAGCCTTCCATTCCGTGAGATCAGAGTCTTCGTGGTATAAGCTAGAATCAATTTGGCAGCATTCTTGAGATCCGGAAAGTCTAAACCTTGTCTATGGTATTCCGAGTAGGATCTGGGATGGGATGACTGTGACGAGCTTCAAACTCGTTACTGTTGGGCGTAATTACATTGTACAAAAGGATCAATAGATCTTATTTCAACACGATCGGGAACCGACAGCTGATTAGCCATGCGGGAAACCGTAGAGGACATGTTTTCACTGAGAGGACGGATGGTAGCTGTTGCCAACGGTGATCCACCAACATACAGCTTGCCATGGAAGGGAGTACGCATGTTTGGATGAGAACAATAGGAAAGCAGAGGTTTAGAGACAACAAAGCATCTCCAAATACTTATCTGAAATTCCCACCAAGGAACTACATAAGTAATTGTATTTTATTTTCCGTTTTATTTATCTTTTAATTATCAATACCTCATAACCATTTGAATCCGCCTGACTGAGATTTATAAGATGACCATAGCTTACTTCAAGCCGACAATATCAGTCGGATCGACCCTTACTCACGTAAGGTATTACTTGGATGACCCAGTGCACTTGCTGGTCAGCTGCGCGGAGTTGTGAGAGAAGTGTGAACTCATGATTTCATGTACCAAGTTTTTGGCGCCGTTGCCGGGGATTGTTCGAGTTTGGACAACTGACGGTTCATCTTGTTGCTTAGATTAGGTAATTTTCTTCTTGTTCTATTTTCAAAAAAATTTCAAAAATCTTTCAAAAAAAAATTTCTAATTTTTGAAAATTTTTCAAAAAAATTAATAAAATAATAAAAACCGAAAAAACTTTTTGTGTTTCTTGTTTGAATCTAGAGTCAAATTTTAAGTTTGGTGTCAATTGCATGTTTTTATTTTTCTAGCATTTTTCGAAAACTCATGCATATGTTCTTCTTGATCTTCAAGTTGTTCTTAATGATTCTCTTTGTTTAATCTTGTGATTTTCTTGTTTTGTGTCTTTTCTTGTTTTTCATATGCATTTTCGAATTTTTAGAGTCAAAAGTTTAAAAATTTCTAAGTTTGGTGTCTTGCATGTGTTTCTTTTTTTAAAAATTTTTCAAAAAAATAAGTTCTTGATGTTCATCATGATCTTCAAAGTGTTCTTGGTGTTCATCTTGACATTCAAAGTGTTCTTGCATGTTTTCTTTGTTTTGATCTTAAATTTTCATGTATTGAGTCATTTTGTTGTTTTTCTCTTTCTTCATTAAAATTTAAAAATTAAAAAATATCTTTTCCTTATTTCACTCATAAAATTCAAAATTTTGGGTTGACTTTGTCAAAGATTTTTAAAATTTAGTTGTTTCTTGTTAGTCAAGTCAAAATTTCAATTTAAAAATTCTATCTTTTCAAATCTTTTTCAAAAATCAAATCTTTTTCATTTTTCTTCTTAATATTTTCGAAAATTTTAAAAATTGATTTTCAAAATCTTTTTCTTATTTTTATTTCATATTTTCGAAAACCTTGCTAACAATTAAGGATTTGATTCAAAAAAAATTCAAGTTTGTTACTTTCTTGTTAAGAAAGGTTCAATCTTTAAATTCTAGAATCAAATCTTTCAGTTTCTTGTTAGTCAAGTCATCAACTTCAATTTTCAAAATCAAATCTTTTTAAATTTCTTTTTCAAATCTTTTTCAAAATAGATTTCAATCATATCTTTTTCAGAACTTAATTTCAAAATCTTTTAAACGCTTTGTGGCGTAGTTTTTATATAGTTTTTAACATATTTTGTTTAGTTTTTATTAAGTTTCTACAGGTTTTAGTGTTAAATTCACATTTTTGGATTCAACTTTGAGTTTATGTGTTTTTGTACCATTTCATGTATTTTGTGGCTGAATTTGAGGAGCAGGAGCAGAAGTCTGATCCCTGGACAGGGAAAGCATTACAGATGATGTCCAAATCTGACCTCCTTGGACTCAGAAGACTTTTTCTGGAGCTACTGAAGTCCAAATGGAGTGTTCTCAATGGCTATAGAAAGCTAACTTCCAGAGCTTTCCAGAAATGTATAACACTTTGCATTGGATTAGAAGGCCCAAAACTGGCGTCCAACGCCAGCCTCCTCCCACTTTTTGGCGTCCAGCGCCCAAGGAGCAAAACCCAGCATCCAAACGCCCAGAGAGGACCCCCTAGCCCATGTTTCACATCCAAAAGACCTCATAGTACGTGGATCTCATCAAATCTCATCCAAAACACTCACCAAGAGTTATTAGCACTAAAAAAACTATTTTACCCTTACTAGTTATTAGTTTAGTATTTAAGAGTTATTTTACATAATCATACGAATTTTTTTGGGCACACCATTCGAATGATTATCATTGTATTTTACTTTCAGTATGAGTTTCTAAACCTCCTAGGTTGAGGGGAGGAGCCCTGCTGAGCCCTATGAATTAATAAAAGTATTACTATTTCTTCTTTGATCCGTGTTTGATTTACTTCTAAGATGTATATCCGCTCTTCAACATGGTGAATAGGATGATCGAACAATCAGCTCTATTCATCATACTAAGATGAACGTGCCTAACAAACACTCGCATCTACTTTGGTTCGTGTGAATACCTGACTGGAAAGCACGAGCAAACGGCTATGTTTATACATCTCTTAGACAGTTAATCCACGACTTCGTTGGGGACTTCTCGAGACACTAGTTTAGCCAATTTCTGGGGAGCTTAGGGTCTCCGTAGTATAGGCTAGAATCCCAATAAGCAGCAATCTCTGATCTGGAAGATTCGACCTTGCCTGTGGCATTTTGAGTAGGATCGCTAGGAGAATGACTTACTAGCGCTTCACCCTTCGTCAGATTGGATGACCACGACCAATGGTGTTCAATCTGTAGCAGAGAAGATCAGTGACCACGGCCCATGGCATTGATCACATACAGCCTTTCATGGAAGAGATCACTCACAAGCAAAGAAGATAGTAATACTAGAGTTAATTCAGAAATGCAAAGCAACTGTGATTCTCAACTCTATTCCTATTTCTGATTTTAATATATACAACATTATTATTAATTACCCTTGCATCAATCCAACAACCTTCTGATTCACCTGACTAAGACCTGTAAGATAACCATAGCTTGCTTCAAGCCAACAATCCTTGTGGGATCGACCCTGACTCGCTCAGGTATTACTTGGACGACCCAGTGCACTTGCTAGTACAACTGTACGAACGTGTGGGGATTCGTGCACCAAGTTTTTGGCGTCGTTGCCGGGGATTGTTCGAGTTTGGACAAACTGACGGATTGTCTTGCTCGCTAGATCAAGTATTGTCTTTGATTTTTGCAAGAGTATAACTTTTTTTTTTGTTTGAGTCTTTTATTTTTATTTTTCGAAAAAAAAATTAAAAAATTTTTCAAAAAAATATTTTTCCTTTTTTTGTTTAATTTTTGTTCTTGGTTTGAGCCTTACATGTTCTTGTTTTTCAATTCCAAAAATTTTAAGACTTTACCAAAAAAACATTTATCTTCTTTGTCACCTTCGTCTTCTGTTTGAGTCTTTTTGTTTATGTTCTTGGTTAAAATTTTCGAAAATCCTTAAGTCTTTTTCTAAAAATTTTCAAAATTAGTGTCTTTTTGTTTAAATCTTGTGTCAAATTTTTAAGTTTGGTGTCTTCTTGTTTATTTTCTTTTAATTTTCAGTTTGTAAAATTTTCTTCTTATGTCAAATTAGTGTTTTGGTTTTCTAAAAATTTTAAGTTTGTTGTTCTTTATGTGTTCTTGTGTTCTTTAAATTTCTTGAGTTTTGTTCTTTGTGTTCTTGTTAGTCTTCAAAGTGTTCTTAAGTCCTTTTTATGTTTTGATCTTAAAATTTTTAAGTTTGGTGTTCCTTAGTGTTTCCCTCCAAAATTTTCGAAAATAAGGAGTATTAGATATAAAAATTTTAAGTCTTCTTTCTCTTACTTGTTTTTCTCTTTCGTCATTAAATTCAAAAATAAAAAATATCTTTTATATTTTTATTTAACCATTATTTTCGAAATTTTAAAATAAAAATTCAGATTTTAATTTCAAAATTTTTATCTTATCATACATATCTTAGTTTTCAATTTTCAAAAATAAAATCTTTTCAAAATTAAAAATCTTATCTTTTTCAAAATTCAAAATTCAATTTTCAATTCTTAAAAATTTCAAATTTCAAATATCAAACTTCAAATTCAATTTTCAAAATTTTAAAAATTTAATTTTCAACTTTCAATTTTAATTTCACATCTTATCTTATTTGCTATCTTATTTTAAATTCAAATCTCTTAATTAATTACTCATCTTCTCTCTCTTCTTTTTTCAAAACTTCCTAACTAACTCTTCTCTTTCTTAATTTTCGAAAATTCTCGTCTTCTTCTCTCTCTTCTATTTTCGAAATTTAATCATTAAATTTTTAATTCTTTTTAAATTAATTAATTTTAAATTCAGACTAAATAAATAAATAAAATAAAATAAAACAAAGATATTTTAATTCTGATTTATCTCTTCTTCTTCTACATCCTCTATCTTCACTCTCTTCTCTCCTCTTCTACCTTTCTTCACAATGAACCCAAGTGGGAATGAAGAGTTCAAAAGAAATCTGGGATCTTATACAAATCCCACTGTTGACTTCTATGGAAGAAATATCAGCATACATCACATTAGAGCAAGTAGCTTTGAGCTAAATCCTCAACTCATTACTATAGTACAGCGAAACTGCCAGCTTTCTGGACTTCCACAGGAAGAGCCTACAGAATCTTCGCAGATTTCTTAGAAGTTGCTGAAACTGTACACCATGAGGGAGTAGACCAAGATGTCTACGGATTATTGCTCTTTCCTGTTGCTGTAATGGATCAAGCAAAGAGGTGGTTGGATAACCAGCCCAGATCTAGTTTGAAAACTTGGACACAGTTAGTGGAAAATTTTTTATATCATTACTTTCTCCCATGGAAGATGAACCAGTTGAGACTGGACATCCAAGGCTTCAAACAAGAAGATAGTGAATCTCTTTATGATGCCTGGTGAAGGTATAAGAGGATGCTGAAGAAATATCCCACTGAAATATTTTCACAATGAGTACAATTGGATAACTTCTACTATGGACTTTCAGACATGGCTAAAATATCTTTCGACCACTCTACTGGTGGTTCCATACACATGAGAAAGACCATTGGAAAGGCTCAAGAGCTTATTGAGACAGTTGCCACTAATCAGCATTTGTACTCAACCACTAAGACCTCTATAAAAGGATAGGTTAAGACAGTATCAACTGAACCTAACCCTCCAGAACATGATGGCCCATTGACTCGGCAACTGCACACCATTGCCCAGCAAATGTTGGAACTACAAGAGGCTTGAGAAAAACTTAGGCTTCTAACAGAAATGTAGAAGCCATGTTGAGTCAAACAAGGCAGCAGTTATCTAAGCAGATAACAGATGAATGCTAGGCTATTCAACTGAGGAGTGGGAAAACCTTAAGCACCCAACCTCAGCACAATAAGAACGAAAAGCCCATAAAGGATAACTAGGTCTCTACACAAGATGACTCTAGGCATTTAAATGCCTAGAGAGGTATCTCTCTTGGCATTGAACGCCAGAAAAGGGCAGAGACTGGGCGTTCAAACGCCCAAGGGGGCAGTAGCATAGGCGTTGAAGGCCCAAGCAAGGAAGGTTAGTCACTCACTGATAACAACCCTCCTAAGCATGCTAGTAACCCTCATTCCAGCACACATGGCATTCAGCCTCCATCAACCAAGGTTGATGATTGTAAGGCTAAGATGCCATTTCCTTAGAAACTCTGTCAAGAAGAAAGGGATAAACTGTTTGCCAGCTTTATGGATAATCTCAGAATATTGGAGATAAAGATCCTTTTTGCAGAGGCTCTTGAGCAGATACCTTCTTATGCTAAGTTCATGAAGGATATTCTAAGTCATAAGAAGGATTGGAGAGACACACAAACAGTCCTCCTCAGTGAAGAGTGCAGTGTAATCATTCAAAACAGCTTACCAGAGAAGTTTAAAGACCCTGGAAGCTTTATGATACCATGCACTCTAGGTGATGCTTGTACAAGAATAGCTCTATGTAACCTTGGGGCAAGCATCAACCTAATATCTGCTTCTTTAATAAAGAAGCTTTGTTTGAATGATGAAGTCAAACTAACCCGCATATGCCTTCAACTTGCTGATGGTTCTATTAAGATACCATCAGGAGTAATAGAAGACATGATTATCAGGGTTGGAACATTTGCCTTTTCCACTAACTTTGTGGTATTGGACATGGAGGGGGCACAAGAGTGCATCCCTTATCATAGGAAGACCTTTTCTAGTTACAGGACGAACCCTCATTGATGTTGAAAAAGGTGAAGTAACCCTAAGAGTCAATGAGGAAAAGTTCATACTAAATGCTGTCAAAGCTATGCAATATCCAGACATTCTTGAGGAATGCATGAGCATTGACCTCATTGATTCCCTGGTGGAAGAAGTCAACATTGCCGAAAGCCTCAAGGAAGGGATAAATGAGATCCTTGATGATACTCAGCCTGATTCAGAGGAACCTCTGGAGATCTCCGACGAAAAGGAGAAGCCTCCAAAACTTGAGCTTGAACCATTGCCATCCTCCCTGAAATATGCATTTCTAGGAGATGGAGACAACCATCATGTGATCATAAGCTCTGCCTTAGAGCCACAGGAAGAAGAAACACTAATTAAGGTGCTCAAAACACATAGGACCACCCTTGGGTGGACTATAAGTGACCTTAAGAGCATTAGCCCTACCCGATGCATGCATAAAATCTTACTGGAGGATAATGCCAAAACAGTGGTGCAACCACAAAGGCGATTGAATCCAGCTATGAAGGAAGTAGTGTAGAAAGAAGTCACTAAACTATATGAGGCTAGGATTATTTATCCCATTTCTGACAGCCCATGGGTGAGCCCTGTCCAAGTTGTTCCCAAAAAGGAAGGCATGACAGTGGTTCATAATAAAAAGAATAAACTGATCCCTAAAAGGACAGTTACAGGGTGGCGTATATGCATTGACTATAGAAGACTCAATGACGCCACAAGGAAATATCATTTTTCTCTACCCTTCATTGACCAAATGCTAGAAAGACTAGCAGGTCATGCTTTTTACTACTTCCTGGATGGATATTTTGGGTACAATCAAATAGCAGTAGATCCACAGGATCAAGAGAAAATAGCATTTACTTACCCATCTGGCATGTTTGCCTACAGGCGGATGCCATTTGGCCTGTGCAATGCACCTACCATATTTTAGAGATGTATGTTATCCATCTTCTCTGATATGGTAGAGAAGTTCCTTGAAGTATTCATGGTTGACTTCTCTGTTTTCAGAGACTCATTTGACTCCTGTCTTGATTATCTAACCCGAGTTCTGAAAAGATGCTAGGAAACAAACCTAGTTCTGAACTGAGAGAAATGCCATTTCATGGTAACTGAAGGTATTGTTCTTAGACATAGGATCTCAAATAAGGGTATAGAAGTGGATTAAGCTATGGTGGAGGTGATTGAACGCTTGCCTCCACCTGCTAATGTCAAGGCAATCAGAAGCTTCCTAGGAAATGCAGGATTTTATAGGCGGTTCATAAAAGATTTTTCAAAAATCAAAAAACCCTGTGTAATCTCCTGGCCACTGATGTTCCATTCATCTTTGACCAAGAATGCTTGAACGCATTCGAAACTCTGAAAGCCAAGCTTGTCATTGCTCCTATCATCTCTGCACCCAACTGGGACTTACCATTTGAGCTAATATGTGATGCAAGTGATCATGCAATTGGCACAGTCCTAGGGCAGAGACATGACAAGCTTCTGTATGTCATTTATTATGCTAGTCGTGTACTAAATGATGCGCAAAAAAACTACACTACTATAGAAAAGGAGCTACTTCCAGTGGTTTTTTCCATTGACAAGTTCATATCCTACCTAGTAGGATCTAACGTCATTATTTATTCTGACCATGCTTCTCTAAAGTATCAACTCACTAAGCAGGATTCAAAACCCAGACTTATAAGATAGGTATTATTCCTGCATGAGTTTGATATAGAAATTAGAGACAGAAAAGGGATAGAAAACCAGGTGGCTGATCACTTGTCCCAGATTGAGCCAGTAGCAGGGACTTCTTCTCCCTCCATTGACATATCTAAATCCTTTTCAAATGAGCAACTCTATGCCATTTGGACAGTACCTTGGTTTGCAGACACTGCAAATTACAAGGCTATAAGGTTCATTCCCAAGGAATTCACCAGGCAGCAAGCCCAGAAACTCATGCATGATGCAAAATATTACCTTCGGGATGAGCCATATCTCTTTAAGAGATGCTCGAATGGAATAATCTGACGTTGTGTGTCTGAAGAAGAGGCGCAGAGGATTCTATGGCATTGCCATAGCTCTGACTATGGAGGACACTTCAGAAGTGAGCGGACAGCCACCAAGGGACTCCAAAGTGGCTTTTACTGGCCTACTTTCTTTAAGGATTCTAGAGAGTTCGTTTGTTATTGTGACAGTTGCCAGAGCGCTGGCAATCTTCCCTATGGTTACAGCATGCCTCAGTAAGAAATCTTAGAGATTGAGTTGTTTGATGTATGGGACATAGATTTTATGGGACCCTTCCCGCCTTCATACTCAAACACCTACATCCTTGTGGCAGTAGATTATGTGTCTAAATGGGTTGAAGCAATAGCAACACCCACTAATGACACTGGAGTAGTAATGAAGTTCCTTAAAAAGAATATTTTCAGTAGATTTGGTGTCCCTAGGACACTAATTAGTGATGGACGAATTCATTTCTGCAACAGACAGCTGGATTCTATCTTAAGCCACTACGAAGTTCGCCATAAAGTAGTAACACCATATTATCCTCAAACAAATGGGCAAACTGAAGTCTCAAATATAGAACTAAAATGAATTCTAGAGAGGACAGTAAGTGTCTCTAGAAAGGATTGGGCTAGAAAGCTTAATGATTGGTACACAAAATTGTGAGTTCACACTTCTCTCACAACTCCGCGCAACTGACCAGCAAGTGCACTGGGTCGTCCAAGTAATATCTTACGTGAGTAAGGGTCGATCCCACGGAGATTGTCAGCTTGAAGCAACCTATGGTCATCTTGTAAATCTCAGTCAAGCTGATTCAAATTGTTATGAGGTGTTGATAATTAAAAGATAAATAAAACGGAAAATAAAATACAATTACTTATGTAGTTCCTTGGTGGGAATTTCAGATAAGCGTTTCGAGATGCTTTGCTACCTCTGAGCCTCTGCTTTCCTATTGTCCTCATCCAATCATGCGTACTCCCTTCCATTGCAAGCTGTATGTTGGTGGATCACTGTTGTCAATGGCTACCATCCGTCCTCTCAGTGAAAACATGTCCTCTACGATTTCTCGCATGGCTAATCAGCTATTGGTTCTCAATCGTGTTGGAATAAGATCCATTGATCCTTTTGCACACTGTCATTGTGCCCAATAGTCAGAGTTTGAAGATCGTCACAGTCATCCCATCCCAGATCCTACTCGGAATACCACAGACAAGGTTTAGACTTTCTGAATCTCAAGAATGCTGCCAATTGATTCTAGCTTATACCACGAAGACTCTGATCTCACGGAATGGAAGGCTCTATTGTCAGGAGAGTCAACCATGCGTTGTGATCCAGGAGGCCAAGAGATACACACTCAAGCTCTCGCAGATAGAACAGAGGTGGTTGTCAGGCACACGTTCATAAGGGAGGATGATGATGAGTGTCATGGATCATCACATCCATCATGTTGAAGTACGAGTGAATATCTTAGAACAAGAATAAGCGTGAATTAAAAAGAAAAACGATAGTACTTTGCATTAATTCATGAGGAACAGCAGAGCTCCACACCTTAATCTATGAGGTGTAGAAACTCCACCGTTGAAAATACATAAGTGATGAAGGTCCAGGCAAGGCCGAATGGCCAGCCCCCAAAACATTATCAAGATATCAAAAGTGATCCAAAGATAGTCTCAAAAATGATCTAAAGATATGTATACAGTAGTAAAAAGTGCTATTTATACTAAACTAGTAAACTAAATTTACAGAAAATGAGTAACTAAGTGTAGATAGTACAGAAATCCACTTTCGGGGCCCACTTGGTGTGTGTTTGGGCTGAGCATTGAAGCTTTCACGTGCATAGGCTCTTCTTGGAGTTTAAACACCAGTTTTGGTGCCAGTTTGGGCGTTTAACTCCAGCTTTGGTGCCAGTTCTGGCGTTTTACGCTAGAAAATGGTCTCTGGTGGGCGTTTGGACGCCAGTTTGGGCCATCAAATCTCGGGCAAAGTATGGACTATTATACATATCTGAAAAGCCCTAGATGTCTACTTTTCAACGCAATTAAGAGCGCGCCAATTGGGCTTCTCTAGCTCCAGAAAATCCACTTTGAGTGCAAGGAGGTCAGAATCCAACATCATCTTCAGTCCTTTCTCAGCCTCTGAATCAGATTTTTGCTTAGGTCCCTCAATTTTAGCCAGAAAATACCTGAAATCCCAAAAAAACACACAAACTCATAGTAAAGTCCATAAATGTGATTTTTGCATAAAAACTAATAAAAATATACTAAAAAGTAATTAAAACATATTAAAAACTATGTAAAAACAATGCCAAAAAATGTATAAATTATCTGCTCATCACAATACCAAACTTAAATTGTTGCTTGTCCCCACGCAACTGAAAATAAAATAGGATAAAAAGAAGAGAATATACAATAAATCTCAAAATATCAATGAAACTTAGTCCCAATTAGATGAGCGGGGCTAGTAGCTTTTTGCCTTTGAACAGTTTTGGCATCTCACTTTATCCTTTGAAGTTCATAATGATTGGCATCAATTAGGAACTCAGAATTTAGATAGTGTTATTGATTCTCCTAATTTAGTATGTTGATTCTTGAACACAGCTACTTTATGAGTCTTGGCCGTGACCCTAAGCATCTTATTTTCCAGTATTACCACCGGATACATAAATGCCACAGACACATAAATGGGTGAACCTTTTCAGATTGTGACTCAACTTTGCTAGAGTCCCCAGTTAGAGGTGTCCAGAGTTCTTAAGCACACTCTTTTGGTTTGGATCACGACTTTAACCACTCAGTCTCAAGCTTTTCACTTGGACCTTTATGACACAAGCACATGGTTAGGGACAGCTTGATTTAGCTGCTTAGGCCAGGGTTTTATTCCTTTGGACCCTCCTATCCATTAATGCTCAAAGCCTTGGATCCTTTTTACCCTTGCCTTTTAGTTTAAAGGGTTATTGTCTTTTTCTGCATGCTTTTTCTTTTTCTTTATTTTTTTTGCCTTTTTTTTATTTTTTTTCGCAAGCTTGTGTTTTTCACTGCTTTTCTTGCTTCAAGAATCAATTTTATGATTTTTCAGATTATCAATAACATTTCTCTTTGTTTATCATTCTTTCAAGAGCTAACAATTTTAACATTCATAAACTTCACTATTAAAAATATGCACTGTTCAAGCATTCATTCAGAAAACAAAAAGTATTGCCACCACATCAAAATAATTAGACTAATTTCAAGATAAAAAGTCGAAATCCATGTACTTCTTGTTCTTTTGTAATTAGGAACATTTTTCATTTAAGAAAGGTGAAGGATTTATGGGACATTTATAGTTTCAAGGCATAGACACTAGACACTAACAATCATGTAATAAAGACACAAACATAGACAAACATAAAGCATAAAAAATCGAAAAATAGAAAAACAAATAACAAGGAAATTAAAGAACGGGTCCACCTTAGTGATGGCGGCTAGTTCTCCTTCTTGAAGATCCTATGGAGTGCTTGAGCTCTTCAATGTCTCTTCCTTGCCTTTGTTGTCCTTCCCTCATGACTCTTTGGTCTTCTCTAATTTCATGGAGGATGATGGAATGCTCTTGGTGCTCCATCCTTAGTTGCTCCATATTGGAACTCAAATCTCCTAGAGAAGTGTTGAGTTGTTCCCAATAGTTGTGTGGAGGAAAATACATCCCTTGAGGTATCTCATGGATTTCTTGATGAGGGACTTCCTCATGCGTTTGCTGAGGTCCATGAGTGGGCTCTCTTGTTTGCTCCATCCTCTAGTCATGTGTACGCGTGACCGACGCTCACACGTCACTCTCATTTTTGGGCCCTCCATGCGTACGCGTGGATGATGCGCATGCGTCACAGCGGCAAATTAATTAAATCAGGGCGCTGCCCAAACCCCCTTTTTTCTTTCATTCCTCTTTTCTTTTTCTAATCCTAATTCCTTCTTCTTTTTTCTTTCTTCTTTCTTCCTTTTTACTTCTTTCTTCTTCTCTCCCCTCACCACCACCATCGATGGACTACCACCGGCGACCACCATCTCCTACGGTCAAACACCCTCTCCTTCTTTTCTTTTCTTTTCTTTTCTTTTCTCTTCTCACACCTCTTATTTTTTTCTTACTTGCATTTATCTTCCTCTTTTCATCTTCTTTTCAAGGTTTCTTTTCTTACTTCCTTCTACTCTTTAATTTTTCTTTTGTTTCTTGCATTTGAATATTTTAATTATTTTTAATTACATATTAGTTTTGTTATTTATAATGTCTTTTTAATTCTTTTCT
Source organism: Arachis hypogaea (assembly GCF_003086295.3). Taxonomy (NCBI): domain Eukaryota; kingdom Viridiplantae; phylum Streptophyta; class Magnoliopsida; order Fabales; family Fabaceae; genus Arachis; species Arachis hypogaea. The sequence goes on from NC_092038.1 coordinate 60,886,054, forward strand.
CTTGTTGCATTTCTGTTTTGGTGTTGGAATTTCATTTGGTGGATTATTTTTATATTTCTTAGCTTGTTTGTGTTATGTGGTGTGATTTGACAATTGACATTCTATTTTAGGTCTACTATACACTTGGATTTCTCAACTTGCTTCTTTCTTTTAATATGCACACCAAGTATTTGTGAAAAATCTCTAATGGTGTCTTGATTTATTTTCTATCTTATTCTTGCAATTTAATGCTTCTTTTTTACAACACTTGCAATACATGTGCATTGAGCTTGGTATCCATTAATCTTCATCATAAAAATGCTCATTATTTTGTGCTTGCTTTACATGTGCTTATCATTGTTAATATTGATGCTTGAGTTATTCTTCTCATGCTTTATACTTGCATGTTTCTATCCATCTTACATCTAGTGTTAGTGACATGCCTTCATGATTTTAATTGATATCTCACTTGCATGTTGTAGCACCACCCGTGATGAAAATACATTAGGCCCCCAGCACCACCCGTGAGCCGGAATGAAGACCCATCTTTCAAAGTTCCTTTATCCTCTACTCCACCATCATCGACACCACATGCTCAACCACCATACACCCACCAGTTGTTACTTGATATCCTTGAGAAAGTAGACCGGCAAGGCCGGCTGATGAGCGGAGAATTTATACGCTTTTTGGCATTGTTTTTAGGTAGTTTTTAGTAGAATCTAGCTACTTTTTAGTATATTTTTATTAGTTTTTAAGCAAAATTCACATTTCTGGACTTTACTATAAGTTTGTATGTTTTTCTATGATTTCAGGTATTTTTTGGCTGAAATTGAGGGACCTGAGCAAAAATCTGATTTAGAGGCTAAAAAAGGACTGCTGATGCTATTGGATTCTGACCTCCCTGCACTCGAATTCAGCCCAAGCACACACCAAGTGGGCCCGAAAGTGGATTTGTGCATCATTTACTCATTTCTATAACCCTAGTAACTAGTTTAGTATAAATAGAACTTTGTATTATTGTACTCACATCTTTTGATCATCCTTGATCTTGGGATCAGGTCTTTTTTCCCTATTTTCAAATTCATATGCCATTTGGGGAGGCTAGCCATTCGGCCATGCCTAGACCTTGTTCTTATGTATTTTCAATGGTGGAGTTTCTACACACCATAGATTAAGGTGTGGAGCTCTGCTATTCCTCGAGTATTAATGCAAAGTACTATTGTTCTTCTATTCAATTCATGCTTATTCTTATTCTAAGATATCCATTCGCACACAAGAACATGATGAATGTGATGATTATGTGACACTCATCACCATTCTCACTTATGAACGCGTGATTGACAACCACTTCCGTTCTAGATGAAAACAAGCTTGAAGGTATATCTCTTGGGTTTCTAATCAACGATTCACATCGACTCCCCTCTGACAATGGGGCATCTGAATCCGAGATTAGAATCTACCTGGTATAGGCTAGAATCCATTAGCAACATTCTTGAGATCTAGAAAGTCTAAATCTTGTCTATGGTATTCCGAGTAGGATCTGGGATGGGATGACTATGACGAGCTTCAAACTCGCGACTGTAGAGCGTGGTGACAGACGCAAAAGGATAGTAAATCCTATTCCTACACGATCGAGAACCAACAGCTGATTAGCCATACGATATCTGTGCATGGTATTTTTCATCCTAGACGATAAATCTAATAGTTGATTAGCCGTACAGAAACTGTAGAGGACCATTTTCACTGAGAGGACGGGAAGTAGTCATTGACAACGGTGACACCCAACATACAGCCTGCCATAGAAAGGAGTATGAAGGATTGGATGAAGGCAGTAGGAAAGCAGAGATTCATAAGGAATAACAAATCTCCACACGCTTATCTGAAATTCCCACCAATGAATTACATAAGTATCTCTATCTTTATTTTATGTTTATTTATATTTTAATTATCAAAACTCTATAACCATTTGAATCCGCCTGACTAAGATTTACAAGGTGACCATAGCTTGCTTCAAGCTGACAATCTCCGTGGGATCGACCCTTACGCACGTAAGGTTTATTACTTGGACGACCCAGTGCACTTGCTGGTTAGTTGTGCGAAGTTGTGAAAAAGAGTAGAGATTACAATTGTGCGTACCAAGTTGTTGGCGCCATTGAGATCACAATTTTATGCACCATATTTTTGGCACTGTTGCCGGGGATTGTTCGAGTTTGGACAACTGACGGTTCATCTTGTTGCTCAGATTAGGTAATTTAATTTTATTTTTAAGCTTTTGTTTCTTAATTTCAAAAAATACAAAAAAAATTCTCTTCTCTTTCGTTTTTCCAAAACAAATTTTCAAAAAATTTCAAAAAAAAAATCATAAAATCATAAAATCAAAAATAATTTTGTGTTTCTTGTTTGAGTCTAGAGTCAATTTTTAAGTTTGGTGTCAATTGCATAATTTTATTTTTCTCAAAAAAATTTTTCAAAAAATCATGCATGGTGTTCTTCATGATTTTCAAGTTGTTCTTGGTAAGTCTTCTTGTTTGATCTTTAAATTTTATGGTTTTGTGTCTTTTGTTGTTTTTTTTCATATGCATTTTTGAATTCTTAGAGTCTAAACATTAAAAATTTCTATGTTTGGTGTCTTGCATGTTTTCTTTTCTTGAAAATTTTTCAAAAATAAGTTCTTGATGTTCATCATGATCTTCAAAGTGTTCTTGGTGTTCATCTTGACATTCAAAGTGTTCTTGCATGCATCATTGGTTTTAATCCAAAATTTTTATGTGTGGAGTCAATTTGTGGTTTTTCTCTTTCTTCATTAAAAATTCAAAAATAAAAAAATATCTTTTTCTTATTTTACTCATAAATTTTGAAATCTTTGGGTTGACTTAGTCAAAAAAATTTAAAATAAGTTGTTTCTTGTTAGTCAAGTCAAGATTTCAATTTTAAAAATCTTATCTTTTCAAAACTTTTTCAAAAATCAAATCTTTCTTCATTTTTCTTTTATATTTTCGAATTTTTTTTAAATTGATTTCAAAATCTTTCTCTTATCTTTATTTCATAATTTTCGAAATTAACGCTAACAATTAATGTTTTGATTCAAAAATTTCAAGTTTGTTACTTTCTTGTTAAGAAAAATTCAAACTTTAAATTTTAAAATCATATCTTTTGATTTCTTGTGAGTCAAGTCATTAATTCTGATTTTAAAAATTAAATCTTTTTCAAAATAAATTTCAATCATATCTTCTCAATCATATCTTTTCAAACATATCCTTTTTCAAATCATATCTTTTTCAAAATCAATTTCAAAATCTTTTCTAACTTCTTATCTTTTCAAAATTAATTTTCAAATCTTTTTCAACTAACTAATTGACTTTTTGTTTGTTTTACTATTTCTTATCTTTTTCAAAACCACCTAACTACTTTTCTCTCTTTAATTTTCGAAAATCACCTTCCTCTTTTTCAAAAATCTTTTTAATTAACTAATTATTTTAAATTTTAATTTTATTTTACCTCTTCTCTTAATTTTTGAATTTTAACTAATAATTAAAATAAAAACAAAAATATTTTTCTTTTCTCTTAATTAAAATTCAAATTTTCTTTTCTCTCTCATCCCTTTCTATTTATTTATTTATTTACTAACACTTCTCTTCTACTCATAATTCGAACCCTCTTCTCTTCTCTCTCTGTGTTCGAATTTTTCTTCTTCTATTCTTCTTCTCTTCTACTCACATAAAGGAATCTCTATACTATGACATAGAGGATTCCTCTTCTTTTCTGTTCTCTTTTTTTTCATATGAGCAGGAGCAAGGACAATGACATTTTTGTTGAAGCAGATCCTGAACCTGAAAGGACTCTGAAGAAGAAGCTAAGAGAAGCTAAAGCACAACAAACTAGAGAAAACCTTACAGAGAATCTCGAAAAAGAAGGAGACATGGCCGAACCCAACAACAATGCAAGGAAGATGCTTGGTAACTTTACTGCACCAAATTCCAACTTCCATGGAAGAAGCATCTCAATTCCTGCCATTGGAGCAAACAATTTTGAGCTTAATCCTCAATTAGTTTCTCTGATGCAACATAATTGCAAGTTTCACGGACATCCATCAGAAGATCCTTTTCAGTTCTTAACTGAATTCTTACAGATCTGATATTGTTAAGACCAATGGAGTTGATCCTAAGGTCTATAAGCTTATACTTTTCCCTTTTGTTGTAAGAGATAGAGCTACAATATGGTTAGACTCTCAGCCTAGAGATAGCCTAAACTCTTGGGATAAGCTGGTCACGGCTTTCTTAGCCAAGTTCTTTCCTCCTCAAAAGTTGAGCAAGCTTAGAGTGGATGTTCAAACCTTCAGGCAAAAAGAAGGTGAATCCCTCTATGAAGCTTGGGAAAGATACAAGCAACTGACCAAAAAGTGTTCTTCTGACATGCTCTCAAAATGGACCATCCTGGATATATTCTATGATGGTCTGTCTGAATTGTCTAAGATGTCATTGGACCATTCTGCAGGTAGATCTATTCATCTGAAGAAAATGCCTGCAGAAGCTCAGGAACTCATTGAAATGGTTGTAAATAACCAGTTCATGTACACCTCTAAAAGGAATCCTGTGAGTAATGGGATGCCTCAGAGGAAGGGAGTTCTTGAAATTGATGCTCTGAATGCTATATTGGCTCAGAACAAAATGTTGACTCAGCAAGTCAATATGATTTCTCAGAGTTTGAATGGTTTGCAAAATGCATTCAACAGTACTAAAGAAGCATCCTCTGAAGAAGAAGCTTATGATCCTGAGAACCCTACAATGGCAGAGGTGAACTACATGGGTGAAGCCTATGGAAAGACCTATAATCCCTCATGGAGAAATCATCCAAATTTCTCATGAAAAGATCAACAAAAGCCTCAACAAGGCTTTAATAATGGTGGAATAAACAGGTTTAGCAATAGCAAGCCTTTTTCATCATCCTCTCAGCAACAGACAGAGAATTCTGAGTAGAGCCCCTCTAGCTTAGCAAACAAAGTCTCTGATCTATCTAAGGCCACTCTCAGTTTCATGAATGAAATAAGGTCCTCCATTAGAAATTTGGAGGCACAAGTGGGCTAGCTGAGAAAAAGAGTCACTAAAACTCCTCCTAGTACTCTCCCAAGTAATACAGAAGAGAATCCAAAAAGAGAGTGCAAGGCCATAACCTTACTTTGTGTGGCCGAACCTAGATAGGAGGAGGAAGACGTGAATCCCAATGAGGAAGACCTCATGGGACGTCCTTTGGACAAAAAGGAGTTTCCATTTGAGGAACCTAAGGAATCTGAGGCTCATACAGAGACCATAGAGATTCTATTGAACCTACTTCTGCCATTCATGAGCTCTGATGAATATTCTTCCTCTGAGGAGGATAAAGATATTACTGAAGAGCAAATTGCTAAGTACCTTGGAGTAATCATAAAGCTGAATGCCAAGTTATTTGGTTATGAGACTTGGGTGGATGAACCCCCTTGCTCACCAATGAACTGAATGACTTGGTTAGGCAAACATTACCTCAAAAGAAACAAGATCCTGGTAAATTCTTAATTCCCTGTACCATAGGCACCATGACCTTTGAGAAGGCTCTGTGTCACCTGGGGTCAGGCATAAACTTAATGCCACTCTCTGTAATGGAGAAACTAGGAATCTTTGAGGTACAAGCTGCAAAATTCTCATTTGAAATGGCAGACAAATCCATGAAAAAGGCTTATGGACAGGTAGAGGACATGCTAGTAAAGGTCAAAGGCCTTTACATCCCTGCTGATTTCATAATCCTAGAAACTAGGAAGGATGAGGATGAATCCATCATCCTTGGGAGACTTTTCCTAGCCACAGTAAAAGATGTGATTGATGTGGATAGAGGAGAGTTAATCCTTCAATTGGATGAGGACTACCTTGTGTTTAAAACTCAAGGATCTCCCTCTGTAACCATGGAGAGGAAGCAAGAAAAGCTTCTCTCAGTACAGAGTCAAACAAAGCCCCCACAGTCAAACGCTAAGTTTGGTGTTGGGAGGCCACAACTAAACTCTAAGTTTGGTGTTGAACCCCCCACATTCAAACTCTAAGTTTGGTGTTGGGAGGTTCCAACAATGCTCTGAACATCTGTGAAGCTCCATGAGAGCTTACTGTCAAGTTATTGACATTAAAGAAGTGCTTATTGGGAGGTAACCCAATTTTATTTATCTATGTTATTTTCTATTTTTTTAGGTTAATGATCATGTGGAGTCACAAAAACACTGCAAAAATTAAAGAAAAATAAAAAACAGCATTAAAAATAGCACACCCTGGAGGAAAAACTTACTGGCATTTAAATGCCAGTAAGGGTAGCAGAATGGGCGTTTAACGCCCAGTCTGGCACCATTCTGGGTGTTAAACGCCAAAAAGAAGCACTAGACTGGCGTTAAACGCCAGAAAGAAGCAACAAACTGGCGTTAAACACCAGAAACAGGTTGCAACTTGGCGTTTAACGCCAGGAAATGATTAAAAACTGGCGTTTAACGCCAGAAACAAGCAGCAGTCTGGCGTTAAACGCCAGGATTGCACATTAAGGGTGTTTTTGCACGCCTAAATGGAGCAGGGATAAGAAATCCTTGACCCCTCAGGATCTGTGGACCCCACAGGATCTCCATCTACCCCACCTCTCTCTCTCTCTCTCTCTCTCTCTCTCTCTCTCTCTCCCCCCTCACACATCTCTATAACACTCTACCCAAAACACCACTCACCAATCAAATCTTATCCTCTTCCCTATATTCTCTTCACCAATCACCTCCATATCTCTTCCCCAAAAACCCTACCTACCTCACTTTCAAATTCAAACACTTTTCCTTTCCAAACCCACCCAACTCCATTCGGCCACACTCCCTCTCTTTCCCTATAAAAACCCCTCTTCACTCCTTCATTTACACACATCACAAACACTCTCCTACCCCCTTGGCCGAACCACTCTCTCCCTCCATCTCCTTCATTTTCTTCTTCTCCCCCTTCTTTTTTTCTTTTTTTGCTCGAGGACGAGCAAACCTTTTAAGTTTGGTGTGGTAAAAGCATTGCTTTTTTGTTTTTCCATAACCATTTATGGCACCTAAGGCCGGAGAAACCTCTAGAAAGAGGAAAGGGAAGGCAAAAGCTTCCACCTTCGGGTCATGGGAGATGGAGAGAATCATCTCAAAGGTCCATCAAGACCACTTCTATAAAGTTGTGGCAAAGAAAAAGGTGATCCCTGAGGTCCCTTTCATGCTCAAGAAAAATGAGTATCCAGAGATCCGACATAAAATCTGAAGAAGAGGTTCGGAAGTTCTTACCAACCCTATTCAACAAGTCAGAATCTTAATGGTTCAAGAGTTCTATGCTAATGCATGGATCACTAGGGACCATGATCAAAGTATGAACCCGAATCCAAAGAATTGGCTTACAATGGTTTGGGGAAAATACTTAGATTTCAGTCCAAAAAATGTAAGGTTGGCATTCCACTTGCCAATAATGCAAGAAAACGCACGCCCCTACACTAGAAGGGTCAACTTTGATCAAAGGATGGACCAAGTCCTCAAGGACATATGTGTGGAAGGAGCTCAATGGAAAAAAGACTCAAGAGGCAATCCGATTCAATTGAGAAAACCGGACCTTAAGACTGTGGCTAGAGGATGGTTGGAGTTCATCCAACGCTCCATCATTCCTACTAGCAACGGATCTGAAGTGACTGCGGATCGGGCCATCATGATCCATAGTATCATGATTGGGGAAAAAGTAGAAGTTCATGAGATTATACCTCTAGAACTCTACAAGGTGGCTGACAAGTCCTCCACTTTGGCAAGGTTAGCCTTTCCTCATCTCATTTGTCACCTATACAATTTGGCTGGGATTGACACAGAAGGAGACATCCTCATTGAAGAGGACAAGCCCATCACTAAGAAAAGGATGGAGCAAATAAGAGAGCCCACTCATGGACCTCAACAAGAGCATGAGGAAATTCTTCATGAAATCCCTGAGATGCCTCAAGGGATGCAATTTCCTCCACACAACTATTGGGAGCAACTCAACACCTCTTTGGAAGGCTTGAGTTACAACATGGACCAACTAAGGGTGGAGCACCAAGAGCACTCCATCATTCTCCATAAGATCAGAGAAGATCAAAGTGCTATGAGGGAAGAGCAACAAAGGCAAGGAAAAGACATAGAGGAGCTTAGGCGTTCCATTGGATCTTCAAGAGAAAGAACTAGCCGCCATCACTAAAGTGAACCCGTTCTTTAATTTCCTTATTCTTATTTTTTTTGTTTTTCGATTTTTATGCTTTATGTGCTATCTATGTTTGTGCTTTCACTACATGATCATTAGTGTCTAGTGTCTATGTCTTAAAGCTATGAATAATTCCATGAATCCTTCACCTCTCTTAAAATGAAAAATGTGCTTAATTACAAAAGAACAAGAAGTACTTGAATTTCAAATTTTATCTTGAAATTAGTTTAATTATTTTGATGTGGGGGCAATACTTTTTGTTTTCTGAATGAATACTTGAACAGTGCATATTTTTTATAGTGAAGTTTATGAATGTTAAAATTGTTGGCTCTTGAAAGAATGACGAACAAAGAGAAATGTTATTGATAATCTGAAAAATCATGAAATTGATTCTTGAAGCAAGAAAAAGCAGTGAAAAAGAAAAAAAAGTAAAAAAATGGCGAAAAAAAGAGAAAGAAAAAGAAAAAGCAAGCAGAAAAAGACAATAACCCTTTAAACCAAAAGGCAAGGGTAAAAAGGATCCAAGGCTTTGAGCATTAATGGATAGGAGGGCCCAAGAAAATAAAATCCAGGCCTAAGCGGCTGAATCAAGCTGTCCCTAACCATGTACTTGTGTCATGGAGGTCCAAGTGAAAAGCTTGAGACTGAGTGGTTAAAGTCGTGATCCAAAGCAAAAGACTGTGCTTAAGAACTCTGGACACCTCTAATTGGCGACTTTAGCAAAGCTAAGTCACAATCTGAAAATGTTCACCCAGTTATGTGTCTGTGGTATTTATGTATCCGGTGGTAATATTGGAAAACAAAGTGCTTAGGGTCACGGCGAAGACTCATAAAGTAGCTGTGTTCAAGAATCAACATACTGAACTAGGAGAATCAATAACACTATCTAAAATTCTAAGTTCCTATAGATGCCAATCATTCTGAATTTCAAAGGATAAAGTGAGATGCCAAAACTGTTCAGATGCAAAAAGCAACTAGCCCCGCTCGTCTAATTAGGACTAAGTTTCATTGATATTGTGAGATTCATTGTATATTCTCTTCTTTTTATCCTATTTGATTTTCAGTTGCTTGGGGACAAGCAACAATTTAAGTTTGGTGTTGTGATGAGCGGATAATTTATACGCTTTTTGGCATTGTTTTTAGATAGTTTTTAGTAGGATCTAGCTACTTTTTAGTATATTTTTATTAGTTTTTAAGCAAAATTCACATTTTAGGACTTTACTATGAATTTGTGTGTTTTTCCATGATTTCAGGTATTTTCTGGCTGAAATTGAGGGACCTGAGCAAAAATCTGATTCAGAGGCTGAAAAAGGACTGCCGATGCTGTTGGATTCTGACCTTCCTGTACTCGAAATGAATTTTTTGAAGCTACAGAAGTCCAAATGGCGTGCTCTCAAATGCGTTGGAAAGTAGACATCCAGGGCTTTCCAGCAATATATAATGGGGCATACTTTGTTCGAGTTTAGACAACATAAACTGGCATTCAATGCCAGCTTTCTGCCCTATTCTGGCGTTAAACGCCAGAAATAAGTTATAGGCTAGAGTCAAACGCCAGAAACAAGTTACAAAGTGGTGTTTAACTCTAAGAGAAGTCTCTACACGTGAAAGCTTCAATGCTCAGTCCAAGCATACACCAAGTGGGCCCAGAAGTGGATTTCTGCATCATTTACTCATTTTTGTAACCCTAGTAACTAGTTTAGTATAAATAGAACTTTTTACTATTGTACTCATATCTTTTGATCATCCTTGATCTTAGGATCAGGTCTTTTTTCCCTATTTTCGAATTCATATGCCATTTGAGGAGGCTGGCATTCGGCCATGCCTAGACCTTGTTCTTATGTATTTTCAACGTTGGAGTTTCTACACACCATAGATTAAGGTGTGGAGCTCTGTTGTTCCTCGAGTATTAATGAAAAGTACTATTGTTCTTCTATTCAATTCATGCTTATTCTTATTCTAAGATATCCATTCGAACACAAGAACATGATGAATGTGATGATTATGTGACATTCATCACCATTCTCACTTATGAAAGCGTGATTGACAACCACTTCCGTTCTACATGAAAACAAGATTGAAGGTATATCTCTTGGGTTTCTAATCAACGATTCACATTGACTCCCCTCTGACAATGGGGCATCTGAATCCGAGATTAGAATCTTCATGGTATAGCCTAGAATCCATTGGAAGCATTCTTGAGATCCAGAAAGTCTAAACCTTGTCTGTGGTATTCCGAATAGGATCTGGGATGGGATGACTGTGACGAGCTTCAAACTTGCGACTGTAGGGCGTGGTGATAGACGCAAAAGGATAGTAAATCCTATTCCTACATGATCGAGAACCAACAGCTGATTAGCCATACGATATCTGTGCAAGGTATTTTTCATCCGAGACGAGAAATCTGACAGTTGATTAGCCGTACAAAAGCCGTAGAGGACCATTTTCACTGAGAGGATGGGAATTAGCCATTGACAATGGTGACACCCAACATACAGCTTGCCATAGAAAGGAGTATGAAGGATTGGATAAAGGCAGTAGGAAAGTAGAGATTCAGAAGGAATAACACATCTCCATATGCTTATCTGAAATTCCCACCAATGAATTACATAAGTATCTCTATCTTTATTTTATGTTTATTTATATTTTAATTATTAAAACTCCATAACCATTTGAATCCGCCTGACTGAGATTTACAAGGTGACCATAGCTTGCTTCAAGCCGACAATCTCCGTGGGATCGACCCTTACTCACGTAAGGTTTATTACTTGGACGACCCAGTGCACTTGCTGGTTAGTTGTGCGAAGTTATGAAAAAGAGTAAAGATTACAATTGTGCATACCAAGTTGTTGGTGCCATTAAGATAACAATTTCGTGCACCACCGGCGGATTGAGAAAATTGAGCGTCGCAAAAAGCGCTGCTACAACTACTTGAAGGAGCTCGTTGGTTGTACTCACCCACCTCCGGAAGAGCCCGATACTCCGGAATCCACTTCAGATCATAGCATGGAAAGCAATGACAAGCCAGATAGTGGAAGTGATGGTTCCAACCCCACGTTGCCAATCACTGATGGCACGAAGGACTGTGCCAAGCTTTAAGTGTGGGAAGGTTGGTAACTGACTCCCGAAGGTAACAACTCTCTCTCAACACCAACACTTTTATTTCTCTTGTTAAATAGGGTAACTTGCATGTGTAGTTAGTTGCTTGCATTTAGGTACTACTGGGTTGGTTAATAAATTCTTTTTCAAGAAACTACTTTAAAGCATTTCACTAATTTGAAGAAAAAAATTTTGTTGAACTTGCTTGAAGAAATTTATTTTTGGAACATGGTTTTACAGCTCAAACACATAAGCCCAGTGAGAGTTTTGAACCTATTTGATTGGTTGCATCTTATCAACCAATGTTTCATTTTGGTGTGTGTTGTTCTCTCTAAAATTGTGACCTTTGTCTTGCTTGATCCTATATTTCTATTGTTTGATGTATGCATGCATTTATGTGATTGAGGCCTTTGTTTCACTAAGCTCACAGACCCATATGGCCTTACCCTATCATTTTCCCTTGTAAACCAATGTTGAGCCTTTTTTCATCCCATTTATTCTTTATTTTAGCACATCACTAACTCTAAGCGAAAAACAATAAGTGCCTCTAATTTGAATCTTTGGTTAGCTTAAACTAGTGAGATGTACATGAATTAAGTGTGGGAAAATTGAGTTGGAGAATACTTAGTTAGGAAATTGAGTATTTTATATTCTTATATAAAAATGTAAAAATAGTTTGGATACTTGTTCATGCATCCAGAACATTAATCATATGCATTAACTCACTGAAAAAAATAGAAGAAAAAAAAGAAAAAAAATAATAAGGAAAGGAAAAGAAAAGAAAAAGAGAAAGCATTAATAAGGGGACAAAATGCTCCAAGGCTAGTAATTGAATTAATGCATATGATTTGTACTCAAAAGTTATCAAGGTGCATGAATTTGTAGAAAAATAGTCAATGGGTAGCTAGGTTTTGCATTGTAATGACATGGAATATCTTAGGTTAGGTGAGAAGTTTAGGTTAATCAAGGATTTGAATTTTAGTCCACTTAACCAAATACATTCCAACCTTGACCCTAACCCCATTACAACCCTTGAAAAGACCTCTTGATATGTGTATTTGTACATTAAATTTTGGTTGATTGGTAGAAGAAGAGCAAGCCTTAGAAAGCAAGATTAGTAGAGAACCGAGAGAATCAACCTTCAGACACTAGAGTGATTAGAGTGTACAAACTTCTGGTGAGGGTTCGTTGCACGATTCTTTATTCCCGTCTTTCATGAGCTTTCTCCTTGCAAGTCTACTTGTACTTCATTTTGAGATTTGAATTAGTGGAATCTATTTTATGTTTGTTCTTGGAGAATTTGTTTATTTTTAACCAAGTAGGTAGAAGCATCTAGCATGTAGTTTCATCCTTATAGATAAATTGCATTGCATAAGTCTCACCATTTTCCTTCACTCTTTTAGCTCACCTGAGCTTAGCATGAGGACATGCTAATCTTTAAGTGTGGAGAGATTTGATAAACCACTATTTTATGATATATTTTGGACTGAATTGAGTGGGTTTTGTCATATATTCTCACACTTATTCATGTAAATTGCATGTTTTTAAGTTTCCTTCAAAATTTTGTGCTATCATTGAAAACATACTTTATAGGCCTTTAAATCGCTAATTTTAATCCTCTGTTATTACCATTCGATGCCGTGATATGTGCGTTAAGTGATTACAGAATTTATAGAGCAGGAATCGCATAAAGAATGAAGAGGAAGCATGCTAAAGTGGAAGGAACACTATAATTTGAAGATTTGAGAGTTGGGAGCGACGCGCACCCATGACTGAGGCGTATGCGTGACCAAGCCATTTTTCTACTGATGCGTACGCGTGACCTTGTGCAGAGCCCACCGATGCGTACGCGTGGCTGACACATACGCGTGACGAACATCACGTGCTGCAATTAACAGAACTCGCTGGGGCGATTTCTGGGCTGATTTGGACCCAGTTTCAAGCCCGAAAACGCATACTAGAGGCTGGAATGGAGCTGAGACTGAACACATTTTCACTTTTCACTTTAGTTTTTTATTAGTTTGGAATTCTAATGAGGGAAACTCCTACTTCTCTCTAGGATTTTTGATATTCTTAGTTTTACTTCGAATTGGATCTTGAGAGAGCTGCTCTTACCTTCATTCCTCGTCATTTTATTTTGAGTTTCTTCTTTAATTTTCTTAATACTCTTTTCCATTTGATTATTGAATTCATGTTTGGATCTTGTTACTCTTGAATTTTATTAATGCATTGAATTATTTCTATGTCTATTTTTATTGCTTGTTTGGTTATTGTTAATTATTATTAGTGGTAACTTTGATTTAATTAATTTCTCATAATTATATGTCTTTTATTTTCACCCACCAAGTGTTTGTGGAAATATCATCCTTGATAATGGAGTAGATTTCCCAACTTGGTTGGGGGTTGAGTAATTGCAGCCACTTGAGTTGTTATACCCAAGTATTAATCTATAATTGAAAATTGCTGGCTAGCTCGAACCTCGCCAACTCTAGTTCGTCTCTATGAAGTGACTAGGACTTGTGAGCTAAAGTTAGTGATAACCACTTGACTTTCCTTCAATTGCTAGAGGATAACTAAGTTGGAACAATGAGCATTTACCATCACACTTGAAAAAGACAATAAGGATAGAAATTTCGATTCTCACCCCTAATCGGGCCTTTTATATTGATTAATTATCAACTCTTGCTAGTTATTTGTTGCTCTAAATTATAGTTATTTATTTTTCTTGTTCTCAACTTTAAAAATCTCTAGGAAATCTTAACTAATAATTCGCGTCTTGTGTCAACTCTTAGGAAACGACGCGGGATTTTGCTCCTAGTTATTTATTTCGTTTGTGACACATTTTAAATTCGATAGTAGAAATTTCGTCGATCAAGACTATACTTGCAACGTTAATTAGGAAAAATACTTTTGGTAATTCTTGACCGGCATTTATCCGCCTATCAAGGTATTACCTATTTGATAATCCTGTTTAACTGCTAATTGTATTACTTTTTCTAAATGTCATTATTTGTGATTATTTGGTATGATGGTTTGTTTGTGATTGCATTCCATTGAAAGTATAGAGACCGAGAACAATAAAGATGACTATTGGAAGTGGATAAAACTAGTAGTAGATTAAAATACTTTTATCTTAGTAAATTAACTCTGTACGGATTAGTTAAGACCTTTGACTTTGGATTCCTGTAAAGTTGGAGATCAAGATTGTCTAGAGGGTTCATATTTCCTTGTGTAGTTTTTATTTGGAACTGTTACTTTGCTGGGAACCTTCAGGATCTTACTCTTTATTGTTATTCTGTTTTTCAGATATAGGATGTAACGAACCTCGCTGAGAGTATGGGATTTCATGTGATGAAGCGAAAAAGATTTTTTAGAGATTTATTTTGGCTCTAGAGTTCTCTCCTTTTTTGAAAATTATTGTTGTGTAACCAAAATTCCTCTTAGAGGCATTTTATGGAGAGATATATATGTTGTTTATTTCGTACATTCTCTAGTGTTGTAATATTATAGCCGGCCTTTCTTTACGGATCGAGACTATAGTGACTATTATGTATCTTCACGTAAATATATGAATATATATTCCGCTTACATATACGGCATTTATCGCTTTAATACGTCTGTGTGAATTTAACAATTTTTGGTGTTTATCTTTTTTACGGGTTCCTAGTTATAATATTATTTTTTTTTAAATTATATATGTATTTTTTTTTAAGCATAGTAATACTTTGTCACCGTTGATTTCTAACTTAACCGTAAATTAAAGGTTTTTGTGATAGGGTATTACAAAATTAAACCTGGATTATTTGATCCTAAATTACATATTTAATTTTATACTAACCTCATCATTCAAATGACCCACAGGCCACAGGTGGTCGATATCCTTATACTTTGTGGTATATTTCTTCTTCTTTCTCCTTTTTCTTTATTCTCTCGTTGCAAATAAGCAAATAGATTTTGCGACCTTGAGAGAATATTTATAAGCCAAGTTGAATGTATTTCACAGCCAAAGTGACGAAAGTAACTATAATTCTAGTGCAATATAAATTAGCTAGGCCAGGTTGAATGGATTTCAGTGCCAAGGAACATGTGTATATATAGTCTGATCTGAGGCAAGTCACGCTTGAGAATCACCACTTTCAACTCAAAATCGCTCCTCCATTTGTTTTGGTTACCCCTTCCGCAAGAAATCCAAGAACACAAAGAAAGAAAAGAAAGGAGCCACTTTCACTCTCTCTCTCTCTCTCTCTCTCTCTCTCTCTCTCTCTCTCTCTCTCTCTCTCAATGTCCCATGATAATGGCAACCAATCACGATCAACACCACCATCTCCTCCTCCTCATTCTCCTCTTCCTCCTCCAGACCCCACTGAACGCATCATCATCCCCATCACCCTCACCCTTACCGTTTCCATCACCAACGGTAACAACGCCCCCATTCTCTTGCCCATTATCACCGGTAACTTCCGTATCGTCCTCTCTGCCTCCAGCGACGTCTTTGGCGCCGGTATCACCAGAAACATCACCACCGCCACCATCCCCACCACCACCACCACCACCGCCTCCTCCTCCACCACCGGCACTGCCCCCACAGCTGAACAACGTCATAGACGCACTGATCGGAGCCGGTGACTTCAGCATATGGGTGAACATTCTCTCAATGTCAAACCCTGCATTGCTCCCAATCAGCGCCACACTCTTCATTCCGCAAGATGCCACATTGAACCGCAACGGCAACGGCAACGGCAACGGGGTTCCGCTTATGGTAGACCCTTTTCTTTTTCCCTACCACGTGGTCCCGCAGCGCCTCACCTTCTCTGACCTCCTCCTCTTCCGCCGCGCCGCCCGCCTCCCAACCCTCCTTCCCGGAAAGTCCATCTCCGTTACCGACGACTCCGCCGTAAACTTCTCCCTCGATGGCATTCCGATCACCCACCCTGACATCTACAAAACACCCTCCATCGCCGTCCACGGTGTCGCCGGTGTACTCGACTACTCCGTCTACGGCGATGGCATCCCCCCGCCGCCTCCTCCTCCTCCTCCTGCTCCTTATTCTCCGCCGCCGCACACCTCCGTCATGCAGCCGTTCATGCCGATGGAGGAAACCATAGGAATGATGGGTGGGAAGTCTGGTTCTTGCGGTTCTCCACGTGCGTCTCTATGGTGCACCCTCGTCCACGTGGCAATCTTGGCTCTCGTTATTCAAGAACTCGTCTTTGTTCTGCATTGAGTTGTGATGTTAGTTCAAACGGTGCAAGTTTCTTCTTCTTAGCTTTTCTTGATTCGAATAAAGTGGAAGTTAGATATAGTTTGTTGTTGTATGCTATTTTTTCATTGGGAGATTTTTCGTTACGGAAATTTATTAGTATAATGAGTTTTTTGTTACATTAATAATGACTGGTCAATGATTTTGAAAGAGTTTACTTGGAAACTTAGATTAGAATGGAGCTTAGCTCACTTTTTTCATTGTAATTGAACAAACATCGAATAATGCATACAAGTTTTTTTTTTTTTTTTTTGAGGTGCCAAGATTCAGTATGATTCTGGTTTCTTGTTCTATTCTGTCTCTGTTTTTTCTTCCCTCCTTGATTCTTTTTAGGCATCGACATATCTTTCTTCAGCAATGGTTTTTTCTTGATCTTGAATTGTTCTTGTGAAATATTCTGCAAATTATTGTGAAAATTTCAATAGTATGTTTTAAGTTGGTAATATGTAACGAAATTCGTTCACATAAAATTACTTGGGAAAAATTAATTCTGGAGATAAAAATTATTTCACTTCATGATACCATTTTATTTCGCTAATATTACATGTAATATTCTAACTGAAAGTTTGGAACATAAGCAAGCATGGTCAAGTTTTGATTTATTTTATTATAGTCAATTATTCAAATTATTATTAAAGGATTTCTATTAAAGTGAAATCATATGAAACCTGAGTTTAATATAGCCAATTTTCCTTTCATAAATGATCCGAACCAAAGTTAATATTAATTCATTTTGGTTGGGTGGGGTTATTTTTTGGGGGGGGGGGGGGGGGGGCCTGAAACTTACACTTGTTTTTACTTTTTATTCCATATATTTAATGCACTAACTTCTTGTATGGATAGAAATAAGAAATGAAAAATGTTATAAAAAATGGTGTATATGTAAAAAATCAATCATGTGTCTTTGTAATAAATATGTGTGTTGTGATAAGATTGAATAGGTATATGTCAATTCTCAAGAGAGATTGAATTTAATGAATATTGAAAATGTTACTTTTTGTATGTCTATAAATAGAAGACTAATTCTCAGACAATATACACACAACATCAATAACAATAATCTTCTCTCTCTATTATCTATATACGAAACTTTTCTCTCTCTCTTTCTTTCATTCGCTACTACTATACATATATGAGTCATCTCCTTTATAATAGTAATTGTAGTGAATATTACTACTAGAGATATCTAATTATATTTCATATTTTATATTTATTACCTCTTTTACTATTAAAAAAAACGTTTTTTCGACGCAAAAAATCGACGGTTATTTCTGCCGTCGATATTTATCGACGGCTTGCTGTCGATATTGCTAGAAAAAAATAATTAAAAATAAAATATTAAAATCGATGGCTAGGTTATCGATAATGTTATGATACATAATATTATCGTCACATTATCAACGAACTTGGGACTGAAAATAATTTTATTTTAAAATCGACAAAAATAACGTCGATTTTATTAATTAAAATATCGACGACAGTTACCGTCAATAAATTTTAATGGTCTAGATCATTTTCTAAAACCAAATAAATTGTATAAATTTAATATATAAAATAACCGCATAGTCCATTGTTTTTAATTTAAAATCGACAAACAAATCGAATTTTATCATTAAAAAACACTTACCCCCGTCCACTCCCCGTCCAGAGAATTCAGAAACACAATTCCCTTTTACCCCAAATTCTCCATTTCAGCACCAACCCACGTCATTCTCCGCTGCCGTCGCCGCTCCGTCGCGGTTGCATCGCCGGCGCTCCTCAACACATACTCTCTCTCAACCATAAATCCTACTCCGACGCCTTACCCAAACCAAGGGTTTTCAGCGAGGGTCAGTTTCCATTCTTTCTTCTTTGTTTAGGGTTTATTCATAAGTTATTCGATTCAACATGCATTTGATAAGAATTGAATGTTGTCAAGGATAACAGGCAGGAGCACGTAATTTGAAAACCCTTACTGTCGCTGGTTCCGAAGTTCCCTTCGCCATTGTCGCTGGTTCTACTTGTCGTCGCTGCTAGCTCGTGCTTATCCAATGGCCTGGTGAGGGTGAGTTACCTGCTCCCCTGCTTGTGTTTGGATTCTTCTCTACTCCCCTGCTCCCCTACTTAGCTAATTAATTTGTTGATTTAGGGTTTCATATTTTAGATCATTAGTTTGTTGATTGGTTTTTAATGGATGATTTAGTAATTAGGTTTTAAATTTAGATTTTTAATTTAGTTTGTTTATTGATTGACAAAACATACGGAGGGAGGGAATTTGTAATGCTGAACTGAACACCCAATAATTGTTGCAGTTATCTCAGTTGTTGATATTTTGCTAAAAATGTGCTAGAGAGCATGAACTACAAATTCTGTGTGTAGATCTACATTTAGGATCTATATTTGTCTAATTATAATACAGTTTTTTTTTTAATTAAAAAATATAAACAGGAACAACAAGAAATGTAACTTCTATGAACAGATCTGGCAATAAAATATTATTTCACATGCTTCTTTTTCCTTACAAAAGAATGAAAGAGTTGAATATATAGGAATTTAAAATTTTGACCCAAAAACCAGCATGCACAGTTAGATCCACTAGTAAATACTAAATATTAGTAGGCTAATAGCTCTCTCTTTTGAGGATTTCTAGTTATTTTCTATAGCAGTTGAACTTCAACCCCCCCTCCCCACGGTTCTATTATCCATTTTGACATTAGTACTATTTGCATTACTAAATCATGTGTTGTTTTGGAAAATATATAAATCTGAACAACTCAGGTTGTTGAGCTTGTTGCCATTAGAAATAGTTAATGATAGAAAATGGAGAACTATTTTTATATAGTTTTTTTTAGGTGTCTTGTTATTAGATCCTGTCATTTTATCATTAAATTATTTCTTCTTTATAAACCCTGTTTAGAGCCATAATCCTTGCCATGAATCAACATTAAATTATTTCTTCTTTATAAACCCTGTTCAATAGACAAGTTGTTCAGTGCTGGTAGTCTTGAATTTTTTGTAGTCTAAAAAATTTGATGGTTGCCAGTTTTAAAAAGTCAAAAATTTGTTCACCACTGTTGTTGGCATTTTCTTCTTTGATGGCTAGAATTTTCCTCAATCGAGAGCAATCCGAGACCACAAGCTCTTCAAGATTTTTTTTCAAGTGTTTTGGCGACAGGAACAGAAAATATGTTTTCCAACCTTTTACAATCTTAAACCCATATCTTATGCAAATTGTTTTACTTAAGAATCCCTTCAAGCTGTTTTTTTTTCATGTTGAACATGTGCTCTAATTT
Organism: Arachis hypogaea; assembly: GCF_003086295.3. Taxonomy (NCBI): domain Eukaryota; kingdom Viridiplantae; phylum Streptophyta; class Magnoliopsida; order Fabales; family Fabaceae; genus Arachis; species Arachis hypogaea. Next base: position 60,905,892 of record NC_092038.1, read on the forward strand.
TGGTTTTTCTTAGAAGCTGATGGCTTATTTTCTCAAGCGAGATCAAATATAGCTTTCATTGACTTGCAATTTGTAACCAACAGTTTATCTTTATCTTTATGCTTTATTAGTACTATTATTAATTTAATCTTTATATTATAATTAATTTTTCCATGTTGCCCAAGCATTTTGCCCATGAATAAGTAATCAAAATAAATGAGAAAATAACCTTAGCTTGACTGACCAAGCATTTTGCCCATGAATTCACGTTAATAAGATATATGTTTGTTTGCTGTGTTTCTTCCAATGCCTACGGAACAAATTAACACGGGATATTATAATATATACAAGCTGAAACCAAGGTCTATATATAATACAAGCAGGTTAGAAATATAATTATTCTTGTACTTCTTTTTATATGTCAGATTAATTATTTTTATGAATGATTAATTCTGAGTACAATGACAATTTGGTCAGGGCTGTTAAGGTGTGGAAAGAGCTGCAGATTAAGGTGGATAAATTATCTGAGGCCTGATATCAAGAAAGGGAATTTCACCATTGAAGAAGAAGAAACCATCATCAAGCTTCATGAAATGCTTGGCAACAGGTACATATTCATGATTCATGATTCATGATACATGCATGTCATCCTCTCTCATCATGTTCTATATATCTTTAACATGCATGGATGATGCTGTTTTCTTGATTTAATAGTTATCCTTAATTTGTAAATAAAATGGTTGATTCAGTAGTGCTAGTTTTCATCTCCTGTTTCAAGAAGCTGGATTATTATTCATGAGTTCACAGAAGAAAATTAAAAGCTAGGCCACATTATTGATGAGTTGAAGGTATTCTGCCACCTTAATTTGACTCTCCAAATAAAATTAAATACCATGCATTTTCATTATTTTAAAAATATCTTTCACATTAGAATTAAAATTTTAATTTAGTTGATATTATGGTCATCTTTGTAAATTGTACAGGACCTGAATAATTCTATTGAAATAATGTCAAAAAGAAGTAAGAGATAGAACTAATAATTTGAGAACATGAGAAGACCCTGTTACAAGCATTAAGATAACAAAATGTGGGGCTATACAAGATTCTCTTATAGATCTGTGGCTTGTGCAAGAATCTTAGTGTGGCAGTTTATGTCACATGCATTCTGTAGTACTATGTGCAACACATGCATATATAGTAGTATCAAAACATTGAGTTTCATTGTTCACTCTCCAACGTAATCTACAATTAGAATGAATGGGAACTACTTATGAAAATATATAGCGTCATGGATGGGTTAGTTAGAACTTAGAATAATTTCATTTCTGTAGCATTTGAATGAGTCAATTGAGAAGAAAGAGTTAGAGTGAGAGGCTTATATGGTTTTGTTTGTTTGTTCCTATGGGTTAGAACTTAGAATAATTTCATTTCTTTATTAGCTTAACAAGGCAATATACGGCCTAAAACAGGCTCCCAGGACTTGGTTCTTAACTCTTTCTTCTACTTTATATTTTTTGTTTTTAAGAATACTAAATCAGATCCATTTCTATTCATAAGAAGAACAACTGACTCGATCATTTTTCTATTAGCCTATGCGGATTACATTTTGATTACAGGTAGACTGAACTTACTTACACAAAAAATATGTTGTATACCTATTAACTAAAATGAATATGTTGCAGGAAAATCCTGTTCCAACACCAATGGTTTCTTCTACAAAACTGACAGAATTCATAACAGAAAGGAGTTGAATAAGAGATTGAGCAACAGATTTCATTTACACTATCACAAGTATTGGTAGAGCTTAAGACTTCCAGAAAAGCTATTCAAGGTTTAACCTTCTACTTTTTTATTTATTTATTATCTCTGTTAAACTATTGAGTTTTAATTTATCTTCATCTTTATTATCTCTGTTAAATTATTATGCATGCTTATCTATACTTATTTATATATGCTTGTTTGTGTAAACCATTTATGGTGAAAGTATAAATTATATTCATGACAAGACTTTTATTTGTTGTGGTTTCTCGTTGAAAAAAAAATTAAAAAGAATATTTAACGTGTACAGGATATGGTTGGTAGAGACGGAGATCGTGGCCGTGGCCGAGGCCGAAAGGGGAAGCCTAGGCTTTCTACTGGTCAGCCCCTTGACTTGCATGCGGATCCATACTCTCTCGTTGGGTCATCATCCGACACGACTGGTTATATTGATCCTTGTTCTGTTTTTCTGTTGATGGTTGTTATGTTGTTCTTGCTACTAGTTTGTTGCTCTGTTGCTGACTTGTGTTCTTGAGATCTTGGCTTCCTTCCGTGGTTGCTGAATTGCTAGGTTTTATTTTTATTTTTATTTTTATTTTTTGTTGTAATGTTATAGTGTTATTTTTTGCTAGAATTAGCTTTTAAGTATATAATTAATTCAATTGTTCTTGTTATATTCTGTTTTACGTAATAGTGAATAGAAAATTAGAAAATTAATGTTTGTTCATAATTTTGGAGGAAGAGGAATTAATATACTATATGTACTGTACCTTTTGTTATTAACTTAATAATGATTTGACAGACAAGGGTGGTTTTAACTTTTAATCCTCCTTATAGGATTTGTTTTGAATGCATCCATGAATTTAATTACATTAAAGACGTCGAGTTTCTTCCTTTATAAAAGAATTCTGATATCTTTTGCTATTAGAGAGAATTCTGATATCTTTAGATTATTATTTTCAAGCAGAAAATTGCATGCTCAAGTTTTGTAATTAGTATTATTAATTTATTATCTAATATTTAGTATAAATTTTATTTTTTTATTTAAAAGTTTATTTACCTTGTTATCTAATATTTTGTATAAATTTTATTTTTATTTTTATATTTAAAAGTTTATTTGTATTAACGGTTTACTATTTTTCAAATAGAAAAAAAAATTTAAACATATAAACTATTAAAATCGACGGTAAAGTTGTCGCTTTTAAAAGTAAAATAGACAAATTTAAATAATTAAATCGACGGCAGCTGTGTCGATTTTATTCAATTATATCGACGGTGTTGTCGTCGATTTTATTAAACATATTATAGATAAAAGTGTTGTTGATTTTATTGAGTTAAATATCGATACAAAGGTCGTCGATTTTATTAAACATATTATAGACAAAAGTGTTGTTGATTTTATTGAGTTAAATATCGACACAAAGGCCGTCGATTTTATTGAATCAATTATCGACAAAGAAGGCGTCGATTTTAAATAATAATATCGACGGCATTGTTGTCGATTTACTCCCATATTACAGACGGAACAAATGTCGATTTTATTAAATTATTATCGACGGCCAAGAAAGCTGTCGATTTTATTAGCATTTTGAAAAATCGACAAGGTTTATAGCGACTAACTGCGCCGTCTATTTTGCCGTCGAATTTCAATATTATCGACGGTTTAGCCGTCGATTTGGCCGTCGATTTTAACGACGTTTCTTGTAGTGTTTCTTATTTATTTATTTAGTTATTTTATAACACGTTATCAGCACGAGACTCTGATCAAATTTTAGGAAGACTCCAGGTAACAAATTTTTATTATGTCAAAACTCTTTCATATGGAATTTAATGCTTTTGATATATTTGGAAATAATTATTTATCATGGATATAGATGCTGAAATCCATCTTGATTCAATGGATCTTGGAGATACCATTGAGACTGAAAATAATACATCCCAGAAAGATAAAACCAAAGCTATGATTTTCCTTCGTCATCATCTTTGACGTATGATTGAAAAATGAATATCCCACATTAAAAGATCATGCAGATCTGTGGAAAGACCTTAAAAAAAGGTATAATCATCAAAAGACGGTGATACTTCCTCAAACCCGATATGTTAGAGAAAACTTTCTCGACCTTCCATGTCTCGAATGTGCTCCTGGAGCAGCAGTATCGAGAAAAAGAAATTAAAAATATTTTGAGTTAATTTCTTGCTTTATTGTTGCTGAACGCAACAATGAGCTACTTTTGAGAAATCATGAAGCGCGCCCAGCTGGCGCGGCCCCATTTCCTGAAACAAATGCGGCAAATTATAACCCAAGAAGAGATAAATGGCAAGATTTTGATAACAAGAAAAATTATGGAAGGAAAAGAAATTATGTTCATAAGAAAGGATCTCACCAGAAGTGGGATAAAGAAAGAAATAATGGGCAAAGTAAATCAATTGAGGATAAATGCTTCCGTTGTGGTGGAAAGGGCCATTGGTCACGTACCTGTCATACCCCAAGGCACCTAATTGATCTTTATCAAGCATCCTTGAAAAGGGATGACAAAGGGAAGGAAACAAATTTTGTTTCAAATGATAAAAATTCACCACTCATTATGATGTATCTAATTTCTTTAAGGATTCTGAAGGAAATATTGGCTATTTGATCAATGATGGAATAATTTGATATGTGTATGTGTTTGTTAAGTATTCATGTGAATAATTTTACTATGCATGTACTTCTACTCATTTTATTATTATTATCATTTGTCTTTGAAGAAAAATGGCAATGACATATTCTGAAAATATTTGCCTTGCGGATAGTGCAAGTTCGCACACTATTCCTAAAAGTGATATATATTTTACCCATCTTGTGTCAAAAGAAGAATGTGTTAATACTATAATTGGCTCAGGTAATGTGATAGAAGGCTCCGGAAGAGCTATAATTTTTTTTTTTGGAGGAACAAAATTTATAATAAATAATGCATTATTGTCTACCAAGTCTCGAAGAAACTTGTTGAGCTTTAAAGATATTCGCCGAAATGGATATCATACTGAGACTATGAATGAGGGAAATCATGAGTATTTATGTATCACAACTCATGATTTAAATAAAAAGGATATATTAGAAAAGTTACCCTCACTTTCATCTGGATTGTATTATACCAATATTAGTGCAATTGAATCACATGCCATTGTAAACCAGAAGTTTACTAGCCCAAATGAATTCATAACTTGGCATGATAGATTGGGTCATCCGGGAACAACCATGATGAGGAGAATTATTGAAAACTCTCATGGACATTCACTAAAGAACCAGAAGATTCTTAAATCTAGTGAATTTGGTTGTGCTGCATGTTCTCAGGGAAAGTTAATTTTAAGGCTATCACCAGTAAAGATTGGATTTGAGTCCCCTGAATTCCTAGAAAGGATTCAAGGTGATATGTGGACCTATTCATCCACCATGTGGATCTTTTAGATATTTAATGGTCCTGATAGACGCATCTTCGAGATGATCACATGTGTGCTTATTATCTTCTCGCAACCTGGTGTTTGCGAGATTATTGGCTCAAATTACTCGATTAAAAGCACAATTTCCAGAAAATCCAATCAAAGCAATTCATCATGATAATGCTGGTGAATTTACTTTCCAAGCTTTTGATGCTTATTGTATGGCTAATGGAATAAGTGTTGAACATCCAATAGCTTATGTTCACACACAAAATGGGTTAGCAGAATCACTTATTAAGCGCCTCCAATTAATTGCTAGACCCTTGATTATGAGAACAAATCTCCCAACCTCGGTTTGAGGGCATGCTATTTTACATGTCGCAGCACTTATTCGTTTGAGGCCAACGAGTTACCATCAATTCTCTCCTATGCAATTAGCTTTTGGCCAGCAGCCAAATATTTTTCATTTAAGAATATTTGGGTGTGCGATATATGTTCCCATTGCACCACCTAATCGCACCAAAATGGGACCCCAAAGAAAATTGGGGATATATGTTGGATATGATTCTCCCTCTATAGTGAGGTATCTTGAGATACAAACTGGAGATGTATTTAAAGCCCGGTTTACAGATTGTCATTTTGATGAATCAAAATTTCCAACATTAGGGGGAGAGAATAAGCTTCCTGAAAAGGAACTTAATTGGAATGCATCATCGTTAATGCATTTAGATCCTCGATCAGGGTAATGTGAACTAGAAATTCAAAAGATTATACATTTGCAAAGAATAGCAAATGAATTGCTTAATGCATTTTTCGATACAAAGAGGATAACCAAATCTTATATACCAGCGGAAAATGCCCCAATTCGAATTGATGTCCCAGTAGGACAAGTAGCCACTAAAGCAAATTCACGCCAGAAGCGTGGCAGGACGAAAAATGCCCCAATTCGAATTGATGTCCCAGTAGGACAGATAGCCATTGAAGCAAATACACACCAGAAGCGTGGCAGGCCTGTCGGTTCCAAAGATAAAAATTCTCGAAAGAGAAAAGAGATAAATACTATTCCTGTTGAAAAAGACATAGTAAAGACACCTGCAGTTGTCCAAAATTCTGATATAATTTTAACGCCAAAAGACGTTCAGGTACCTGAAAATTGTGAAAATGATGAGATCTCGATAAATTATGTCTTTACAAGAGAGAAATGGGATCGAAATAAGACAATTGTCAATGAAATATTTGCATATAATATGGCATTAAATATCATGCATGAAAGTAAGGATCTTGAGCCAAGATCAGTCGAAGAATGTCGACAAAGGAATGATTGGCCAAAATGGAAAGAAGCCATGAATGCTGAATTAGACTCACTTGCAAAACGTGAAGTCTTTGGACCTGTAGTCCGTACACCTGAAGATGTAAAACCTGTTGGATACCGATGGGTATTTGTGAGAAAATGAAATGAGAAAAATGAAGTTGTGCGCTATAAAGCCCGACTTGTGGCACAAGGTTTTTCACAAAGGCCCGGTATAGATTATGAAGAAACGTATTTCCCTGTAGTGGATGCGATAACATTACGTTATTTGGTCAGTTTATCTGCATATCATAAACTGCATATGCATTTAATGGATGTGGTAACAGCCTATTTATACGGCTCATTGGATCGGGATATCTATATGAAAGTCCCTGAAGGACTAAAGATATCTAAACCATCCAATGAATATTCACAAGGATTATACTCAGTTAAATTGCAAAGATCTTTATATGGTCTAAAGCAATCTGGACGAATGTGGTATAATCGTCTTACTGAGTTTTTGGCCAAAAACGGATTTAAGAATGATGATATCTGCCCCTGTGTTTTCATAAGAAAAACTGCATCTGGATTCATTATTATTGCTGTATACGTTGATGATTTAAATATCATTGGAACTCTTGAAGAGATTCCAACAATTATAAAAACTCTAAAGGAAGAGTTTGAGATGAAAGATCTTGGAAAGACTAAATTTTGTCTCGGCCTGCAGATCGAGCATACAAAAAATGGGATCTTTATTCATCAAACAACATACACAGAAAAGATCTTGAAAAGATTTTATATGGATAAGTCACATCCATTAAGTACCCCAATGATTGTAAGATCTTTAGATGTGGAAAAGGATCAATTCCGTCCTAAAGAAGAGAATGAAGATATCTTTGGTCCTGAAGTAGTATATCTTAGTGCCATTGGAGCATTAATGTATCTTGCTAATAATACGCGACCTGACATATCATTCGCGGTGAATTTACTAGCAAGATATAGTTCCTCTCCAACCAGAAGACATTGGAGTGGAATCAAACATATTTTTCGATATCTTCATGGAACGGTTGATATGGGATTGTTTTATCCCTATGGATCCAAGTCACAATTAGTTGGCTATGCAGATGCTGGATATTTGTCTGATCCACATAAAGGGAGATCTCAAACAGGATACCTATTCACATATAGTGGTACAGCTATATCATGGAGGTCCACGAAACAGACGATTGCAACAACATCCTCTAATCATGCTGAAATACTAGCGATACATAAAGCTAGTCGCGAGTGTTTTTGGCTGAGGAGTGTGATCCAATATATTCTGTCATCATGTGGACTGATTGATCAGAAGATAGCTCCAACTGTCCTGTTTGAAGATAATACAGCATGTATTGCTCAACTTAAAGGCGGATATATCAAAGGTGATAGAACAAAGCATATTTCTCTCAAATTTTTCTTCACTCATGATCTTCAAAATCAAGGGACAATTGATGTCCAACAGATCCGCTCAAGTGATAATCTGACAGATTTATTCACAAAGTCACTCCGAAAATCTTCTTTTGAAAGATTGGTAAATCAGATTGGGATGCGCCGATTTCGAGATATAAAATAATGTCGGCAAGAGGGGGAGACTGTACTCTTTTTTCCTTGGTCAGGTTTTTTCCCATTGAATTTTTCTTGACAAGATTTTTAATGAGGCAGTCCCTATCACTAAAGGATATTGTACTCTTTTTTCTTCACTAAGGTTTTTTCCCACTGGGTTTTTCTTTAGTAAGGTTTTAACGAGGCAATAATCCTAAATAGACATCCAAGAGGGAGTGTTGTGATAAGATTGAATAGGTGGATGTCCATTCTCAAGAGAGATTGAATTTAATGAATGTTGAAAATGTTACGTTTTGTATGCCTATAAATAGGAGGCTAATCCTCAGGCAATATACACACAACATCAATAACAATAATCTTCTCTTTCTATTATCTATATACCAAACTTTTCTCTCTCTCTTTCTAATATATGAATCATCTCCTTTATAATAGTAATATTACTATTAGAGATATCTAATTATATTTCATATTTTATATTTGTTACCTCTTTCTTATTTATTTATTTAGTTATTTTATAACAATGTGTTCTTTTAACTATTGTTATAGTTATCAAACTTGGTTGGATCGGATCTATTGAACTGAATCCGATCACCCGATCATCAACCCGGGTTGAATTACTATTTGAACATATTATGATATTAAACAATTAACTAGACTGGATTTACTCAAATATAATAAAAACCGTTCAAAACTAGTTAAAACACGATGAATTAACTTGGTCAAATCTATTAAAATTCAGTCAAACTAAAAAAACTATTATTTACTATACATGATTCTTTTATTAAATATATTACATATTATTTAAAATTTAAAAGATAAACTATTTTTTATTAATTAGAATTTTTTTTATTTTCATATGATGAAATTTTTTTATAAATACTTGAAGAATATAATAAATATAAACTTATAAATATTTAAAGAGCAAAATAAATATAAATTAATTAATGAATTATTCAAATTTAAAAATAAGAGTTAATTTAATACAAAATAAAATTAAAAAAGTATTTATTATGAAAATAAAAAAATTAAATTAAATTTTATATAATTATTTAATTATGACCAAGTCAACCGATTCGATATGTGAGCTACCAATTAAACTGGTGACTCAATCAGTTGATTCTAATAATTATGTTTATTTTAAATGTATATTTTATATTTAATATGTATTTATACCAATAATTTGATAAAAAAAATTTGTATATTCATAATATAATTGAATGTTAAATTACTAACACTCTTCTGTTTTTTGCTTTATATCTAAACTAACATCAACCCATGCAGCAATCTATTGATCAATGGTAAACCCTTAAATGAAAGTATCGCAGCACATTAGTCATTGGCTTGTCAGATTGAGAGATACCGTAAGAAACCAAAAAAATAAAATAATATAATATCAGCCAACTCTCCACTTTTTTTTTCCCCTAAAAATATTGATATACTAACATTCTCCTCGTAATGACTACAAATTTCGAAGGTTCTACCGTTCGCATATTAAGTTTAGGATTCGGATCTTATTTAACAAGAATCCCCTTAAGTTTATTCAAAAGAAATTTAACTCTAAATGGCACAACAAGCTTTGGTTAAACAACAAACCAATATGTGGAGTAAATAGACTTTACATTAGAAATTAACAAAGATGCCACTTTAGAGGAAAAGTATAAATATACGCACCACATTGCTTGTCCCCTAAAAAAGACAAGGGAATGCACAAATTACCGAACCCTTGAAATTTTCATATTGAATTTGATGTTTTTTTTCTTTTTTTGTTGGTTTTATTAAAGGAGCCACCCAAACTAAGGAACAACGCAAGAAGCATTAGCATAGTGAATAACTGAATATGACATCTGACCATGCATTTTCCCTCTACTATTATTATTGTAATATCAGCATTTGTATTTGTGTGTATATACAGGAATTGATGAGAGATAATGTGGACAAAATATTTAACCTAAGTCTAGTAGCAGCTAAAATTCTAAGCCTTATAAAAATGAAAAAAAAAAGAAAGATACTTTCTAATGAAAGCCTGAATTGGTCAATGGCATTATCCGTCTATAATCTGGTCATTGATTGTGGGCAAAAGTAGCAAAATTTTATCATGTGTTTCACTCAGCAACTTCAGTTTAATTGATCTCTTAAAGAATGGACCTACCCTAGCAATTAAATTGAAATGACTATCCCAGGAGTCAAAGAACTGAAACCTTATTTTTCTTTTATCTACCAGCTTTATTGATCTCCTCCATCAGGGATAAGAATGTCATTCTCCACTGGGAGCACAAAGCGTCCGAGCTGAATAACTTACGCATTGCGCTTAACTCATCAGCACTTGCCCTTTTTAGCAATCCCTGTAATATTGATTGCATCTCTCCAAGGGAATGACAACTTCCACCTATGTCATCATCTTCCTGCTTAATTAAATTGATGCCAAAAACTTTGGTATTGCCACTACCTGAAGAGCTACCTGAACCATCTTTGAACTTTTTAATCGCGCGGCCCTGTGAAGTGAGGGCACCTTTGTGGTTCCAGTACTCTGCACACTGATGAGTGAGATCCTGCGCTTCAATGGCCTGATAAAGGTCGTCAAAATAAAATACATGAGAAGTGACAGATAATTCCAAGGAAACACAATAGAGGATCCATTTAAAATTTTACTAAATTACACTCAAATTGGTCCAACAGTCCTTTAAACTTCCATGATAAGCTAACAATGTCAATCTAGTTCAGCAGAATTCAGTAGAGCTTCAAGTAACGTGACATAAATCTTAGAGAAGATATCCAATATTATTAGTTTTTGTTAAAGTAGCAGCAAATATATTAAAGATTCATGTGTTCACATTACCTGAATAACAGATGGCAAATGGAAGCCAAACATTCTATGACCATTAATGCTTTTCAAAAGCTCTATCGGAGGAAGTTCTAGTTCACCTAGACTCCTTTGCCTAACGATTTCATCATGTAGTCTCTTTAGAATTGATTCCCAGCACTTGTCTGCTGTGGTATCAGTGAACACCTCATTTGGATGACCTTCCAGGGTAACCTAAAATTTATTCATATAGTAATGAGAGAGATACATAAAATGAAAAATAAGTCAAAGCAAATACATTCTACCCTAATTATATCTTGTCTAGTATGTCCACTTTTCTAAAGCAACATCATCGTCTTTGCAAAATTGATCTTTTATCTCTTGTTAGCTCTTCATTGCCCAATGTTCTGCCTCGCAGCCAATCTTTTAGTTGCACAGTATAATCTTCCTTTAAACTTGAATAATTCCGGAATCACTTTTATATTTCATCTACCTAGCTTGAAAATAATGGTCTACATTACCATGTATTTCTCCATTATTTTAATTGACAGATCCCAGAAAAAAAATACTCACACCTTTTTCGACAATTCCATTTCTCAATCATTCAATTCTAGGTCCCACTATTTTGTCATTATCATCTTCAGAACTTCTCTTAATCATATTCTATGATAAAAAAAAATGACAAATCATGCTCTAAAACATTTGATCCTAGAATTTAAGTTTACATTAACATTGGTGATATGAGATCTTAATACTCCACGACAGGCTATTTTCACATTCATTTAGGAGTAGCTTGTCATCAATTTAATGTTAAGACCCCAAGAGAGTATAGTGTCAAAAAATTTGAGCATCTTTTTATCTTACACCTGCTTTGCAGTCTGCACTCATCTCTTCAATACTATAAAAGAAAAAGGAACATAGATGGCATAAAAAGCGAAATCAAAAGTTGACGGAGCTGGTAATTATTAATCCAATTGCAATAAAAACTAAAAATATGTGCATACAAATTATAAATAAAACAAATCAAGAGAGTTACTTGTCAACATGATTTTGAATTTAAAATGAAAACCAGGTTAGGCGTGATACCTTGAAAAGAGGTCCAAGAAATCCAGCATCAACAACTTCAGAAATATAGCTACATATTCTTGCTGGATCAAGAATGCTAAAGAAGCTAACTAGACTCTTGAATCCTTCATATGTTCAAAAAAATAGAGAAGTTAAAACTCGGAGAAAAGGGAAAGAAAGATTAAAAGCGATAATCTAATCAAAGAAATATCCTACCTCTTGGATATATTGCCTGCTTAGTGCACCATAGTTTTCCATAAGCAACAGATCCCAAACTTATAAGCTTCACAGTAGTACCAAACACTTGCATTAGATGGCTTTCATCACTCAAAGATATACTTCTATTCATCGAGTCAATGATTTCCCTTTTAACCATGCAGTTAGGATGCTTTCCAGAATTTGAATCTATCCCAAATTTTCCACCATTAAATGGACCAGAATAAGCAACAACACTTGAACATGATGAAAGTTCTGTCTTCAGAACACAAAACTGTGATAGGTTATGCTCGCCAGCAAGCCCAATGTTTTCTTGTTTTGTTCCAGAGCCGGAGCAACATAATTTTTCCTCTGTTAAGAAACTCTTAAGCAGCAAATTATTTTCATTTCCATCTGATACAGCTTCAACATTCAAATCCAATGAACCTTCCTGGTCCACTTTATGTCCATTATCTGCGACCAACTTTTTATCAATCCTATGATTATGATTTTCTATAATTCCATATGATGCACCAGAAGTTACATCGTGAGACTCTGACTGAACTATCTCTGAAGTGACATGACTATGAGGCCTGCTAGGTATATTTAAATTTGAGTTATTCGTGGCTCCTATTACCGAGGTCTCCTCTTCTTTGGGATTCTTTGCTTTGTACATGTCTTTCTCCATATCTGGTTCATACATGCAAACCTCACTGGAAACAGTAGATACCATTCCAAGCCTTTTATTTGCCCACACCTTAATAGCATGTGATTCTCCTTCTAATGCTTCAACCAAAGATTTTAGTTCATCTATGGTATAACGAAAAAGAACAAATCTTTTATCCATTGCGCAAGAGCATAAAAACTTTGAGTGCTTAAGACAAGAATATATGTCCCTAGAGCACTCACATCCCACAGCAGATAAATGCAAGTCATAGAAGCAAGAGAAGCATTCTCTTTCATCATAAGAATCGAAGTCTTTGTCCATCTTTAGCAACTTCAAATGTGTTGGAAGACATCCCAGCCTCTCTTCTTCCATCTTTATCCTTGTCTGTTACAAATGAGGGTAACAAAAAAGTAAAGTGAAGAAAAATCAGATTCTGCATGTTAATTTACCTATATAATAAATGAGTTCCAAAATCACATGCAACTTCTCAAGAATTTTGGAAGTGGCTAAAATAAAAAAGGAGAAAGTAGAATATAAATTACCTTAATGGCCTTTGTTAGAACTCCCTCTTTCCCGCAGACACTTCTCCATTTCAAACATTTTGGAGTTTCTTTTCCATGAAGAGCTAGTTCTGCGAGGGCCTGTACAGCTTCCTGTGCTGATCCAAATAACAGCTTGTCATGCGACAAGGATGTCTTACGACTCTGCAAGCTATAAAGCTCAACAGCATTCTGGCCATGCATTAGCCAATCAACAGGAGCCACATTCACTGCCTCTGCACAGTTGAAGCCGCAATTGAAGCCAGAGTGGTATGCCCTTGGAAAAGTAATAACAAACTCCCCAGAGTGCTGGACAGTACGATATACAGGCACACCCTCAGATTTAAGAATCGAAGGAGATAACTGTGTAACCTGCTCAAAGATGAAAGTCATATATCATAACCATTCCAAAACTATGAAGCAATGTACTGTACACAGATTATTAAATAAATTCTATCTTTTACTTTATAATTCTATATATAAAGGGATCTTAAACTAGCTTGATCAGAATAAGTGATAATGAACCAGGAGGGACATATTATACATATAAATGCCATCATATAATTATAGTTTTCTTAAATTCCATGTCACATTGAGCTCATTTCCTAGCAAACTGCACTCATAAAGTATACATTTTCATCAGCTAGAATCTCACTGCATCCATGTCTACGTGGAAATAACAAAGTAGCAACACTTGAAAACAAATTATGTCTAAGCTGTAGCAATGTACCAGATCATTGAGTAGATTTGGCTGTTCCTCAAATAAATCAGGTAAGTGCTTCTTCATTGTATCTTCCAAAGCTGAGGCATGGTTTCCAGGTACCCCATACCATACTTTTGGGTCACCCCAGTGCAGGTAATTAAGAGAATAAAGGTGATGATCCTCCACATGCTGTTCCAAGAAGAAGGTAACAAAGGCATTGCGTTATTGTCAATAGAAAATTGTTCCAATTTGAAACATGGGAGGCAAAAAAAGGAAAAGAGGGGTAAAAATTGAAAAAGAAAAGTGACTACACTTACCCAGCAAAATGATGAAAAGCACATGCCAACATATAGCCACGGCACAAGAACTCCTGAGATGTCACTTCCTTCAAAACTAAGTACCGAACCTGGTAGTCGCGCAAAATTATTGAGATTCCAACCAGAGAGGGCATATTGATTCGAGTCGCTCTTAGTTAAGGATGATGATTTCGGAAAACCACTTCCGACTGATCCAGTTTCCAAGTCTGCACCATAATACACCTAATATACAAGAGTATTAGAGTAACATGCATAGATTTTTGCACAATTACATAACAGCAAGACCAATTTTATTGTTAATAATAAATTATGCTATACCTCAACCTCATCAGTTGGTTGCTCAATTATTCGCCAATATTCACCTTCAATTTCCTCCACTGAGGGCTGCCATCTCCTCTGGTAGCTATCATTGCTAAATTTTTCATCTTCACCAGGATCTTTTAACCGAAAGTAGCATTCCTTAAAATAATTAGCATACAGCTGAAAGTCTTTAAATGTGAAGTCTGACCCTGATTGGAATCCAAATTTCTCATCAGGTTCAGGAGCACTATTAGCTCCTGAACTTGAATTGACCAATCTCCTGCATGTTCCCATTTTGGAGTGATTTCTACGTTTCCGTTTCCTTCCCCTTTTTTTCTTTTTCATGGGCTCCCTGTTTTGAAGCAAATCAATCTGCTGAATACGGGTGGAAAATTTAGCATTTTCCCATATATCTTTCTCCTTCAGAGGGCAAGGTGGCACCCAGCAAGCAGGAGGGACAATCCTGCATATTCCATGGGGTTCAGCTTGGGGGCGTATCTTCGCTATGTAACCAAGTGTGTCTTCAAATTCCTAAAGAGAAGTCAATACAAGAAAAAACATTATTCAAAATTCAATCTTGCTGCATATGCTACCACCAAAGCAACAATATGAAGAACTGACAATAATAAGCACCTCATTAGTAGGATAGAACACGGGTGCTTCATCAATTATGGGTCGGCATGCCTCAGCTGGATCCCATCTAGCAGAGACCTAGAACAGTAATAAGATAAATGTTTAAGAAATTGAAAGTAGTCATTGACTTCATTGAGTATACTGTTATGCTCTAAAAAGAATGAGAATCAGACAAATCAAGTTAGAAGAAATGCTTCATGGTTATCATGTAAATATTGCTTTGCATGAGTGGAGCAATCATAAAAAGTTTTAAGCACAGGATCCTATGATAAATGATACAGTAGTCAGATCATACTGCTTACCATTCTACTTCTAGGACTGCCAGAAGGCTCAGGTGCATCATTACTTTTTGGCTTTGGCCTCAAAGGGGAGTCCTGCCAAAATGTAAGAATGATAAATTTGTTACAAAAGCAACCCCGGCAAACGTAGTCATAGAACAAACAGTGAATTGGAGAAAACTATGACTAATGTTATAACAATCAAACATTGCCAAAAGATTTGACAAAAACACGCACAATAGCATGTCAGAGATTATGGGATTGAATACTTAAAAATATGAATGCAAAAAAACTACTCAAGATTAAATTATATACAAGTTTGAACATAAATATCACTTTGTGTTATAATTCACCAGGGACACGTCTAATGAAATCTAATAGATTCCAGTTGCTAACCAATAACCTTTTTAGGGAATTAGAGAAGAGGAAACATTCAATGATGTCAATCATGAGAGTCACAAAATCTAAGATGAACTTTTAACTAGAATCATTTGGTAACTAAAAACAGAAACCAAATACTAAATATTGTAGAAATAGAAACAGCCAATGACTAGAAACAACTTGGTGCAGAGATTATCGATTAAATAACATATTTTTCAAGCAATTTCACATCATACTTCAGAGCAGGAGAAAATTAGCTCATAAACTGAGGTAGAATAAACAACGATGATACAAATTCATAATGCTGCAAGCAAAATGAGAAAAAAAGGGTTAAGTTAATCCAAGAATAGCCAAAGAAAAAAAAAAGGGAAAAACAATCAAATTTCAGAAAAATAGCAAGATCAGAAAGCTGAGATCCAAAAGAAAACAGAGGAAAGAAGATTCAAACAGAGGAGCAGCATATATAAATATAAATATTCCGTGAATGCATGAAGGATTGCAGAAACAAATTCATACAATGCATTGCTAGGGTTTGAAAAACCAACCTCTTTGATGTCAGATTCTGCAGCCAATATCAGCTGTTCCATTCAATGCAAAATTTATGATAAACAGGGGTAAACAAAACCTAATTAATTATTCCTGCAACAGAAAGAATACAAGAGAGACCTTTAGACTAACCTCATTTCAGGGTAATAGAAAATCGATCTAAGAGACATACAAGAAACAGTTTTCTACTTTATTAGCAAACTAACTGAACACAAAAGAAACCTTAAAAAGGTGCAAACAGAAAATAGAAAGAATAAAATTAATTTAAAAAGAAGGAAAGAAAGAAACAAATGCAACATCAAAATACCTACCCAATGCAACAAAAGATAACTTGGATGTTCTCACGTTCTGATTGCGTAGTAATTAATAAGCCAAGAAAATTCCTCTAGAACAAAAACCTAAATGCACAATTTAATTTGCATGCCTAAGCAAAAATTCAGTGAAACCCCTAATAATAATAAATAATAATAATGATAACCTACAAATTGCAACAGAAAGAGAAAGGTATAAAAATCTTATGAATCTTTCTTGGCATCAAATGCTCAAAATATCAAAACGGGTCAAGAATTAAATTTAAAAATTTAAAACTAAAATGGGAGAAAAAACAGAAACAGAAGAATATGAGTATTTGACTGGGTAAATAATTTAAATTTAATTTGACAGGTGGAATTGGAATGGGAAATAAAAATTAACAAAATCGAAATAAGGGGAAGAAGATATAAATAAGCGAACCTTTGACAAAAAGTAATGTAAACCAAATACTCTTCAAACATTTTCATTTATTTTTTTTTTAGTCTGGATTTTCATCTAATTTAACTACAACAAACTATATTTTCAAAATTTGAAGCCACCTTTTATTTTATTTTATAAAAAAAAATAGCAGCAAAAAAAAACAAGGAAAGTGTACCTCAACCTTAGAGAAGCGAAGATTCTACCTTGAAAGACGTGTCGAGGTGTTTTGGAACATTTTATTATCTTTTTATAACTAATTTTTTAATATTAAAAGAATAGCTTTTTAGAATATAAAATAGTTTTTTATTAAAATAATAATACTGTACATTTTTTAAGATTATATAAATTTATAAAAAAATTATGACTTGTCCAAAATTTTTTATTTCTGTAATCTTAATCAGAGTAAGAATATCTATTATTAAATTTTTTTATTAAAATTTAAAATTTTAATTATAAATTTTTGAGCATTCATATTAGAAAATAGTTTTCAAACAAATAAAAAAGTGGAACTATAACAATATAAAAAAGTTATAAATAATAATAAGTTCATAAAAAATTAATGAAAATAACAAATATTAAAAATAAGATGTAGGCGAGAGAGTCAATCGTGAATCCGCTAGCCGCTATAACGCACGCAGTATTAAATCAAACAAACCAAGTAACCAACTAACCCATGTACAGATGTCCTCATAACTGATAAGTTTCTTTTATCCTCTTTTATTTATTTATTTTTTTTCGGTGGGACCTCGCTCAAGTACTCTTCTGCAGTTCTGCTGTCAAGTGAAGAACATAAAACAATGGCAACCCCAAATTTTGAGATGCAAAAATGCTGTTAAAAGAAATTATCATAGAATTTTAAAAAATAAGAATAAAGTCAATAAACTATTAAAATCGCACCTGGTTTTTTGAAACGCAAGGTAATTGCAATTCATTATTCGAAAGATTTGAATGCTGTCCAAAAAGTTTCTAAAATATATTATAGATAAACTAGTCTTAAATCGTTTAAAATATAATAAAAATAATTAATAAATATTATATTTTTTTGTAAGTAATAAAAAAATTTTATATTTAACAAATGATTTATTCATTTGATTTAAATTTTTTTGACAATATTTGAATAAATATTTAAATAGCGCACAAAAATATTAAGATATCTCTAAATTTATCTTATATATATTTTTTTTAAAAATATGGTTGTTCCGGAGGTTTACCTGAATCGGATGATTGGACTCGAATAGAAAGTCCAAACGATGAAGGATGGTGGTCTCTAACTTGTTCACGTTTGGGAGCCGCCGTTCGAATTGTACATATATGTTTGAATAGGTAGGGGCCGAGGTGGTACCTGCAAGACACTCCAATACTTAAATATTGGAACTTAAGTTTACTTGAGTGTATCAATATATTTATAGTGAATGAACCAATAACTACCGTTGAAGTAGCTCCACCTTTGATGGTGGATAACCTCTCCTTTATCTTAGGGTTGTTGAGATCTCTCTTCTAGAAGTAGGTGAGAGATTTGGGGAGGCAGTTACTCGTTCGGAGAGGTGTTGGTTGCTTGCTTACGTCGAACCCGGCCTCTTGGAGGAGGTCGAACAAGCAGTGGAAGCCAATCTTCCAGATTGGGCCTTTTAACTTGATTGGGCCCAATTCTTATTTCTATGGGCGCAACATCTCCATCCCTGCCATTGGTGCAAACAACTTTGAGTTGAAGCCTCAACTGGTCACTCTAGTAAAATAGAATTGCCAGTTTTATGGACTTCTATAGGAAGATCCCAACAAATTTATATCTGACTTTCTGCAGATATGTGACACTGTTAAGACTAATGGAGTAAATCCAGAAGTTTACAAGGTCATGCTCTTTCCTTTTGCTGTAAGAGACCGAGCAAGGCTATGGCTGGATTCTCAGCCTAAAGAAAGCCTAGACACATGGGAGAAGGTAGTTAATGGATTCTCGACCAAGTTCTTCACACCTCAAAAGTTGAGTAAGCTTAGGGTGGAAGTTCAGACCTTCAGACAAAAAAAGAGGATGAATCCCTCTGTGAAGTTTGGGAAAGATACAAGTAACTGATTAGAAGATGTCCTACTGACATGATTTAAGATTAGACCATGCTAGAAATCTTCTATGATGGCCTATCTGAGGCATCCAAGATGTCATCGGACCACTCTGCAGGTGGATCCCTCCACTTTAAGAAGACGCCTGAAGAGGCACAGAAGCTCATAGACATGGTTGCCAACAACCGTATATGTACACTTTTGATAGGAACCTTGTGAACAATGGGGTAGCTCAGAAGAGAACTGTCTTGGAAGTGGACACCTTAGACGCCATCTTGGCTCAGAACAAGTTCATGTCTCAGCAGATCAACATGATCTCTCAGCACTTGAGTGGAACGCAGAGCTCAAATGCTTACTGTCCAGAAACAACACCTGAATTAGACGCTAGTGATAACACCTGAACCACAATGAAGGAGGTGAACTACATGAAAAACACCTCCAGAAACTCCAACAATAATCCTTATTCGAATACTTTCAATCGAGGATAGTGAAACCACTCGAATTTTAAGTGGAGAGATCAATAGAAGCCTCAACAAGGCTTCAGCAACAATAAGGGTGGAACGAACCAAAACAGGTTCAATAACAGGCCATTCCAACCCTCTTAGCAGCAGACGGAGACTCCCACACAAAGCCTCTCTGACCTGGTTACCATAATCTCTAACCTCTCCAAGACCACTCATAATTTCATGGAAGAAACTAGGTCATCCATCAGGAACTTGGAGATACAAGTGGGATAGTTGAGCAAAAGGATCCCAAAGATCCTCTCCAACACTCTTCCCAGTAACACGGAAGTAAATCCAAGGGAAGAGTGCAAGTCCCTCACTATGGAGGCTGTGACTGAACCTGATGAGCGGATAATTTATACGCTTTTTAGCATTGTTTTTAGGTAGTTTTTAGTAAGTTTAAGCTACTTTCAGGGATGTTTTCATTAGTTTTTATGTTAAATTCATATTTCTGGACTCTACTATGAGTTTTTGTGTTTTTCTGTGATTTCAGGTAATTTCTGGCTGAAATTGACGGACTTGAGCAAAACTCTGAAAAAAGTTGACAAAAGGACTGCTGATGCTGTTGGAATCTGACCTCCCTGCACTAAAAATGGATTTTCTGGAGCTACAGAACTCCAAATGGCGCGCTCTTAATGGCGTTGGAATGTAGACATCCAGAGCTTTCCAGCAATATATAATAGTCCATACTTTATTCGGAAATTGACGACGTAATTTGGCGTTGAATGCCAAGTACATGCTGCTGTCTGGAGTTAAACGCCAGAAACACGTCATGATCCGGAATTGAACGCCCAAAACACGTTATAACTTGGAGTTCAACTCCAAGAAAAGCCTCAGCTCGTGGATAGATCAAGCTCAGCCCAAACATACACCAAGTGGGCCCCGGAAGTGGATTTATGCATCAATTACTTACTCATGTAAACCCTAGTAGCTAGTTTAGTATAAATAAGACTTTTTACTATTGTATTAGTCGTCTTTTGACCACGTTTCATCTTTGGTCTCAGTTTTGTTTTATTCTTCATCTTAAGAGGCCATTGATCACGTTTTAGGGGGCTGGCCATTCGGCCATGCCTGAACCTTTCACTTATGTATTTTCAACAGTGGAGTTTCTGCACACCATAGATTAAGGGTGTGGAGCTCTGCTGTACTTCAAGTTTCAATACAATTACTATTATTTTCTATTCAATTCTCTTTTATTCTTATTCCAAGATATACGTTGCACTTCAACTTGATGAATGTGATGATCCATGACACTCATTATCATTCTCACCTATAAACGCGCGTGACTGACAACCACTTCCGTTCTACCTTAGGCCGGGCGCATATCTCTTAGATTCCCCAACAGAATCTTCGTGGTATAAGCTAGATAGATGGCGGCATTCATGAGGATCCGAAAAGTCTAACCTTGTCTGTGGTATTCCGAGTAGGATCTTGGGAATCCGGAAAGTCTAACCTTGTCTGTGGTATTCCGAGTAGGATTCCGGTATTGAATGACTGTGACGAGCTTCAAACTCCTGAAGGCGGGGCATGATGACAAACGCAAAAGAATCAATGGATTCTACTCCAACCTGATTGAGAACCGACAGATGATTAGCCGTGCTGTGACAGAGCATTTGGACCATTTTCACTGAGAGGATGGGATGTAGCTATCAACAAGGGTGATGCCTCCAGACGATTAGCCGTGCAGTGACAGCGCATAGGACCATTTTCCCGAGAGGATTAAAAGTAGCCATTGATGATGGTGATACCCTACATACAGCTTGCCATGGAAAGGAGTAAGAAGGATTGGATGAATGTAATAAAAAAGTAGAGATACGAGAGGAGCACAGCATCTCCATACGCCTATCTGAAATTCCCACTAGTGATTTACATAAGTATTTCTATCCCTTTTTATTTTCTTTTTATTATTAATTTTCGATACCCATAACTATTTAATCTGCCTAACTGAGATTTACAAGGTGACCATAGCTTGCTTCATACCAATAATCTCTGTGGGATCGACCCTTACTCACGTAATGTATTACTTGGATGACCCAGTACACTTGCTGGTTAAGTTGAACGGAGTTGTGAGCTTCTCTAACAGTGCCTGGAACTCCTGTATCACAATTTCGTCCACCAAGTTTTTGGCACCGTTGCCGGGGATTGTTGAGTTTGGACAACTGACGGTTCATCTTGTTGCTCAGATTAGGTAATTTTCTTTTCAAAATTTTTTTTCAAAAATCTTTTTCAAAATTTTTCTTTTCTTTTTCGTTTTTCCAAATTTTATTTTCGAAAAAATTAATAAAAATCCAAAAAAAAAAATTAATAAAATCATAAAAATCAAAAACATTTTGTGTTTCTTGTCTGAGTCTTGAGTCAATTTTTAAGTTTGGTGTCAATTGCATGCTTTAAAAATTTTTCTTGCATTTTTCGAAAATTCCATGCATTCATAGTGTTCTTCATGATCTTCAAGTTGTTCTTGACAAGTCTTCTTGTTTGATCTTGATGATTTCTTGTTTTGTGTTGTTTATTGTTTTTCATGTGCATCTTTGCATTCATATTTTTCAAGCATTAAAAATTTCTAAGTTTGGTGTCTTGCATGTTTTCTTTGCATCAAAAATTTTTCAAAAATATGTTCTTAATGTTCATCATGATCTTCAAAGTGTTCTTGGTGTTCATCTTGACATTCATAGTGTTCTTGCATGCATTATGTGTTTGATCCAAAATTTTCATGTTTTGGGTCATGTTTGTGTTTTTCTCTCTCATAATTAAAAATTCAAAAATAAAAAATATCTTTTCCTTATTTTTCTCCAAATTTTCGAAAATTTGAGTTGACTTAGTCAAAAATTTTCAAAATTAGTTGTTTCCTACAAGTCAAGTCAAATTTTCAATTTTAAAAATCTTATCTTTTCAAAATCTTTTTCTTATCTTTATATCAAATTTTCGAAAATTAGCTAACAATTAATGTGATTGATTAAAAAATTTGAAGTTTGTTACTTTCTTGTTAAGAAAGGTTCAATCTTTAAGTTCTAGAATCTTATCTTGTAGTTTCTTGTTAGTGAAGTAAGTAATTTTAAAAATTTTTTTGAATTAAATCTTTTTGTCTTTAATCTTATCTTTATCTTTTTCAAAAATTTTATCTTTTTCAAAAGTTGATTTCAAAATATCTTATCTAACCTCTTATCTTCTTATCTTTTCAAAGTTGATTTTAATATCTTTTTCAACTAACTCTTTGACTTTTTGTTTGTTTCTTATCTTTTTCAAAACCACCTAACTACTTTTCCCTCTCTAAGTTTCAAAAATATCTCATCTCTTTTTCAAAAATTCTTTTGTTTTAAATTTTAATTTTAATCTTATCTTATCTCTAATTTTCGAAAATTACTAACCCCTTTTTCAAAATTATTTTCGAAATTCTCCCTCTCTTTTCTTATTCTATTTAATTATTTAATTACTAACACTTCTCTTCACCTCTCTTCACCTAAATATCCGAACCCCCTCTTCTACTTTCTTCCCCCCTTTCTTTTTCTACTAACATAAAGGAATCTCTATACTGTGACATAGAGGTTTCCTCTTTCTTTTCTTGTTTTCTTCTCTTTCATATGAGCAGGAACAAGGATAAAGGCACTCTTGTTGAAATTGATCCAGAACCTGAAAGGACTCTGAAGAAAAAATTAAGAGAAGCTAAGTTACAACAATCTAAAGGTAACCTTTCAGAAATATTAGAACAAGAGAAGGAGATGGAAGCCGAAAATAATAATAATGCAAGGAGAATGCTTGGTGACTTCACAAAGCCAACATCCAAATTTGATGGAAGAAGCATCTCCATTCCTGCCATTGGAGCCAACAACTTTGAGCTGAAACCTCAGCTAGTTGCCTTAATGCAACAAAACTGCAAGTTTTATGGACTTCCATCTGAAGATCCTTACCAATTTTTAACTGAGTTCTTGCAGATCTGTGAGACTGTAAAGATGAATGGAGTTGATCCTGAAGTCTACAGACTCATGCTTTTCCCTTTTGCTGAAAGAGACAGAGCTAGAATATGGTTGGATTCACAACCCAAGGATAGCCTGGACTCCTAGGATAAGCTGGTCACTACCTTCTTGGATAAATTCTTTCCTCCTAAAAAGCTGAGCAAGCTAAGAGTGGATGTTCAAACCTTCAAACAAAAAGATGGTGAATCCCTCTATGAAGCTTGGGAAAGATACAAGCAGCTGACCAAAAGATGTCCATTTGACATGTTTTCAGAATGGACCATATTAGATATATTCTATTATGGTCTATCTGAATTTTCGAAAATATCATTGGACCATTCTGAAGGTGGATCTATTCACCTAAAGAAAACTCCTGAAGAGACTCAAGAACTCATTGATATGGTTGCAAACAACCGATTCATGTACACTTCTGAGAGGAATTCCGTGAATAATGGGATACCTCAGAAGAAAGGAGTTCTTGAAATTGATGCTCTGAATGCCATATTGGCTCAGAACAAAGTGTTGACTCAGCAAGTCAACATGATCTCTCAAAGTCTGAATGGATGGCAAAATGCATCCAACAGTACTAAAGAGGTAGCTTCTGAAGAAGCTTAAGATCCTGAGAACCCTGCAATGGCAGAGGTCAATTACATGGGTAAACCTTATGGAAACACCTATAATTCATCATGGAGAAATCATCCAAATTTCTCATGGAAGGATCAACAAAAGCCTCAACAAGGCTTTAACAATGGTGGACGCAGTAGGCTGAGCAATAGCAAGCCATATCCATCATCTTCTCAGCAACAGACAGAGAATTCTAAACAAAACACTTCTAATTTAGCCAATCTAGTCTCTGATCTGTCAAAGGCCACTTTCAGTTTCATGAATGAAACAAGATCCTCCATCAGAAATCTGGAGGCACAAGTGGGCCAGCTGAGTAAGAAAGTCATTGAAACTCCTCCCAGTATTCTCCCAAGCAATACAGAAGAGAATCCAAAAGGAGAGTGCAAGGCCATTGATGTGATCAATATGGCCGAATGCACAAGGGAGGAGAAGGACGAAAATCCTAGTGAGGAAGACCTCCTGGGACGTCCTTCAAGCAAGAAGGAGTTTCCTATTAAGGATCCAAAGGAATCTGAGGCTCATACAGAGACCATAGAGATTCCATTAAATCTCCTTCCGCCATTCATGAGCTCTGAAGACTATTCTTCCTCTGAAGAGGATGAAGATGTGACTGGAGAGCAAGTTGCTCAATACTTAGGAGCTATCATGAAGCTGAATGCCAAGTTGTTTGGTAATGAGACTTGGGAAAGTGAACCTCCCTTGCTCATTAGTGAACTAAATACTGGGACTCAGCAAATTTTACCTCAAAAGAGACAAGATCCTGGCAAGTTCTTAGTACCTTGTACCATAGGCACCATGACCTTTGAAAAGGCTCTATGTGATCTAGGGTCAGGGATAAATCTTATGCCACTCTCTGTAATGGAGAAGCTGGGGATCATTGAGGTACAACCTGCCTTGTTCTCATTACAATTGGCAGACAAGTCATTGAGACAAGCTTATGGAATAATGGAGGATGTGTAAGTAAAGGTTGAAGGCCTTTACATCCCTGCTGATTTCATAATCTTAGACACTAGGAAGGAAGAGGATGAATGCATTATCCTTGGAAGACCTTTCCTAGCCACAGCAGGAGTTGTGATAGATATCAACAGAGGTGAATTAGTCCTTCAATTGAATGGGGACTACCTTGTGTTTAAGGCACAACGCCATCCCTCTGTGACAAAAGAGAGTAAGCATGAAGAGCTTCTCTCAGTTCAGAGTCAAAAAGAGCCCCCACAGTCAAACTCTAAGTTTGGTGTTGTGAGGCCACAACCAAACTCTAAGTTTGGTGTTAAGACCCCATATCCAAACTCTAAGTTTGGTGTTGGGACTATACAACATTGACCTGATCACCTTTGTGGCTCCATGAGAGCCCACTGTCAAGCTATTGACATTAAAGAAGCGCTTGTTGGGAGGCAACCCAATTTTAATTATCTAATTTTTATTTTATTGTTATTTTGTGTTTTATTAGGTACATGATCATGTGGAGTCATGAAAAAAATAGAAAAATTAAAAACAGAATCAAAAACAGCAGAAGAAAAAAATCACACCCTGGAGGAAGCACAGACTAGCGTTCAACGCCAGTAAGGAGCATCTGGCTGGCGTTCAACGCCAGAACAGAGCATCATTCTGGCGCTGAACGCCAGAAACAAGCAACATTCTGGTGCTGAACGCCAGGAATGTGCCTAAGAGGAAAAACTGGCGCTGAACGCCAGTAACAAGCATGAAACTGGCGTTCAACGCCAGAAACATGCTTTACATGGGCGTTGAAACGCCCAGAACGTGCACCACTCGGCGTTTAAACGCCAGAATGGTGTGCAAAGGCATTTTACATGCCTATTTAGTGCAGGAATGGAATTCCTTGACACCTCAGGATCTGTGGACCCCACAGGATCACCTCAGGATCTGTGGACCCCACAGGATCCCCACCTAACATATTCCTACCTTACCTCCTAATCCTATTACACTCTTCCCCATGTCACACTTCCCAACAACTTCAATCCCTTCTGTTTTTCATTCACCACCTACATCTATCCACTCTTCCCCATACACCCCACCTACCTTTAAAATTCAAATTCTCTTTCCCACTCAATCCCACCCATATAGCCGAATACACACATCCCTCAATCTCCTCCATATCTCCTTCTTATTCTTCATCTTTTCCTTCTTCTCTTGCTCGAGGGCAAGCAATTTTCTAAGTTTGGTGTGGTAAAAGCATAGCTTTTTGCTTTTCCATAACCATTAAAGGCACCTAAGGCCAGAGACATTCAAAAAAAAAGAAAGAAAGAAGAAGAACAGAAAAAAAGGAAGATAAAAGCTTCCACCTCTGAGTCATTAGAGATGGAAAGACTCATGTAAAGGGTCTATAGCTCAGTGGTAGAACATTTGACTACAAATCAAGAGATCCCTGAGATACCTCAGGGGATAAATTGTCCTCCACACAATTATTAGGAGCAACTAAGGATATGAACACCAAAATTACTGGGGATCATGCAACAGAAGCAAGGAAGAGACATAAAGGAGCTCAAAAAGCACCATTGGACCTTCAAGAAGGCGCCACCCTCACTCAGGTGGATTCATTCCTTGTTCTTATTTCTTTCTGCTTTTCGGTTTTTATGCTGTGTTTATCTATGTTTTGTGTCTCTACTTCATGATTATTAGTAGTTAGTAACTATGTCTTAAAGCTATGAATAAATTCCATTAATCATTCACCTCTCTTAAATGAAAAATGTTTTAATTCAAAAGAACAAGAAGTACATGGATTTTGAAATTTCCCTTGAATTTAATTTAATTATATTGATGTGGTGACAATACTTTTTGTTTTCTGAATGAATGATTGAACAGTGCATATGTCTTTTGATATTGTTGTTTATGAATGTTAAAACTGTTGGCTCTTGAAAGAATGATGAATAAAGAGAAATGTTATTGATGATCTGAAAAATCATGAAATTGATTCTTGAAGCAAGAAAAAGCAGTGAAAAGTAAAAAGCTTGCGAAAAAAAAATGGCAAAAAAAATAGAAAGAAAAAGAAAAAGCAAGCAGAAAAAGCCAATAGCCCTTAAAACCAAAAGGCAAGGGTAAAAAGGATCCAAGGCTTTGAGCATCAATGGATAGGAGGGCCCAAGGAAATAAAATCCAGGCCTAAGCGGCTAAACCAAGCTGTCCCTAACCATGTGCTTGTGTCATGAAGGTCCAAGTGAAAAGCTTGAGACTGAGTGGTTAAAGTCGTGATCCAAAGTAAAAAGAGTGTGCTTAAGAGCTCTGGACACCTCTAACTGGGGACTCTAGCAAAGCTGAGTCACAATCTGAAAAGGTTCACCCAGTCATGTGTCTGTGGCATTTATGTATCCGGTGGTAATACTGGAAAACAAAGTGCTTAGGGCCACGGCCAAGACTCATAAGTAGCTGTGTTCAAGAATCAACATGCTTAACTAGGAAAGTCAATAACACTATCCGAAATTCTAAGTTCCTAGAGAAGCCAATCATTCTAAACTTCAAAGGAAAAAGTGAGATGCCAAAACTGTTCAGAAGCAAAAAGCTACAAGTCCCGCTCATCTAATTATAATTAATATTCATTGATATTCTAGAATTTATAGTATATTCTCTTCTTTTTATCCTAATTGATTTTCAGTTGCTTGGGGACAAGCAACAATTTAAGTTTGGTGTTGTGATGAGCGGATAATTTATACGCTTTTTGGCATTGTTTTTAGGTAGTTTTTAGTAAGTTTAAGCTACTTTCAGGGATGTTTTCATTAGTTTTTATGTTAAATTCATATTTCTGGACTTTACTATGAGTTTGTGTGTTTTTCTATGATTTCAGGTAATTTCTGGCTGAAATTGAGGGACTTGAGCAAAACTCTGAAAAAAGCTGACAAAAGGACTGCTGATGCTATTGGAATCTGAGCTCCCTGCACTCAAAATGGATTTTCTGGAGCTACAGAACTCCAAATGGCGCGCTCTTAACGGCGTTGGAATATAGACATCCAGAGCTTTCCAGAAATATATAATAATCCATACTTTATTTGGAAATTGATGACGTAACTTGGCGTTGAATGCCAAGTACATGCTGCTGTTTGGAGTTAAACGCCAAAAACACGTCATGATCCGGAGTTGAACGCCTAAAACACGTTATAACTTGGAGTTCAACTCCAAGAAAAGCCTCAGCTCGTGGATAGATCAAGCTCAGCCCAAACATACACCAAGTGGGCCCCAGAAGTGGATTTATGCATCAATTACTTACTCATGTAAACCCTAGTAGCTAGTTTAGTATAAATAAGACTTTTTACTATTGTATTAGTCGTCTTTTGACCACGTTTCATCTTTGGTCTCAGTTTTGTTTTATTCTTCATCTTAAGAGGCCATTGATCACGTTTTAGGGGGCTGGCCATTCGGCCATCCCTGAACCTTTCACTTATGTATTTTCAACAGTGGAGTTTCTGCACACCATAGATTAAGGGTGTGGAGCTCTGCTGTACCTCAAGTTTCAATACAATTACTATTATTTTCTACTCAATTCTCTTTTATTCTTATTCTAAGATATACGTTGCACTTCAACTTGATGAATGTGATGATCCGTGACACTCATTATCATTCTCACCTATGAACGCGCGTGACTGACAACCACTTCCGTTCTACCTTAGGCCGGGCACATATCTCTTAGATTCCCCAACAGAATCTTCATGGTATAAGCTAGATAGATGGCGGCATTCATGAGGATCCGGAAAGTCTAACCTTGTCTGTGGTATTCCGAGTAGGATTCCGGTATTGAATACTGTGACGAGCTTCAAACTCCTGAAGGCTGGGCGTGATGACAAACGCAAAAGAATCAATGGATTCTACTCCAACCTGATTGAGAACCGACAGATGATTAGCCGTGCTGTGACAGAGCATTTGGACCATTTTCACTGAGAGGATGGGATGTAGCTATCAACAAGGGTGATGCCTCCAGACGATTAGCCGTGCAGTGACAGCGCATAGGACCATTTTCCCGAGAGGATTAAAAGTAGCCATTGATGATGGTGATGCCCTACATACATCTTGCCATGGAGAGGAGTAAGAAGGATTGGATGAATGTAATAAAAAAGTAGAGATACGAAAGGAGCACATCATCTCCATACGCCTATCTGAAATTCCCACTAGTGATTTACATAAGTATTTCTATCCCTTTTTATTTTCTTTTTATTATTAATTTTCGAAACCCATAACTATTTAATCTGCCTAACTGAGATTTACAAGGTGACCATAGCTTGCTTCATACTAATAATCTCTATGGGATCGACCCTTACTCACGTAAGGTATTACTTGGATGACCCAGTACACTTGCTGGTTAAGTTGAACGGAGTTGTGAGCTTCTCTAACAGTGCCTGGAACTCTTGTATCACAATTTCGTCCACCAGAACCCAAGGAGGAGCTTGCTACTGTGGAACTGAAGGAAATTAGGGCTCATGAAGAGATTGGAAATGTTAACTTGCACATCCCTTTGCAGAGAGAGGAGCCTGAAGAATATCCCTCTTCAGATGAGTAAGAGAAGCCTAAGGAGGAGCAAATTGCTCGGTCCTTGGCAATCCTCAAGAAGTTGAAGGCCAATTCCTCTCAGGCATAGTAATTGGAGAAGGAACCCCCTTCCATGGCGTGTTTGAAGGCCTCAAAGGGAGATGAGACTGTGGTGCTAACTGATGAGCGGATAATTTATACGCTTTTTGGTATTGTTTTTAGATAGTTTTTAGTAAGTTTTAGTTATTTTTAGTATATTTTATTATTTTTTTATGCAAAATTCACATTTCTGGACTTTACTATGAGTTTGTGTGTTTTTCTGTGATTTCAGTTATTTTCTGGCTGAAATTGAAGGACTTGAGCAAAAATCTGATTCAGAGGCTGAGAAAGGACTGCAGATGCTATTGGCGTTAAAAGAGCTCACTGGCATTAAAACGTTAGTAAAGAGCTCACTAGCGTTAAAACGTCAGTAAAGAGGCAGCCAAGTGGGTGTTAAATACCAGAATGGATAGCATTCTGGGCGTTTAACGTCAGGATGACACAAGGGAGGTAATTTTGTTCCCAATTCAAATTTTTTTCAATTTTTCATGTTTTAATTCATAACTTTTTGCATCAAACATATTTTAAACATTTATCTTTCAATCTTTTTGAAAATTTTCAAACTAATTTTTCAAAAATCTTTTTCTTAACCATTTTCATATTTTCAAAAATCCTTGCTAACAATTAATGTTTTGATTCAAAAATTTCAAGTTTGTTACTTTCTTGTTAATAAAGGTTTAACCTTTGAATTTTAGAATCATATCTTTTAATTTCTTGTTAGTCAAGTCATCAATTTTAAAAATCAAATCTTTTTCAATCTTATCTTTTCAATAATATCTTTTTAAAAATCAAATCTTTTTCAATCATATCTTTTTTATCATATCTTTTTAAAATAAAATCTTTTTCAATCATATCTTTTTTTATTTTGATTTCAAAATCTTTTTTCTAACTTCTTATCTTTTCAAAATTATTTTCAAATCTTTTTCAACTAATTGCTATTTCTTATCTTTTTCAACTAATTGCTATTTCTTATCTTTTTCAAAACCACCTAACCACTTTTCCACTTCCAATCTTCGAAAATCACTAACCTCTTTTCCAAAAATCTTTTTAATTAAAACTAAAACAATTAGTTAATTAAAAATCTTTTTAGCTTTAAAATCTTTTTTTTAAATCTTTATAGTTTTAATTTTCGACTACTCTCTCTCTCTCATCTCTTCCTATTTACTTGTTAACACTTCTCTTCTACTTATAATTCGAACCCTCTCTCTCCCTCTGTGTTCGAATTCTTCTTATTCTCTCTACCTCATTCCTCTATTTTTCGTTTCTTCTGACACATCAAGGAATCTCTATACTGTGACATAGAGGATTCTACTACTCCCTTTTGTTCTTTTCTTTTTCATATGAGCAGAAACAGGGATAAAGAATTCTTGTTGAAGCTGATCCTAAACTTGAAAGGACTCTGAAGAAGAAGCTAAGAGAAGCTAAAGCACAACACTCCGAAGAGGACCTTACAGAGAATTTTGAAAAAGAAGCAGACATGGCAGCCGAACCCAACAACAATGCCAGAGATGCAAGAAAGATGCTTGGTGACTATGCTGCACCAACTTCCAACTTCTATGGAAGAAGCATCTCAATTCCTGCCATTGGAGCAAACAACTTTGAGCTTAAGCCTCAATTAGTTTCTCTAATGCAGCAGAATTACAAGTTTCATGGACTTTCATCGGAAGATCCTCATCAGTTCTTAGCTGAATTCTTGCAGATCTGTGATACTGTTAAGACCAATGGGGTTGATTCTGAGGTCTACAGACTTATGCTTTTCCCCTTTGCTATGAGAGACAGAGCTAGAACGTGATTAGACTCACAACCCAGAGAAAGCCTGAACTCTTGGGACAAGTTGGTCAATGCTTTCTTGACCAAATTCTTTCCACCTTAATAGCTGAGCAAGCTTAGAGTGGATGTCCAAACCTTCAAACAGAAGGAAGGTGGATCCCTCTATGAAGCTTGGGAAAAATACAAGCAATTAACCAAAATGTGTCCTTCTGACATGCTTCCCGAATGGAGCATCATATGTATATTCTATGATGGTCTGTTTGAATTATCCAAGATGTTATTGGACCATTCTGATGGAGGATCTCTTCATCTAAAAACACCTGCAGAAGCTGAGGAACTCATTGAGATGGTTGCAAATAACTAGTTCATGTACACTTCTGAAAGAAATCCTGTGAATAATGGGATGACTCAAAAGAAGGGAGTTCTTGAGATTGATACTCTGAATGCTATATTGGCTTAGAACAAAATATTGACTCAGTAAGTCAATATGATTTCTCAAAATCTGACTGGATTGCAAGCTGCATCTGGCAGTGCTAAAGAAGCCTCCTCTGAAGGAGAAGCCTATAACCCTGAGAACCCTGCAATGGAAGAGGTGAATTACATGGGAGAATCCTATGGAAACACCTATAATCCTTCATGGAGGAATTGTCCAAATTTCTCATGGAAGGATCAACAGAAGCCTCAACAAGGCTTCAACAACAATAATGGTGGGAGAAATAAGTTTGGCAATAGCAAACCTTTTCCATCATCTTCTCAGCAACAGATAGAGAATTCTGAGCATAACTTCTCTGGCTTAGCAAACATAGTCTCTGATCTATCTAAGACCACTCTCAGTTTCATGAATGAAACAAGGTCATCCATCAGAAATTTGGAGGCACAAGTGGGTCAGTTGAGTAAAAGAGTTACTGAAACTCCTCCTAGTACTCTCCCAAGCAATACAGAAGAGAATCCCAAAAGAGAGTGCAAGGCCATAACTATAACCCAGATAGCCAAACCTGGAGAGAGTGAAAAGGCAGTGATTTCCAGTGAGGAAGACCTCAAGGGACGTCCACTGAACAATAATAAGTTCCCTATTAAGGAACCAGAGAAATCTGAGGCTCATATAGAGACCATAGAAATTCCACTGAACTTACTTTTGCCATTCATGAGCTTTGATGAGTATTCTTCCTCTGAAGAGGACGAAGACACTGTTGAAGAGGAAATTGCTCAGTATCTAGGAGTAATCATGAAGCTGAATACCAAGTTATTTGGTAATGAGATCTGGGAGGATGAACCTCCATTTCTCATCAATGAACTGAATACATGGATTTAGCAGACATTGCCTCAAAAGAAACCAGATCCTGGAAAGTTCTTAATACCTTGCACCATAGGCACCATGACCTTTGAAAAGGCTCTGTGTGACCTGGGGTCAGGTATCAACCTCATGCCACTCTCTGTAATGGAGAAACTAGGGATCTTTGACGTACAAGATGCCGGAATCTCACTAGAGATGGCTGATGCCAGGGCATCTAGGCCAATTTCACTGACCTTTTCTTTACTGTTTTAGGATAGTTTCATGCATTTTCTTAGTGAATAAGGCAAGTTTTGGGTGAAAACACACTTACACATTGATTCAAGCAACTATTGTGAATTTTGCATGATTTCATGAGATTTTTGCTAGAATATCATGATAACTTGATGATGCATAATCTCATGACTTTGGCTAGAGCTTTGATGCACTTTAATTGCTTGATTTCAGGACAAATGAAGCATGGAAGAGCCACGTTAGCATTCACGTTAACTTAGTTAACGAGAACACTAACGTGGAATGGCAAGGAGCTTGCAACGTTAATGAGAAAAGTGATCACCAATAACGCCTGCGAAGCCATCCATAGCTCACGTTAATAGCCATGTTAACTAAGTTAACGTGGTAGTTAACGTAGAAGAAAAAGGGAAACTCCACGTTAATGAGAAAAGTGAACACCACTAACGTTGGGAAACTAGGCAATGCCCCACGTTAAGAGTCACGTTAACTTAGTTAACGTGAACTCTAACGTGGAAGAGGAGCAACAACGCCAACGTTAGTGACACTCACTTTTGGCACTAACGTTGGATCATTAGCATTGGCTACGTTAATTCTCACGTTAAGATTGTTAACGTGAAAGTTAACGTGGAGTTGAATTCAAAGAACCAACGTTAGTGACACTCACTTTTGTCACTAACGTTGGGAGATGGCTTCATTTACTACGTTAAGAGCCACGTTAACTTAGTTAACGTGAGTCCTAACATAGGAACTTTAGGCAATTGGAGCATTAGTGACAAAGGTGAGTGTCACTAATGCTCTCGAAGGTGAAGAACACCCACGTTAAGAGCCACGTTAGCTAAGCTAACGTGAGACTTAACGTAGGGGCAAGAGGCAAGCCAACATTAATGGGAAAATTGAGTCCCATTAACGTTAGCCGAGGATTGAATAGGAGACGTTAGTAGTCATGTTAAGACTATTAACGTTGGAGTTAACGTGGGTATATAAGGGTGGAACGTTAGTGGAAAAAGTGAATGCCACTAACGTTCCGCACCCAAAAATGTGACTCAACGTTAATCTCACTAAATGCCCAAGCCTAACTCATATTTCTCTGCAAGCTGGGCCCACTAAAGATGAGAACTGCTTCAACTCAAGGTCCAGAGCCCACATCCAAGACTTGAAGAACTCACTAGAAGATCATGAGGAGTAGTATATATAGGAGTAGTTTTGAACTAGAGAGAAGCTTGGCACTTCTGGGCACTACTCTCTATAGATTTACTTTTTCTGCACTTTAGCATGGATTCTTCTTTTCTGCTATTTTTCATTTCTAGAGCTATGAACAACTAAACCCCTTTCATTGGGTTAGGGAGCTCTGTTGTAATTTGATGGATCAATTATAGTTTTCATTCTTCTTCTTCTTTCTTTTCTCTTGATCTTACTAGAAAGCTTTCAATCTTAATTCAATTGGTTAGTTGTCTTGGAAAAGAAACTCTCCATAATTGGATCTCCTTTGAGCCTTGGAAAAGGGATGAGGAGATCATGCTTGAAATGCTTTCTCATGTTGGACCAAATTGGGGTTTGGATGGATATTGTGACATGTAATCTTACTAACACTTTGATTTGGGAATACATGTGGTATAATCAGTGACCACACTTCATCTCTTCCCATGAGTAATTAAATCAAGAAATTGGGCAATTGTTCAAGCTTAGAGAGATTGGATTGCCAAGAAATTGGGATCCAATCACTTGAGATTGCCAAGGAGATCAATGAATGCATTGATTGAGGAAGAGATGAGAATGAACTTGATCTAGAGAATGCAACATCTCCTAAACCCAATGATTTCCCCATATCTTATCTTACCCATTCATTTTACTTTTTGCCATTTAATTTCATGCTTATTACCCCAACTCCCCATTTAAGATTCTGAACTTTAATTCCTGCTATTTACTTTCCTGTCATTTAATTTTCTGCAAATTCCAAATCCAATTTCTGCTCAGCTCAACTAGCACTTTCTTCTAACTAAAATTGCTTGACCAATCAATCCCTGTGGGATTCGACCTCACTCTACTATGAGTTTTACTTGACGACAGTTCGGTATACTTACCGAAGGGAAATTTGTTGAGAGACAAGTTTCCACGCATCAAGTTTATGGCGCCGTTGCCGGGGATTGATTTTGAATCAACAATGATTAAGTTTGAAGATCACTAGATTGAGCATTTTTCCTTTTTGTTTAGTTTATTCAGTCAATTTCTGTTAGTTGTTTTGATTTTTTCCTCACCCCTGCACCTCCTTAGTTTTGTTTCGTTCTTCATTTCTTTGTTTATTATAATTCTGCTCACTAACCCAGTAACTGTTTGATAATTTGCATCACTCACACTAACAATTACTCTAACAAAACTAGTTACAGCATTTCATCTCCTGCTGTACAATCTGTTGTATGACAAGGAGAAGAGAAGGAGCTTCAACATCCTTTGATTCAGAACCTGAAAGAACCCTTTGGAGACGACGATGGAAAACAAGAGGAAAAAGGATTATTGGTGCTGAGGAAGTAGAGGAAGAGTATTTTGAACCTAACATGGAAGAGAATTTGGAGAACAACCATGAAGAGGAGGCTCATAATCAAGGCCATGCCAACCGTTCTAGGCAAGAAAGGAGGGTCTTAGGATCATATATCAATCCTAATCCTGGAAACTGTGGGAGCAGCATTCAGAAACCTACCATACATGCCAACAATTTCGAGCTAAAACCCCAGCTCATCACTTTGGTACAAAATAATTGCTCATTTGGAGGAGGTGCTCAAGAAGACCCTAACCAACACTTGACCACCTTTTTGAGGATTTGTGACACGGTGAAGTCCAATGGAGTCCACCCCAATGTCTATAGGTTGCTCTTCTTCCCCTTTTCACTCAGGGACAAGGCATCCAAGTGGCTTGAATCCTTTCCAAAGGAGAGCTTGACTACTTGGGAAGAGGTAGTGAACAAGTTTTTGGCATGGTTTTACCCCTCTCAAAGGATCAATAGGCTGAGAACTGAAGTGCAGACGTTTAGACAACAAGATGGGGAGACACTTTATGAAGCTTGGGAGAGGTTCAAGGATCTAACAAGGAGATGCCCATCAGAGATGTTTAATGAGTGGGTCCAACTTCACATCTTCTATGAAGATTTTTCATATGAGTCAAAGAAGGCTGTGGATCATTCATCAGGAGGCTCTCTAAACAAGAACAAAACCATTGAAGAAGCCATAGATGTCATTAAAACAGTTGCTGAAAATGACTACTTCTATGCATCTGAAAGAAGTAACACCAGAGGAGTCAATAGTTGAACCACATGGATGCCTTGCTAGCTCAAAACAAGATGATCACCAAGCAGCTAGCAGATCTTACCAAGAAGGTGGAGGAGAACCAAATTGCAGTAGCCATCACTTCATCACCAGCTCAAGAAGGAGCAAACATAGGAGAAGAAGGTGACTGGGAGCAAGCCAACTATGTTGGAAACTCACCTAGACAAAGCCTTGATCTGTACTCCAAAACTTACAACTCTGGATGGAGAAATCATCCCAACTTTGGATGGGGAAATCAATAAGATCAAGGGCAAGATCAGAGATGCCACAACCTCAACTCCAACAACCATGCAACTCATCAAAACACCTCACAGAGACATTACCAACACCCATCCAACCAATCTTCACAACCACCTAATCTCAACCCCACATCAATCACCGAGGATAGGCTCTCAAAGATTGAAGCTCTACTTGAAAGCTTATGCAGAGAAGTTCAAGAAAACAAGGTGTTTAAGGAAGAGGTACGAGCCAACATCAAAAACCAAGGAGAGAACATCAAGAGGTTGGAGTCTCAAGTAGGGTACCTATCTCAACAACTTCCCAAGTCCACTGATGGATTCCCCAGTAACACAGAGAAGAATCCAAGAGGAGAAACAAGGAAAGTAAGATGGGAAGAATGTAAAATGATAACCACAAGTGATGGAGAGAGTATGAATGGAGTAGAACACCTTCAAAATAATCACAAAGAAAGCTAGGAGGAAGGAAGTTATACAACTCAACCTACATCCAAGGAAGAGCTAAGGAAGAAGGATGTGTTAAACCCATATGCACCTTTTCCCCACAGGCTTAAAGGTGGTGTAGCAGGAAGAATGTACTCAAGGTTCCTTGATATGTTTGCATCTCTTGATGTAAATATACCATTCATTAGAGCCCTCCAGCAAATGCCTTTCTACATCAAGTATATAAAGGAGCTACTAGCCAGAAAGAGTCCATTGAAAGGTGGACAAACCATAAAGATGAACAAGGACTGCAGTGCCCTCATTCATCCAGGGGCACCTAAAAAGAAGGAGGATCCAGGGAGTTTCCACATCCCTTGTGCCATAGGAGAAACAATGATTGACAAAGGACTTTGTGACTTGGGAGCAAGCATCAATGTAATGTCTCTCTCCCTCATGAAGAGGCTCCAAATCAATGAACTAACTCCCACTGATGTAATTATCAGATTGTGTGACAAAACTCAAAGACAAGCAATAGGAGTTGAAAATGTGCTGATAAAGGTTGGGAGTTATTACCTTCTCACAGATTTTGTTGTTCAGGAAATGGATGAGAATCCTATCTACCCCATCATTCTGGGAAGACCATTCCTAGCCACAGCCAAAGCGCTCATAGATATAGAGCGAGGAGAGCTGGTACTAAGGATACATGATGAGCAGCTCACCTTCAATGTCTTTAAACCCTCACAAGAATCAGATCATGATAACAAAGAGTTGATGAAGGAGCCAACTAAGGAAGCATTGATGCAAGAAACAAGCAGTGAAGCAGAAACAATTCAAATAGAAGCCCCATTGGTTGGAAAGCCATGTGCTCAGGAAGAACCACATCAAAAGGGGATCCAAAAGAAACCAGATCCCTTAGAAGAAGAATCTGTAGAAAGCAAGATAGCACTAAGAGAAACAAGGAAGAAAGTACCCAGAAGATGGAGAAACAAGAAGATTCCTATAGAAGATTTCTCTCCAGGTGATGAAGTGATCTCTACATACTTCCCAACTATACCACCTCACCTTCCCACTATTCCATCTCAGCTGTCCCCAGTGTATACCATCAACAAAATCATGTCCTTAGAGCATATGGAGCTTATCAACAAAGCTAATAGACATAGGTTCACTGCAAGAGGGGAGGACTTCAAGCACTATCAGCCACCTTGACAAGAACCAAATGTCAAGCTAGTGACGCTAAAGAAGCACTTCATGGGAGGCAACCCATGTTCTATAACTCTCTCTCTCTTAAACCTCTAATAATAGTAATAATGCAAGGTTCATGGATTTTCAGATCAATTTTGACAACCAATATAAGACTCCTTTACATGCAAAGTATAGTACATGATAAGTTTGGTGTTCAAAGCACACCAAGTGGGTTTGAACACACTTTTTGAAAAAAGCAATTCATTCCCCAAACTTGTTGCACCATATGACCACAAACAAGTTTGGTGTACCAACGTTGCATGCATGGGCAGCTTAATGGTTGATTGATGTGTATTCATGAATTCATGGAAAGAAATTAGCCACACAAAAAAAGAGAGCTTTTTGTTTCGTTAGTTCACCCCTTGAATTTTCCCACCAATTTTTCAATTAATTTTCACATTCTCTTTTTTTCGTGTATAGGGAATCAAAAAGGACATTGATGGTACTTGATAGGACAAATGAGGAAGAGGAATTCGGCCACTACACCAAGGGAATTTCATACTTGTTCTCATAGGGAATGTCCTTAGAAGTGTTGCCATGCAACATTGGGAGTGGATGGCTTTAGAGACCGAACCAAGACCCTCATAAAAGAGGTGATCCTTGTGCTCATTCAATCTCAAAACCCCAACCGTCCACTATCAAACAACACCATCAATCCACACCCTTCAACAATTGCCATCTCTCTATATAAACCCCTTCATACAACCTTTCCGTACACACCCTATATCCCCATCTTTTTCACTTGTTTCTCTCAGCTATATGTACTTCACGTACACCTTATATCCTCACCTTTCTTCCTTCTCTCAAAACACATTTCTCTAAGACACATTCTGCCTCACATCAACCGAATTCCATCTTCAACTTCATAGCTTTCACCATCTTCGCAAACCAATCCTCACTTATGGCATCATCAAGCTCCAAAAGGTAAAAGAGGAAGGAACCAATGGAGCAGCCTTCCTTCGATGCCGGGAGGTTCAAAACAGCCTTCCATGAGCTTGAGTTCGAGCGAATAAAGAACAAGAAGATACTGCCTGAATCAACCTTCCAGTTCGATGAAGATGAGTACCCACAAATTCGGGAGAAGATCGAAAAAAGGGGTGGGCAAAAGCTCACTAACCCGGAAGCAAGGGTAAATGCAAATCTCATCAGGGAATTTTATGCAAATGTGGTTAGAGAAGACAAGACCATGACCCCCACCTTCACAAGCTATGTAAGAGGGAAGGAGGTAGATTTCAGCCCAAATGCTATAACTAGAGTTCTTCATCTGAAATCACCACAATTTGTTGAGCTTGGGTACCAAGAAAGAATGAACAATGGCCCCAACAATGATGAACTGAAGGAAATTGTAGGTGATATATGCATTGTGGGGTCTGACTGGGAAAGGTATTTGGATAAGAGACCCCGTTTCATCAGGAGAGGAGACCTCATCCCAGAAGCCAAGGGATGGTTTGAGCTTGTGAGACGATCTATCCTTCCAGCTGCAAACAATTCTGAAGTTAACATTTCTCGAGCTACCATGGTACATTGCTTAATAAGAGGTGGAAGCATAAATGTGCACGAAATTATAGCTGAAGAAATCCAAGAATCAGCCAAGAAGAAGGATTCAGGTGCTAGACTTTGGTACCCCAGCACCATCCTTAGATTATGCATGAAGGCCAAGGTAGTCTTTGAAGACAGCAATCCAACTTGGATAGGTCTTGGGAGATCACTCACATTCTAACGCATAACCCATGTGACTCCAGCTCAACAGCAGAAAAGACCCCATCTAAGGAAGAGAACATCAGAAGAAGCACAAGAGGAAGAACCTATCCATGAAGAAACCCAACAAACAGAACAGCATCAAGAAGGGTATTATGACCTAACCAACATCAATTTGGGTCACATCCGAGGAGCCATTGACAATTTATCAAGAATATACATGGAAGGGCAAGAACAATAATTGCAACTTCAATCTCAGAGAATGGATCATCAAGAAGAAATGCTAACAAACTAGATGAACCAACAAAGAGAATGGCAGTAACAACTAATGGAGCAGCAACAAGAGCACTACTCTCAGCTCACTCAAGCCATTAGTCAGGTGTCTGAAAGGCAGGAAAGCCAAGATAAATGCCTCCAGGAACTCAATCAATGCCAGATGAATCAAATGAAAGCATTCAATGAATTCAGCGTGCTCAACAAAGGAAGGCAACTGCATCGAGAAGAATTCAGCATCAACACTCAGGCAAGGTTAAACTATGTGACTGAGCATATGCACCACCTGCACCCTGACATCCCAAATTATGAGGTAGTGCGCAAGAACTTAATAGAACAAGAAGAGGGGAAGGTGAAACAGCAAAAGGAAGCATTAAAGAAGAAGATGAGGGATGCCGGTTTTTGGAAAAAGTTGATGGGGAAGCGCAAGGGAAATGGAGACTCAAGTAATCAAGGAGAATCCCAAGGGAGCAGAAGAGAATGAGCATACCAACAAGTGAAAGGTGGTGAAGTTCCTCCTTAGTTTACTTTTTTTTCAAAGCTTTAAATAAGGAAAATCATGTATGAAATAGAACATGCTTCCATGGTAGTTTAGAATTTTCAATTATGCATTTAAGTTTCATTGCTTAAGTCTATGTTATTGAGCCTAATGTCTTGAATGCTCACTTTCATCTTCCTTACTTGTATGCTTGTCTCTCTAAGTTTATCTAAAAGAAAATGTTATGGGAAGAACAAGAGTGGAGTCATTTTGTGAAGTGCATTCTGAATGTTTGTGGTAGGTTGATTAGTAAGCTAAGTTGGTTCACCAAGAAAGGAAAGAAAGCAACTATCCATCCTAAGTCCTATATTTGAGACACATTCTTTGAGGCTAGCTAAACAATAAGATCCCAACAAGAAAAGAAAAAGAGCAATACAATTGAAAATAAGAAAAGGAACACAATAAGAAACAATGCTAGACACCAAGGGTTTCAAAATTGAGGCATGTGTCTGTGGTGTTTATGTTCAAGGGATATACTTGGATGAATAAGCTCTTAGGGGTGCCTTATCACTTGGTAACTTGGGTTAACTAATCCGGGATTATCAGCTGAAAGTCCACTATCAAGAGTAACCTTTGCTACAGAGCACTTAGTAACCTAAAGAGGTGCTGGACATCAAGGTCTCAAGAAAGAAAGAATAACAAACCATGTGCCTGTGGTGTGTATGTATGAGGGAAAGAGACTTGAGGGAGTAAGTCCTTAGGGGTGTCTTAACACCTAACACCCTAAAACCAACTGGTTTGGGAGTGCTGGCTGAAAGCTTATCATAAAAAGTCGCCCTCTTACAAAGCACTTAGCAAAAAGAAAAATAAACTTTGAAAAGGAAGGAAGGATCACTAAGAAAGAAGCCTCCAGGGATGCAATCAAGAGAGTGACTAGGGATTTGATAAAGGCTTGAAACCTAAAGGGAAAGAACCTAAGTTGCTATGCATGAAACTCCATGAACCAGGAATGCCACTTCTATTTTATCTTCTTGTTCTTTCATTTCATTTTTCTTATGCTTCAGTACTTGCTTAGGGACAAGCAAGCTTTAAGTTTGGTGTTATGATGCCAGGGCATCTAGGCCAGTTTTACTGACCTTTTCTTTACTGTTTTAGGCTAGTTTCATGCATTTTCTTAGTGAATAAGGCAAGTTTTGGGTGAAAATACACTTACACATTCATTCAAGCAACTATTGTGAATTTTGCATGATTTCATGAGATTTTTTCTAGAATTGCATGATAACTTGATGATGCATAATCTCATGACTTTGGCTAGAGCTTTGATGCACTTTAATTGCTAGATTTTAGGACAAATGAAGCATGAAAGAGCCACGTTAGCATTCACGTTAACTTAGTTAACGAGAACACTAACGTGGAATGGCAAGGAGCTTGCAACGTTAATGAGAAAAGTGATCACCAATAACGCCTGCAAAGCCATCCATAGCTCATGTTAATAGCCACGTTAACTAAGTTAACGTGGTAGTTAACGTAGAAGAAAAAGGGAAACTCCACGTTAACGAGAAAAGTGAACACCACTAACGTTGGGAAACTAGGCAATGCCCCACGTTAAGAGTCACGTTAACTTAGTTAACGTGAACTCTAACGTTGAAGAGGAGCAACAACGCCAACGTTAGTGACACTCACTTTTGGCACTAACGTTGGATCATTAGCATTGCCTACGTTAATTCTCACGTTAAGATTGTTAACGTGAAAGTTAACGTGGAGTTGAATTCAAAGAACCAACGTTAGTGACACTCGCTTTTGTCACTAACGTTGGGAGATGGCTTCATTTACTACGTTAAGAGCCTCGTTTACTTAGTTAACGTGAGTCCTAACGTAGGAACTTTAGGCAATTGGAGCGTTAGTGACAAAGGTGAGTGTCACTAACGCTCTCGAAGGTGAAGAACACCCACGTTAAGAGCCACGTTAGCTAAGCTAACGTGAGACTTAACGTAGGGGCAAGAGGCAAGCCAACGTTAATGGGAAAAGTGAGTCCCATTAACGTTAGCCAAGGATTGAATAGGAGACGTTAGTAGTCACGTTAAGACTACTAACGTTGGAGTTAACGTGGGTATATAAGGGTGGAACGTTAGTGGAAAAGGTGAATGCCACTAACGTTCTCGCACCCAAAAATGTGACTCAACGTTAATCTCACTAAATGCCCAAGCTTAACTCATATTTCTCTGCAAGCTGGGCCCACTAAAGATGAGAACTGCTTCAACTCAAGGTCCAGAGCCCACATCCAAGACTTGAAAAACTCACTAGAAGATCATGAGGAGTAGTATATATAGGAGTAGTTTTGAACTAGAGAGAAGCTTGGCACTTCTGGGCACTACTCTTTATAGATTTACTTTTTCTGCACTTTAGCATGGATTCTTCTTTTCTGCTATTTTTTATTTCTAGAGCTATGAACAACTAAACCCCTTTCATTGGGTTAGGGAGCTCTGTTGTAATTTGATGGATCAATTATAGTTTTCATTCTTCTTCTTCTTTCTTTTCTCTTGATCTTACTAGAAAGCTTTCAATCTTAATTCAATTGGTTAGTTGTCTTGGAAAAGAAACTCTCCATAATTGGATCTCCTTTGAGCCTTGGAAAAGGGATGAGGAGATGATGCTAGAAATGCTTTTTCATGTTGGACCAAATTGGGGTTTGGATGGATATTATGACATGTAATCCTCCCAACACTTTTATTTGGGAATACATGTGGTATAATCAGTGACCACACTTCATCTCTTCCCATGAGCAATTAAATCAAGGAATTGGGCAATTGTTCAGGCGTAGAGAGATTGGATTGCCAAGGAATTGGGATCCAATCACTTAAGATTGCCAAGGAGATCAATGAATGCATTGATTGAGGAAGAGATGAGAATGAACTTGATCCCGAGAATGCAACATCTCCTGAACCCAATGATTTCCCCATATCTTATCTTACTCATTCTCTTTACTTTCTGCCATTTAATTTCATGCTTATTACCCCAACTCCCCATTTAAGATTCTGAACTTTAATTCCTGCTATTTACTTTCCAGTCATTTAATTTTCTGTAAATTCCAAATCCAATTTCTGCTCAGCTCAACTAGCACTTTCTTCTAACTAAAATTGCTTGACCAATCAATCCCTGTGGGATTCGACCTCACTCTACTGTGAGTTTTACTTGACGACAATT
Source organism: Arachis hypogaea (assembly GCF_003086295.3). NCBI lineage: Eukaryota > Viridiplantae > Streptophyta > Magnoliopsida > Fabales > Fabaceae > Arachis > Arachis hypogaea. The sequence goes on from NC_092038.1 coordinate 60,949,955, forward strand.
CGGTATACTTGCCGAAGGGAAATTTGTTGAGAGACAAGTTTCCACGCATCAATGGCAGACAAATCAATGAAACAGGCTTATGGACTTTTAGAGGATGTCTTAGTGATGGTTGAAGGCCTTTACGTCCCTGCTGACTTCATAATCCTAGACATTGGGAAGGATGAGGATGAATTCATCATCCTTGGAAGACCTTTTCTAGCCACAGCAAGGGCTGTGATTAATGTGGACAGCGGAAAATTAGTCCTTCAATTGAATGAGGATTACCTTGTGTTTAAGACTCAAGGATCTTCTTCTGTAAACATGGAGAAGAAGCATGAAAAGATTCTTTCAATACAGAGTCAAGCAGAGTCCCCAGATTCAGACTCTAAGTTTGGTGTTGGGAGGCCACCATCATGCTCTGAGTATCTATGAATCTCTGTAAGAGCTCACTGTCAAGCTATTGACATTAAAGAAGTGCTTATTGGGAGGCAACCCAATCTTTTTTATCTATATTAATCACTTTTTCATTTTTATTTTCTAGTGTTAATCTATGTCTTCTTTAGGTTGATGATCATGTGAAGTCACAAAAACAGCTGCAGAATTAAAGCAGGAATCAAAAATAGCATAAAAAAATAGCACACCCTGGAGGACGAGCTTACTGGTGTTTAAACGCCAGTAAGGATAGCAAAATGGGCGTTTAACGCCCAGTCTGGTAGCATTCTAGGCATTAAATGCCAGAAATGACAGCCAGACTGGCGTTTAACGCCAAAAAGCATGTCAAGTGTTTGGCTAGTGTTAAACGCCAGTAAGGGTAGCAGAATGGGTGTTTAACGCCCAGTCTGGCAGCATTCTGGGCGTTAAACGCCAGAACTGGCAGCCAGACTGGCGTTCAATGCTAGAAAGAGGCATCAGCCTAGCATTTAACACCAGAAATGCCACATAGAGGGCGTTTAAACACCAGAAAGGTGCAGAGATGAGAAATCTTTGACACCTCAGGATCTTTGGACCCCACAGGATCCCTACCTACCCCAACTCACTCTCTTTCCTCTTCACACCTTTCCATAACACTCTTCTCCAAACACCATCCACCTATTAAATCCTACCCTCTTCCCCATAATCTCTTCACCACTCACATCCATTCACTATTTTCCATCATACACCTCACCTACCCTCACCCACTCAAATTCAAGCCATTTCCCTCCCAAACCCAACCCCTATCACACGGATTCCCTCTCCCCCTTACCCTATAAAAAACCCCCTTACTCCCTCATTTTCACACATCACAAACACTCCCAACCCCGCTTGGCCGAACTACTCCTAAACCTCAATCTCCTCTATTTCTTCTTATTCTCCTCCCTTCTTTCTTCTTTTGCTCAAGGACGGGCAAACCTTTTAAGTTTGGTGTGGGAAAAAGCGTTGCTTTTTTGTTTTTTCATAACCATTAATGGCACCTAAGACTAGAGAAACTCTAGAAAGAGGAAATGGAAGGCAATTGCTTCCACCTCCGAGTCATGGGAGATGGAGAGATTCATCTCAAAGGTCCATCAAGACCACTTCTATGAAGTTGTGGCCAAGAAAAAGGTGATCCCAGAGGTCCCCTTCAAGTTCATAAAGAGCGAATATCCGGAGATCCGACAAGAGATTCGAAGAAGAGGTTGGGAAGTTCTCACCAACCCCATCCAACAGGTCAGAATCTTAATGGTTCAAGAATTCTATGCTAATGTATGGATCACTAAGAACCATGATCAAAGTGTGAACCCGAACCCAAAGAATTGGCTCACAGTGGTTCGGGGGAAATACTTGGATTTCAGTATGGAAACCGTGAGGTTGGCATTCAACTTGCCAATGAAGCAAAGAGATCTTCATCCTTTCACAAGAAGGGTCAAATTTGATCAAAGGTTGGACCAAATCCTCATGGATATCTATGTGGAAGGAGCCCAATGGAAGAGAGACTCCAAAGGCAAGTCAGTTCAACTGAGAAGGCTTGACCTCAAACCCATGGCTAGAGGATAGTTGGAGTTCATCCAACGCTCCATCATTCCTACTAGCAACCGGTCCAAAGTAACTGTGGATCAGGCTATCATGATCTATAGTATCATGATTAAAGAGGAAGTAGAAGTTCATGAGATCATACCTCTAGAACTATACAAGGTTGCTGACAAGCCTTCCACTTTGGCAAGGTTAGCCTTTCCTCATCTCATCTGTCACCTATGCAATTCAACCGGAATTGTCATAGAGAAAGACATCCTCATTGAAGAGGACAAGTCCATCATTAGAAAGAGGATGTAGCAAACAAGAGAGTCCACTCATGGACCTCAACAAAAGCATGAGGAAGTCCCTCATCAAGAAATCCTTGAGATGCCTCAAGGGATGCCTTTTCCTCTACACAACTATTGGGAGCAACTCAACACCTCTTTAGGATATTTGAGTTCCAATATGGAGCAACTAAGGATGGAGCACAAGAGCACTCCATTATCCTCCATGAAATTAGAGAGGACCAAAGGGCCATGAGGGAGGAACAACAAAGTCAAGGAAGAGATATTGAGGAGCTTAAGCACTCCATAGGATCTTCAAGAGGAAGAACTAGCCGCCGTCACTAAGGTGGACCCGTTCTTTAATTTTCTTGTTCTTATTTTTCTGTTTTTCGATTTTTATGCTTTATGTTTTGTCTATGTTTGTGTCTTCATTGCATGATCATTAGTGTCTAGTATCTATGTCTTAAAGCTATGAGTGTTCCATGAATCCTTCACCTTTCTTAAAAGAAAAATGTTTCTATTTGCAAAAGAACAAGAAGTACATGAATTTTGAATTCTATCTTGAAATTAGTTTAATTATTTTGATGTAGTGACAATACTTTTCATTTTCTGAATCAATGATTGAACAATGCATATTTTTTATAGTGAAGTTTATGAATGTTAAAATTATTGGCTCTTGAAAGAATAATGAAAAAAGAGAAATGTTATTGATAATCTAAAAAATCATAAAATTAATTCTTGAAGCAAGAAAAAGCAGTGAAAAATACAAAGCTTGTGAAAAAAAATGTGAAAAATAAAGAAAAAAAGAAAGAAAAAGAAAAAGCAAGCAGAAAAAGCCAATAGCTCTTTAAACCAAAAGGCAAAAGCAAAAAGCCAATAGCCCTTTAAACTAAAAGGCAAGGGTAAAAAGGATCCAAGGCTTTGAGCATTAATGGATAGGAGGGCCCAAAGGAATAAGATCCTGGCCTAAGCGGCTAAATCAAGTTGTCCCTAACCATGTGCTTGTGTCATGAAGGTCCAAGTGAAAAGCTTGGGACTGAGTGGTTAAAGTCGTGATCCAAAGTAAAAGTGTGTGCTTAAGAACTCTGGACACCTCTATCTGGGGACTCTAGCAAAGCTCAGTCACAATCTGAAAAGGTTCACCCTGTTATGTGTTTGTGGCATTTATGTATCCGGTGGTAATACTGAAAACCAAGATGCTTAGGGTCACGGCCAAGACTCATAAAGCAGCTGTGTTCAAGAATCAACATACTAAACTAGGAGAATCAATAACACTATCTGAATTATGAGTTCCTATGGATGCTAATCATTTTGAACTTCAAAGGATAAAGTGAGATGCTAAAACTGTTCAGAAGCAAAAAGCTACTAGCCCCGCTCATCTAATTAGAACTAAGCTTCATTGATATTTTGAGATTTATTGTATAATCTCTTATTTTTATCCTATTCTGTTTTTAGTTGCTTGGGGACAAGTAACAATTTAAGTTTGGTGTTGTGATGAGTGGATAATTTATACGCTTTTTGGCATTATTTTTAGGTAGTGTTTAGTAAGTTTTATTTACTTTCTAGTATATTTTTATTAGTTTTTATTCAAAAATCACATTTCTGAACTTTACTATGAGTTTGTGTGTTTTTCTATGATTTCAGGTATTTTCTGGCTGAAATTGAGGGACCTGAGCAAAAATCTGATTCAGAGGTTGAGAAAGGACTACAGATGCTATTGGATTCTAACCAACCTATAATCGAAGTAGATTTTCTGGAGTTACAGAAGTCCAATTGGCACGCTCTCAATTGCTTTAGAAAGTTGACATCTTGGGCTTTCCATCAATGTATAATAGTCCATACTTTTTTTGAGATTTGTTGGCCCAAACAGGAGTCCAAACGCCTACTAGAGACCATTTTCTAGCGTAAAACGCCGGAACTGGCACCAAAGCTGGAGTTAAATGCCCAAACTGGCACCCAAGCTAGCGTTTAACTCCAAGGATGGCCTATGCACGTGAAAGCTTCAAGGCTCAGACCAAACACACACCAAGTGGGCCCCAAAAGTGAATTTCTGCACTATCAACTCATTTTCTGTAAACCTAGTTTACTAGTTTAGATAAATAGCACTTTTGACTATTGTATGAGAGTCTTTTACCTTTTGGGGAGTTCTTTGAACCCTTTTTAGAGGCTGGCCATTCGGCCATACCTAGACCATTTTGTTCTTATGTATTTTCCAACGGTGGAGTTTCTACACCTCATAGATTAAGATGAGGAGCTCTACTGTTCTTCATGAATTAATGCAAGTACTATTATTTTTCCTTCAATTCACACCTACTTCTTTTCCAAGATATACTCTTGTACTCAATTCAGTTAAGTCAGAATGAAGGGGGTGACCCATGACAATCACCCACTATCTTCGTTACTCGCATAACCAAGATCCGCGTGCCTAACAACCACAAAGCGGTCTACATAATGTTCAACGTAGTCATTGGATGCCAATCGGAGTATATTCTCTCAGGTCTCTAACTCACAATTCGCATCATCTCTCCTGACAACAGTGCATCCGAATCTAAGATTAGAACCTTCGTGGTATAGGCTAGAATCAATAGGCAGCATTCTTGAGATCCGGAAAGTCTAAACCTTGTCTGTGGTATTCCGAGTAGGATCTGGGAAGGGATGACTGTGAAGAGTCTCAAACTCGCGACCGTTGGATGCAGTGATAGCGTGCAAAAGGATCAAGGGATCCTATTCCGACACAAGTGAGAACTGACAGATGATTAGCCATGCGGTAGTTGTGCCTGGTATTTTTCATCTGAGACGAGAAATCTGACAGTTGATTAGCCATACTGAAACCGTAGAGGACCATTTTCACTGAGAGGATCATACAGCTTGCCATGGAAGGGAGCACACATGATTGGATGAAAACAATAGGAAAGCAGAGGTTCAGGAGCAACAAAGCATCTCCAAATGCTTATCTGAAATTCCCACCAATGAATTACATAAGTATCTTTATTTTATTTTATGTTTTATTTATCTTTTAATTATCAAAACCTCATAACCATTTGAATCCGCCTGACTGAGATTTATAGGATGACCATAGCTTGCTTCAAGCCGTCAATCTCTGTGGGATCGACCCTTACTCACATAAGGTATTACTTGGACGACCCAGTGCACTTGCTGGTTAGTTGTGCGGAGTTGTAAAAAATATGATCATAATTTCGTGCACCACTGACTAAGGAGTGCAGTGCCTTAGTCCAAAAGAAACTCCCTCAGAAGCTGCTGGATCCCGAAAGCTTTCTAATTCCTTGTACTATAGGGACCATCACTTTTGAGAAGGCATTATGCGACTTTGGCTCAAGAATTAATCTTATGCTTCACTTTGTGATGAAGATACTGGGAGTTCAAAATGCTCAGCCTACCAATATCTCCTTAGAGATAGCAGACAAGTCCCTGAAAAGGGCATATGGCATGGTGGAAGATGTCATTGTGAAGGTTGAAGACCTTTACCCCCTATAGATTTTATGATCCTAGACACTGGGGAGGACATGGATAACTCCATCATCCTTGGAAGGCCTTTTCTAACAACTGCTAAGGCCTTGATAGATGTGGAGAGATAAGAGTTAGTCCTGAGGATGCATGAGGACTGCATCTTGTTCAAGATCCCCAACCCCCAGTCTCCCTCTAACAAAGGAGGTACCATTGTGCAATACATAGTGTTTTAGCCTTCACTCTCAATGCAAAGTTTTACAAAGCCCCCAGACACTAACTCTAAGTTTGATGTTGGACAACCATCATCAAGCACTACGAAGGAAAGTACTAAGAAAAAGGTACCTAAAGGCTGGAAGGACAAGAAAATCCCCACTGAAGGCTTCTCACCTGGCATGAGAGTTGTCTTTACTACGAGTCCAGTCATTCCACATACTGTGAACCGGATCCTGTCTCTAGAGCATGTGGAGCTCATTCATGAGAGCATAGGAAGAAAGTTCACTGTGAGGGGTAAAGATTTGAGCCCCTACCTACCTCCACAATGGAGCTGTCCATCAAGCTAATGACGGTAAAGAAGCACTTGTTGGAAGGCAACCCAACCATTAGCACAGTAGTTTAAATTTCTTTTCATTTGTTTTTGTTTGATTTTATATTATATATTTTCCTTTACTTTTTGACGTTTGTGATCATGTGTAGCACTTAGAACAGTAACAGAGACATACAGAACTGAAAACAGAACACCCTGGGGAGAGTCCCTTGCTGGCGATTGAACGCCAGACAAGGAGGTAGTTGGGCGTCCAATGCCCATTCAAAGGCTGAGAAGTTCCTTGCCTTGATCTCCTCTGGGCATTCAACGCCCATTAAGAAGCAATCCTGGCGTTGAACGCCAGATAGGGGGTAGCCTGGGCTTCCATCTCCCACCAAGGATACATTGCTGGCATTGAACGCCAGACAGGGAGCAGTTTGGGTGTTCAATTCCCCCTATGGAGCAGCCAGGGCCAACTTTTTGGTCCCCAGTGGGTGTTCAACGCCCATTCCTGGCGTTGGACGCCAGGTAAAGGGCAGGAACCTCGAAGATTCAAAGCTTTCTCAGCCAGTGGGTCCCACAGAATCTTCACCTACCCTACCTATCATTCAATCCTTTCCTTCTCTCTCCTACTTTTCCTCTTCTCCATACACAATCACCTTTTCCTTTTCCCAAAACCCATCATAAATCCTATCATTCAATTTCCTACCAACCCCACTCATTTCAAATTCAAACTTTTCCCCTTCATTCTTCCCTCCCATCCAACCGAACCCTACACCCCACCAACCCTATAAATACCCCCTCATACAACCTTTCATACACACACCTCATAAACACTCTCTCCCTCTTACCCTATACACTTTACACACCTTTATTCTTCCCTATTCCCCCCACTGGCTAAAGCCTTCTTCTCCCTCTCCTCTCTATATTTTCTTTTTTCTTCTCCTACTCCACTTCTCTTTGTTATTATTTGCTCGAAGACGAGCAAAATTCTTAAGTTTGGTGTTGTAAAAGCTCTATTTTTTTCCTTCTACTCTTCTCCCATGGAACCAAAGGCTGGTGAATCCTCAAGAAAGAGAAAGGAAAAGGCTCCCACTTCTACTTTCGAACCTTAGAAATCATGGAGATTCCTCACTAAGGTGTACCACGATCACTTCTATGATGTGGTAAGGTACAAAAAGGTGATTCCCGAGGTCCCCTTCAAGCTCAAACAAAGGGAGTATTCGGAGATCCAACAAGAAATCTGGAGAAGGGATTGGGAAGTTCTGACCAATCCTGTTTCAGAGGTCAGAACACTAATAGTGCAAGAATTCTTTGCCAATACTTGGGTCACCAAAAATCATGATACAAGTGTGAACCCAAAGTCCAAGAACTGGCGCATCATGGTGAGGGAGTAAATCTTGGATTTTAACCCGGAAAGTGTGAGAGTGGTGCTACAATTGCCATAGATGCTAGGAGATCCACACTCTTACACTAGAAGGGTCAACTCCGACCAAAGACTGGATTAAGTCCTTGCGGACATCTGTGTGGAAGGAGCACAGTAGAGGAGGGACGCATAAGGCAAGCCCTACAAATTGGGTAGGCTTGACCTCAAGCCTGTGGCCCAAGGATGGTTAGAGTTTATCCAACGCTCGATCATCCCCACAAGTAACTGATCTGAGATCACCATTGACCGAGCAATAATAATTCATTGTATTATACTTGGGAGTGAGGTCGAAGTACATAAGGTAATACCTCAAGAATTGTACAAGGTGGCTGAAAAGACCACCACCCAAGTGAAGTTAGCATTTCCACACCTCATACATTGCCTATGCAGTTTAGCTGGAATTAGAATAGCTGGAGATACCCTCATAGAGATGGACAAGCCCATCACAAAGAGGAAGATGGAGCATGTGAGAGAGCCTGCACATGAACCACAGCAAGAACATGTGCAGCCGCCTCCATTAAAAAACCCTGAGATATCTCAAGGGATGTATTTTCCTCCTTGGGACTATTAGGATCAACCAAATACCTCAATAGGGGAGTTGAGTTCAAGCGTGGATCAGCTGAGAGTGGAACACAAGGAGCACACCACTACCCTCCATGAGATAAGAGAAGATCAAAGAAGGTTGATAGAGGAACAGCTGAGACAGGGGGCAGGACATAGAGGAGCTCAAACACTCCATTGGATTTTCTAGGGGAAGCAGCAGCCACCATTACTAAGGTTATTGAGTCCCATTATCTCTCTATCTGTTTTATCTCTATTTTTATTATACTCTAATTTATTGTCTATTTTCTCTTCTAAGTTCATGATCACGTTTAATCTTTTATTCTTTTCTAGTTTTGTTTTCTTGTTTTGTTTTGGTTATAAGATATCCAATGTATCCCTCACCATGCTTAAAAGAAAAATTAAAATTGAAAAGGAATAATGGGATACATAAGTTTGGAGTTATATCATAAGTTATTCCACTTATCTTGATGTGGTGACCTTGCATTTATCTTCTGAATGTATGAATTAACAGTGTATGATTGATATTGGAGTTCAGTATGTTGGCTCTTGAAGAATAACAAATTTAGAGAAGTATTATTGATTCTCTGGAAAATAAAAAAATATTGATTCTTGAAGTAAGAAAAAGCAGCTAAAAGAAAAATAAAAATCTCAAAAGAAAAAAAAGAGCAAAGATCCAAGGCTTTGAGCATTAATGGTTAGAAGGGTCAAAAGTAGCCTAAAAAGCTCAATTGAGTTGCTATCCCTAACTAAATGATTGTGGTATGAAGGTGTCAAGTAAAAAGCTTGAGACTGAGTAGTTAAAGTCGTGATCCAACACAAAAGAGTATGCTTAAGAACTCTGGGCACCACTGTCTGGGAATTTAAGCAAAGCTAAATTCGAATCCAAAGGGTTCCCCCAGTTAAGTGCCTGTGGTGTTTATGTATCCGGTGGTAATACAGGAAAACAAAATGCTTAGAGTCACGACTAGGCTCAAAAGTGCAAAGCACCGAAAAGAAGCTGTGTTCAAGAATCAAGAAGAGCTAAAAGAAGAGAATCAATAATATCATTCAGATTCTAAGTTCCAAGGTATGTTAATAGTTCTGAGCTTCAAAGGAAAGTGAGATGCCAAAACTTTTCAGAAGTAAAGAGCTAATAGCCCCATTCGATTATTTGGAACTAAGCTTCATGGAAAAATCTAAGACTTATTGTATCTTTCTCTTCTCTTTAGTCCTACTTTATTTTTGGTTGCTTGAGGACAAGCAACAGTTTAAATTTGGTATTCTAATGAGCGGATATTTTATACCCTTTTTAGTATCATTTTCTTAGTGTTTTTAGTTATATTTTATTAAGTTCTATTATGTTTTAGTAGGTTTTAGTGCAAAATTCACATTTTCGATGCTACTTTGAGCTTTTGTGTTTTTTTTTATGATTTTAGGTGATTTTTGGGTGAAATTGGCAAGTTTTGGCAAAGTCTGATTCAGAGGCGAAGAAAGGATAGCAGATGTTGTCAGATCCTGACCTCCATGCATTCAAACAAGCATTTATCGAGTTACAGAGGTCCAATTGATGCACTCTGTACGGAGTTGGAAAGTTAACTTTTAGAGATTTCCAGCAATATATAATGGTCTATACCTTTCTTTGGAAATGTCTACCCAAAATGGGCGTTGAACACCAAACTTACTCCTTTCTGGCGTTCAACGCCCCAAAAGGACCAAGCCAGCGTTGAACGCCCAAAACTGACATTTAACGCCACCAATGGAGCAAAGAAGTAGTGCGGACACTCCCTACTAGGCGTTCAACTCCCACTCATCCAAGTTAGACGCCAGCTCAGCCCAAACACTCACTAAGTGGGCCCAAAAGTGAATTTTTGCACCTTTTGCCTAGTTTATCTCATTTTTGTAATTTTTAATTATTAGATTAGTATATATAGGAGATGATCACCCATTGTTTATGATCTTCAGCCTCTCATAGCTTATCACACTTTATTTTCTGTAAAATATGAGCGGCTAAACCTCCAAAGTTAAGGATAGGAGCTCTACTCATTCCTATGGATTAATATAATTACCTTTCTACCTTAATATATGTTTGATTTCATTCAATGATGTATTGTCATTCTTCATCTTTATGAATCTGGGGTGGAACCAGAGTATGACCCTTTATTTTACATGAGTTCCTTACGAGTCCTAATCTGGATAGTATTGAGCTACAGCTTGAGAGTACATCACTATTAAAATATATTATGGAGGTTTATAATAATTCCCTCTAAAAAACTTCCACAAACAAGCAAGAATTTTGTAGTGATATGTGACGTGAAATTTCGTTAGTCATGGGTAATTGAGGTCCCTATGGTGTTAAGGTTGGAATATTGAGCTTCATTCTCCGATACGGAAGATCCGACCTTGTCTGTGACATTTTGAGTAAGATTATCAGAGATTGAATTGCATGAGCTTTACACTCGTCCAGATTGACTGACCTGTTTGGGCATTTGGTTTGGATTAGAGGTGATTAATGACCACTATCCTTTGCTTAATCACTTATAGTCTTGCCATTGAATGAATCACTCATTGTTAATGTAGTGAGTAAGAAGTATTAATCTGGAAGAACAAGCATCTCTGAGGCCTTAACTGATTTCCTATAATTGTTTCTACGTCTTTTTGTTATTGTTTTATTTATGCACCTATAACAAACAACAACTATCTTTCTATTCGCTTGACTAAGATCTACAGGATAACCACAGCTTGCTCAGCCCAACAATCCTCGTGGGATCAACCTTCACTCACCTGAGGTATTACTTGGACGACTCGGTGCACTTGCCGGTTCAGTTGTGCGAGTTTTATTTTCGCGCACCACTCCTCCAGCGAACACTCCCGAGATCATGTGAACATGTTGCTCAAGAGTTTGCGGGGGTGGACCTTTCTGCGTGACCTTTCTATGAGATATCTATCTAGCCGACCTTCTCTAGCGAACTTTTCTATAACATTTTTTAGGTCATAGCAATCATTTGTTGAGTGTCCATAAAGCTTATGGTATTAATACAAATTACGACTTCCACCCTTTTTATTTTTTATTGGACGGAAGGGAGGAAACTTCTCGGTGTGGCAAATTTCCCTGTATAAATCTACACGGGAAACCCTCAACGGGGTGTAGTTGTGATACCTTCTGGGTTTCTCGAGTCCAACTTCTTCTTTCCTCTTAGGCTCCCTCTCATTTTCCTTTGACTGGTAAGGGTTCCCAAGTCGCCAGTTTGGTTCTCGTAATCTGGCATTTTCTTTCATGTTGATATACTTTTCGGCTTGCTCCTGTACATCATTCAAGGAAGTTGGATGTCTTTTTGATATAGACTGAGAGATAGGTCCTTCTCGGAGACCATTGACGGGTCCCATTATTACCGCCTCAGTGGGCAGGTCTTGAATCTCCAAGCATACTTTGTTGAATCTTTCTATGTGTTTCCTTAGGGGTTCTTCGACCTCCTGTTTCACACCGAGTAGACTGGGTGCGTGCTTGACCTTATCTTTCTGGATGGAAAATCTGGTAAGGAATTTGTGCAAGATATCATCGAAATTGGATACCGACCTCGGGGGTAAGCTATCGAACTACTTCATGGAAGCTTTGGTCAATGTTGTCGGAAAGGCTTTGCAGCAAGTAGCATCTGAGGCGTTTGCTAAGTACATCCGGCTCTTAAAGTTGCTCAAATGATGTTTCAGGTCGGTTGTTCCATCATATAGGTTCATGTCAGGACTTTTAAATTTTCTGGGGACTTTAGCCCGCATGATATCTTCCGTAAATAGGTCCTCTCTCCCTAGAGGATTGTCTTCCCGAGTCGTACGAGAATCGTTGTTTCGGAGATCGGATTCTAGCTTTGAGAGCTTGTCCTCCAGCTCTCTTCACCTTTTGATCTCTCTCCTGAAGCTTCTCTTTGCTTCACATTACTGCTCTAACTTTTGTTTCATCTGCTCAAGTCGGTATTGATGTCCTTGTAGCCATCCCACGAGGTCGTTTCCTTGAGTTTGTCTTTCCCCTTCAGGGAGGCGAACTTCGGATGGGATTCTCCTTTGGATGTTGGAGGGACCCTCGCTATGCGGCTCCTCCATCCTTGGCTGGGGTGTTACTAAGGCTTGGTCATTGTTGACCACGTCTTGATGCTTTTGATCTGACTCAAAAGTAGTATGTCCGTCTTTACGTAGGCCGTTCTCCATTGAGCGTCGATCTCCAGGTCCCCGACAACGGCGACAATGTTTTGGGGGTTTACCTGAAACTGGATGATTGGGATCGAATAGAAGGCCTGAACGATGATGGATAGTGGTCTCCGACTTGTTCACTTCTCTGAGAGCTGCCGTCCGAGTTGTACGTATATGATTGAATAGGTGGCGGTGATACCTGCAAGACACTCCAATGCTTAAGTTAGCAAAGGGTTGAGCAGATTTTAAGTATTGGAACTTAAGTTTACCTGAATGTGTCAATATATTTATTGAGAATGAACCAATAACCACCGTTGATGTAGCTCCACCTTTGATGGTGGATAACCCCCTTTATCTTAGGATTTTTGAGATCTCTCTTTTAGAAGTGGGTGAGAGATTTGGGGAGGTGGTTACTCGTTCGGATAAGTGTTGATTGCTTGCTTACGTCGAACCCGACCTCTTGGTGGAGGTCAGACAAGCGGTTGAAGTCAATCTTCTAGATTACTCCTTTTAACTTGATTGGGCCTGGCCTGTATTTTGGGCCAGGGTATGAACAATGGTTATTTGTAATAAATTTTTTAAAATTTAATATAAAATTACCAAAATTTAAAAATGAAAAAATCTCTAAATTTGATCTCTAAACTATTTTTTTGGAATATATATTTAATATTTATTTTTTGTTACATTTTAAAATTTTTTAGAAGTTTATTTTCAATTTTTTTGTCAGAAATTTGAACTTTTGGATACCGTTTTGGCATGCAATTTATTCTTTGAAACGCTAATAAAAATAATCTTTATTTTTTATAACAAAAAGATGTATTCAAAATATTAGAAAACACGACAAAAAAATATTTTTATAAGTAGTAAGTGATTTTTATATTTGGCTAATCATGAATTTGATCCAAAATTTTATACGAATATTTGAATAAATATTTAGAAAATACATATAAAAAACAAAATAAAAAATTGATTTCTAGAATTTTTTTAAAGTATTTTTAGTCACTGATAAAAAATAACAAAAAAATTTTATTTAGCGTCATCAATTTTTGAAGATAAATTTTTTTTTATTTTTTTAATCATATTTGTAAAAAACTGTATCAAAATCATATTTTTAAAGCACTTTTTAAAAAATATATATTTAACATTAGATATTTTTTTCGTGTATCAATATATGAGGATATTTTTGTCATTATCAAAGTGAGAATTATTTTTATCAGCGTTTCGAAAAGATCAAGTGCAATTTTAGTAATTTTTCCTTAAAAAATAATCTTTGAATTATTTTATGTTTATAAATTCTTTACGTTTTCACCTTTTAGTGATTATTTTAAAATGTGTATATAAAAGTATTGAGTTTCGTGTTTGATAGGATGGAAACACTAATTTTATTTGTGGGTATTATTCTAGTCAAGATTAGCCAGCCGACATCATGATAAAGATAGGATATCATCTTACTAATAAACGGGTATATCATTAATGCCAATAAAGTTGGATCTAACAAAACTGTCAAATTATGGCATTGAAAACAGATATAAAAAATAGTAAATGCATAGAAAGTCACTACCCTAGAAAAAGAGAATAAAGGAAAATAGAGCTCAGTAGGTAAATTCTAGCTCAAACTCTAATCTCAGAAAATATTATTAACTTAAGTATCGGAGTGTTTTGCATATAGCTGTAAGACTCAGAAATTTTAAGTAGTCAATTATATAATTAAAATTGGGTTAAGAGGGTTTGGCACCGCCCAATCTAGGTTAAAAATTTAAATTTAATAATTTGAGAATTTATAGATAAAATTTGAGTTCAAAAAATTAATTGGAGCACAAAAATATAATTATCTATGAAAAATACATACCGGCATCGTAATCAGCTGTACATGCTTCGGTTGTTCGGTACTATGTATAAGAGAAGAAAAATGTAAAAATGACCAGAAAAATATTTAGAATACAAACCAGAACATATGCCTTTAAAATTTTGGCCCCAGTAGGCAAAAGAACAAAAAAGCCCTTTATTTAAGGTGTCAAGAAACGTGACTCCATCCCAAATTCCACACACTTTGGAAAAAATGAGAAAGAGAGCTCGAGAGTGAAAAGAGAAAAAAGAGAAAACTTTAAAATACTATTCACCTTCATCTTCAAATCTACTTTTCTCACAAACTAGAGCTTTAATCGACGACCCATTTGTGGCCATGTGTACCTCTCCCCTCCCTCTATGTTTCTATGTAATTATTGCAATGAGTAATTATGAGAACTCTACTCTATTTTCTTTTTTTCCAATATTTTCACATTTTTGGGTAGTGAAGTAATGAGTTTGTGATTTTGATACTTTAGGAGAAGCTCAAGCTCAAATTCTAGCGGGGTTTTAACCCATGTTCATGTAGAATAAGGTAAGGAAACTCTTTCTCCTATTTTCCCTAATTTATGTGAAATCCTATCATGAACATTGTATGAATTGAATGAAATTAGATCGAATAGCATTGATTGAGACTTGGATTGGCCAGAGAAAAAGATTCAAGAGGTTGGGACTGTCGTCAACTACGATACTGATTTTGGTTTTGGATAATCATTTTATAATGTAATGTGAAACCCTAGAGTAGTTGACATGAGGTTATTGTTGAGTTGTTTGATGATGATTAGTTTAATAAAAATTGCCTTATTTGGATTATTGATTTTGAACGATATTGGCGGGATGGCCTTGAATTATGTAATGAGCCCATATGATGAATGAAATATTGATGTGTGTATTATCTAATTTATTGAGATTGGGATTTTGGATGAATTTAGCCTAAACTGGATATAAAATAAAATTTTAAAATGGCAAATTTTGTGATTTTAGGTGAAGAAAAGTTATGTAATGATTGAGATGAATATTGGGTGTTTAATGAGTTGTTGGGTGTTAGAAAGGATGAAAATGAAGTGGAATGGATGGATATAGTTTAGGCTTGAACATGGATGAGGTTTGATGGGTATTAGTTGCAAAAGAAAAAGGGTTTGAGAAATGTTATTTTGGATGTTGCAGAAAATTTTGTATTTTTGGTAAATTTTACTCAAATTTGAAAGGCCATAACTTGGCACTCAGAACTTGAAAATTAATAAAACATGTTTTGAAATAAAATTGGGGATGTCTATTTTATTTTCTTTGAAGAACAAAAGCAAAACGATTTTTGTACTAAAAGTTATGGATTTTAAAGTTTGAACGTCGTTGTTGAAATTCTGCAGGATATCAGAATTTATGCTGGTGTGTGTGCGCACAGGGTGCTGCGCGCGCACTAATCAGAGGCAAAGTCCTGGTCTATGCGTGTGTACCTGTTCATACCCTGGGTCGAGATGTCCGACCCGGGGAGATCGACGACAAGCCAATCGACCTCTTCAGGTCCGGACTACCCGACCTCTTCTCCTAGAGCTCGGCCAAATCACCAGGAGAGCCCAAAAAGGCCCTAACAGAGGAACACGGCCCAAATCCAAAGGCATCCCAAGCCTATAGAGATAAGGGTGGTTCCCCTGAAGATAAGATGACTTCACTCAAAGATAAGATAAGATAACTATCTTATCACCAGGAAAGGTCACTCCACACCATTATAAATACACTGGAGCACACAAGTATAACTCATACTCTGATTCTACTAAAAACCTGCTTAATACCCTTGCTAACTTAAGCATCGGATTGCAGGTACCACCACCCTCCGGTGATGAAGGATCAGCACCACCACCAAGTCCAACAAGTCGGACTCAACAATGCCGACCAATATAGAAGATCTCGTCCGAGATCGACCTACAGTTTCAGGTAACCCTCTAAACGTTGGTGCCGTTACCGGGGAACCTGGAAGTCATCCCATCATCATGGCGGACAACCTTTACAATGACCACAACTCTGATCTAGAGGACAGAACACCGCACAAGAACACGGACACCACATCAAAAGATACTCGTCAATCAAACAAAGATAAGAGTACACCAAATGCAGAAATCTTAGAGGCACTTCAGGCTCAACAAGAACGTCTCAAACAACTCGAAAAAGAGGCCAAGTATCAACGAGAGGCCGAGAAGGACCTCTGAAGGGAAACTAGGCGACGTAAGGAGTTGGAAGACAAACTATTACAGCTTAAAGCAGATCTAAAAAAGACTACTCGATCCAATCACGAGGATAATCCCCACAAGGATCAAGACCCATTCACCAAAGAGATTATGAAGGCCAAAGTCTCAAAAGACTTCAAAGCTCCTGACATGACCCTATACGATGGCACATTAGATCCAAGCCATCATCTTAGTAATTTCAGAAGCAGAATGTATCTCACCGATGTCTCGGATGCAATTTGGTGCAAAGCCTTCCCAACTACCTTAACCAAGACGACAATTAAGTGGTTCGACAGCCTGCCCCCAAGGTCCATCTCAAGCTTTGATGACTTAGCGGGAAAGTTCCTTGCTAGATTCTCCAACCAGAAGGACAAAACCAAGCACGCCCCAAGTTTGTTAGGGATCCAACAAGGAGATCGGGAAAGTCCTCGCAACTACATGGAAAGATTCAACAAAGCATGTCTGGACATACAAAGTCTGCCTACTGAAGCAGCTATTATGGGCTTCATCAATGGCCTACAAGAGGGACCTTTCAGTCAATCCATATCAAAGAAGCACCCTACATCTTTAAATAAAGTGCAAGAACGAGCAGAAAAATACATCAACATGGAGGAAAACTCTCGACTAGGAGAGACCTCAAAATCCAGAACCTTTTACTCCTCCCGAGATAAGGATAAAGAGTCCAAGAAAAAAGAAGATCAGCATGGAGAGAAGATTAAGAAATACCACAACTGTACCCCTCTCTGGGTGTCTCTCGTGGAAGTCTATCGAGAAGTATGCCACACAAAAAAGATCCCACCACCTCGTCCACTTAAAAGCAAAAAGAGAGGAGAAAATCGAACGAAATATTGTGAATACCATCGAATCTATGGACATCCCACCAACGAGTGCTACGACTTGAAGAATGTCATAGAAAAATTGGTAAGAGAAGGAAGACTAGACCGATACTTAGCCAGCAAGATAGATGAGCCCAAAAAGAGAAGAAGCGATGAAGAGGTCGGACGAACAGAACGACCACCTCGTACTCCGGAGAGACATGTTCACATGATACATGGAGGATTTACGGGAGGGGGAATCTCCAATTCATCTCGCAAAAGACACCTCAAAGAGGTATATCACGCAGAGGGAGGAGAAGGAGCACCTGACCTCCCTACCATTACTTTCACTAAAGAGGACGCAGCTGGCGTCATCTTGGGACACGATGATCCCATGGTCATTACTATCATATTGGCCAATGCAAACCTCCACCGCACGTTGGTAGAGTAAGGAAGTTCGACTGACATCTTGTTTAAAATCACATTTGAAAACTCGGCCTGGAAGAAAAAGAGCTCAGAGCATATCCGAACAGCTTATTCAGATTAGGAGACACTCCGATCCAACCACTTAGACACATCTCGCTACACACAACCTTTGGAAAGGGAGACAGGTCAAGAACACTCAACATAGACTACATTGTGGTCGACATGAGCTCAGCCTACAATGCCTTGATAGGTCGGACAACACTAAATCAACTCGGGATAGTAGTCTCGACTCCACATCTATGCTTGAAGTTCCCAACTACAGAAGGGATCGCTACGATAAAAGGAGACCAGAAAATAGCATGCCGCTGTTACAATGAAAGTGTGAACCTTAGAGGCAAAGGAGAAAAAATCCACACCATCGAACTCGAGGGAATTCGAGGTTGGGAAGAACTCCGTCCATAACCTGAAGGCGAGATAGAAAAAGTCCAGATCGGAGATGTCCCAGATAAAATGACCAATATCGGTGCAATCCTAAAGGGAGAAGTAAAAGAGTCCCTCATACAGTTCTTAAAGGATAATGACGACCTCTTTGCATGGAAGGCCGCAGACATGCCGGGCATAGACCCCAAGCTAATGTGCCACAAGCTGGTAGTATATCTAGGATCTCGGCCAGTACAGCAGAGGCGTAGAAAGCTCGGACCAGAAAGATCCCAAGATATGGAAGAACAGGTACAAGCTCTACTAGAGGCAGGGTTCATTAGGGAAGCCAAGTACCCACTATGGCTAGCAAATATCGTCTTGGTGAAAAAGTCAAATGGGAAATGGCGGATGTGCACTGATTACACCAACCTCAACAAGGCTTGCCCAAAAGATCCTTATCCACTCCCAAGCATCGACACTCTAGTGGACGCCTCCTCCGGATACAAATACCTCTCTTTTATGGATGCTTATTTAGGATACAATCAAATCCCGATGTACCCACCTGATCAAGAAAAAACCTCATTCTTAACACCCAAAGCAAACTACTACTACGTTGTCATGCCATTTGGACTCAAAAATGCAGGAGCCACCTACCAAAGGTTAATGAACAAAGTCTTCGCAGATCACATTTGAAAACTAATGGAGGTATACATGGACGATATGTTAGTAAAAATACAAAGCGAGGAATCATTATTGTTCGACCTCACCCAAGTGTTCAATACCATAAGAAAGCATGGCATGCGACTTAACCCTGCGAAAAGCACCTTCACAGTAGAAGCTGGCAAATTCTTGGGATTCATGCTCACACAAAGAGGAATCGAAGCAAACCCAGACAAGTTCCAGGCCATAATCTACATGAAAAGCCCGACCTGTGTCAAAGAAGTGCAACAACTCAACGGGCGACTGGCAGCCTTGTCTAAATTTCTAGCCGGATCAGCCATAAGATCTCTCCCCTTCTACGCTACGCTAAGGAAGGGAAAGAAGTTTGAGTGGACATCAGAGTGCGAGCTAGCTTTCTAGGATTTCAAAAAATTCTTGGGACAATGACCCATTTTTACCCGACCTCGAGAAGGAGAAGCACTCATATTATACCTAGCAGTAGGATGCCGGGCAGTAGCTTCGGCCCTAGTCAGAGAGGACGAAAGTGGACAGCAACCTATATACTTCATCAGCAAAGCGCTACAAGGGTCCGAAATGAACTATCAAAAGATAGAGAAGTTTGCCTACGCTCTCATATTAACCTCTCGATGACTTCGTCCATACTTCCAGGCTCACACCATCAAGGTTCGGACCAACCAGCCCATAAAAGGTATTCTACAGAAAATAGATTTAACAGAGAGAATCCTACAGCGGGCAGTTGAGTTATCCGAATTCGACCTCCAATATGAAGCTCGGATAGCGATTAAATCACAGTATCTGGCCGACTTCATTTCAGAGTATACTGACACCCCGGAAATCCTTACAAAGTGGAATCTTTACGTGGATGGCTCTTCAAATAAAATCGAGAGCAGAGCGGGCGTGATAATAAAAAGTAATCTGGGAACCCAAATCGAACTCTCACTAAAATTTGAGTTCCCTACCTCCAATAACCAGGCGGAATATAAGGCACTATTGGCTAGCTTGAAGCTGGCTAAAAAAGTTGGAGCCCAGAAACTTGTCATCTTTAGTGACTCACAGGTTGTTACATCACAAATAGCAGGGACCTACCAAGCCAAAGATCCTGCTATGAAAGGGTACCTGTACAAAACCAGGGAACAACTCGGGCAATTCTATGAATATGAGATCAAACATATACCTCGGGAACAGAATGCTCGAGCTGACACACTCTCAAAATTAGCTAGCACCAAACCAGTGGGCAATAATAGGAGCCTCATCCAGGAAGTATTGCAGAACCTGTCAATCTCAAAAGAAGAAAAAATCTTAGCCATATCAGGCCAAGATCAAAGATGGATGACTCCCATAATCAACTACCTCAAATCAGAGATACTCCCTACAGATAAAAAGGAGGCAAAGAGGTTAAAGCCGGAGGCATAGTATTACACCATCATAAACGACATTCTGTATAAGAGAGGAATTTCGACACCTCTACTAAAATGTGTACCGACCTCTAAAACAAAAGAGGTCTTAGAAGAGATACACATTGGCACCTGTGGGAACCATCTCGGAGAACAAGCCCTTGCCAAAAAAGTACTCTGAGTCAGATTCTTTTGGCCGACTTTGCAAAAAGAAGCTGATGACAAGTCATCATATACCCCTTTTTCAAGCTAGTTTCACTTGTTTTATTAGTCTTTATGCACTTTCTTGCATCCTAAGTAAGTGATTTGGAATGAAAATGCATAACTTCTTTAAATCAAACAACCACCATGACAAGGGCAGAGCACAATATTGTGCCTTGGATCAAAGAAGAGCAAAACTTTGCCCTGCCCTCCACAAGGGCAGTATCGGGCCTTCATGGAAAATAAATGAAAGGAAAAAGCCTACCAATGCTTGCCACAAGAGTTGAACACGGGACAATGAGGAAGCAAGGAACTAAGCTTCATTATGGTGCCAAGAAAGCCAAGGAAAAGGAGTAGCGTGTGTTTCGGCCATGTCTCGAACGCGGGACTTCAGTTTGGAAACACTGCCCTGCCCTCCGCGAGGGCAGGGCAGCATTTTATTGTGGCACGGCCAGCGCACCAACCTGGCGCACCAAAGCATCATCCGGCCGCACCATGGCCACACGCACCAAATCCTGCCCTGCCCTCCACAAGGGCAGGGCAGCCTCCTGGAAGCAATCTTTCATGGGCCAAAAATTGAATTAAAAGTCCAATTTAATTCATTTCTTCACCAAATCAAAAGCCCATCCAAATCCCAAGATCCAAGAATAGAAAGTGTATAAATAGGAGCTAGTTTGATGTAATTAGGACTTTTACTTGACTTTTGAATTTTTCACTTTCTTTGGAGCTTTGAATTTTGCAACTTTTCTTTGAGAGACTTGACCGAGATTTCAGAGAATTAAGGAGGGGAGTTGATCTCTCTTCTTCCTCGTTCTTGCTCGAGCAATTCTACTTTTCTTGTTTTAGCCTTGGGTGTTAAGAATTGAGGAAATTTTGTCTCAATCTCCACTCAAGAGCTCTTTAATTTCTCTTCTGCATAATTGAATTCATTTACATTCCCTTTACTGCTTCTTCTTCAATTTCTTGTCAATTGCTTTGAGAACTTGGATCTGGGAGGGCAATTGAGATCTAGGCTTTGCTACCTAGTCTCTGGAGTCCTAAGATCCCAATTTCCTTTTGGTTCTTCTGTGAACCTTTGCTGCACTTAATTTCTTTACTGTTTGAGTTCTAATTGCTTCTAATTCAATTTCTGCTCTATTAATTGTGGCAATTCATTTTCTCTTTGCTTAGATTCTGAAATCCCAGTCCTCAAATCCCTTTTACATTCAAGCAATCTATATTACTTGCATTTTAAGTTACTGCAATTTACATTTCTTGCACTTTAAGTTTCAGTCATTTACTTTCTTGTTCTTTAAGATTCAGCAAGTTTACTTTCCTGCTCTTTAATTTACTGCAATTTCCCCTCTCCCTTTACATTCCAAGCAATTTAGCTTCTGTTAAATACAACCCACTCAACCAAAACTTAATTCGCTTGACTAAATCAACCACTAAACTAAAATTGCTCAATCCTTCAATCCCTGTGGGATCGACCTTACTCATGTGAGTTATTATTACTTGATGCGACCCGGTACACTTGCCGGTGAGTTTTGTGTTGGATCGTTTTCCACACATCAAGTTTTTGGCGCCGTTGCCGGGGATTGAAATAGATTGACAATGATTAAGTGAAGTGGAGATCTAGATCAAGCACTTTTTCTTTTCTGTTGTTTTAAATTTTGGCTAACACACTAACTGTTTGAATTTTTGCTTAAACTAACTAAAACTTCATTCTAGCTACAGATTGAAGTTTCATTGGTTTTCTGGGTCTGTGTGTTTATTGTTGTGTGTTTGTATGTCAGGTACAGGAAGATTTTCCCCTATCCTCTCTGAAATTGACCAAAGAACGCTTCGAAGAATAAGAAGAGCTGAAAGGGGGAAGAACGTTATTGGAGAGGAAGAATCTGAGGAGGAATTCCAAGAAATAGAAGGAGATCCATCAAATCTCAATCAACCAGGAGGAGGGGCCAACAATAACCAACAACAAAGAAGAGTCCTGGCTTCATACACATTTGCAAATGCTAGACACTGTGGAAGTAGCATTCTTACTCCTAATGTCAATGCAAACAATTTTGAACTAAAGCCACAACTCATCACTTTGGTTCAAAACAACTGTTCTTTTGGAGGAGGGCCATTGGAGGACCCAAATCAACACTTATCTACCTTCTTGAGGATTTGTGATACTGTGAAAACCAATGGTGTGCCTCCTGATAGCTACAAGTTGTTGCTCATTCCATTTTCTCTCAGAGACAAAGCTACTCAATGGCTAGAGACATTTCCAAAAGAGAGCATCAACACGTGGGATGACTTAGTGAGCAAGTTCCTTGCCAAATTTTATCCTCCTCAAAGGATCCTAAGATTGAAGACTGAGGTGCAGACGTTTACTCAAATGGAGGCTGAAAATTTGTATGAAGCATGGAAAAGATATAAGGCACTATTGAGGAAATGTCCACCAGAGATGTTCACGGAGTGGGATAAGCTGCAAAACTTCTATGAGGGGCTCACTCTAAAGGCTCAAGAAGCACTTGATCATTCAGCTGGAGGCTCTTTACAACTCATGAAAACTACAGAGGAAGCTCAAAACCTCATTGATATGGTGGCCAATAACCAATATTTCTTTGCTCATCAAAGACAATGCCAACCATCACAAAGAAGAGGAGTAATGGAGTTGGAAGGAGTGGATTCAATTCTAGCTCAGAACAAGATAATGCAGCAGCAAATTCAACAATAATTTGAGCAAATGGCCAAAAGGATTGATGGCTTGCAAGTTGCATCGGTAAGTGCCACAAGCCAACCATCAACTACCTGGGGGCAAAATGAAGAGATTCAAGAGGAGCAACAACAAGAGCAAGTCCAATACATGCACAACCAAAATCCTGGAACTAATGAGGTCTATGGAGATGCTTACAATCCTTCTTGGAAGAACCATCCCAATCTCAGATGGGGAGATAACCACAATCAAATTCAGCAGCCATGGCAAAGAAACTCAACTCAAAACAATTGGAAAAACACAAACAATAACCAGCCAAACACTAATCAAAATACATACAGAAAACCACAAAATAATTACCCCAACTCTAACCATTATCCACCCAATAACCACTCAACAAACCAAAACACCTATCATCATCCATCAACAACCCAAAACCAACCAATCTCACAAGACTCTCAGAGGATCACTAATTTAGAAATGCTCATGGAAAAGATGTTGAAAAACCAAGAAATGACAACAAAGAACAAAGAAGCTTCCATGAAGAACCTGGAGAGACAGATTGGGCAAATCTCCAAACAAATTTCTGTTGAAAAACCATCAAGCTCACTACCAAGTGACACCATTCCTAATCCAAAAGAGGAATGCAAGGCAATACAGTTGAGGAGTGGAAAAATATTGCTAAAAGATGAAGAAGCCACCAAGAAACCCAAAGAGAGTGACAAGAACCAGGTTGAAAAAGAGGCAGCCAATGATGAAGATGCAACAGCAAGCAATCAACCTCAGAATCAGCCTCAAGAAAAAGAAGATAGGCCACAAAATCTAAAAAAAGGAAAGCAGATCATGGAAGAACCAAATCCAAGACAGCATCAAGTGGAGAAGAGCTCAACACCACCACTACCATATCCCCAAAGATTCCACAAAGAGACAAAGGATCAACATTTCCACAAATTTCTTGAGACTTTCAAGAAACTGGAAATCAACATACCTTTAGCTGAGGCATTAGAGCAAATGCCTCTGTATGCCAAGTTTTTGAAGGAACTCATCAATAAGAAAAGGAGTTGGAGTGAGAAGGAGACCGTAATGCTCAGTGAAGAATGCAGTGCATTAATCAGAAAAGGACTTCCTCCCAAGCTTGAAGATCTTGGAGGTTTCTTCCTACCATGCACAATTGGAAGCTTATTCATCAACAAGGGGATGTGTGACTTAGGAGCAAGTATAAATATAATTCCATATTCTTTAGTGAAAAAGCTGGGCATAGGAGAGGTGAAACCAATACAGATGTCCTTGGAATTGGTAGACCAATCAGTGGTATATCCTAAAGGGTTGATTGAGAACCTTTTAGTTAAGGTTGACAAGTTCATCTATCCGGCAGACTTTGTGATCCTAGAATCAGCAGAGAATGAGAATGACTCCATAATACTTGGTCGACCATTTTTGGCCACTGCTAGAGCCATTGTAGATATAGAGTAGGGAGAGCTAACCCTCAGGATGCATGAGGAGAGCATCACTTTGAAAGTCTTTCCAGAATCACAAAGTAATGAAGAAGCAAGCAAGACAAATAGTGACTTCCTTCCAAAGCAAGCAACCAACAAGGAAGTAGAACAGAAAAATAAGCAGGTACAAGAAGAAAAAGGAATTCAAAAAGAAGTTGGGATGATAAACAAGAAGGAAGATAGCACAACCCAAGTCACTGTCAAGGAAGAAAGATCAACAAGAAAGAAAAAGATGAAGAGCAAGAAGAAGGCTTACAAAGGGTGGAAGAATAAGAAAATCCCAACTGAAGGATTTTCTAAAGGTGATAAGGTGCAACTAGTGTATCAACAGCTGGGAACAGAAGATTATTACACTGTCAACCAAGTACTTTCTCTTGAGCACATTAAAATAGAGCATCCAGGCACACAGAGAAAGCTTACAGTGAGAGGTGACAAGTTGAGACATTACCAGCATCAACCACCCTAAAGGGAGTTCAATGTCAAGCTAGTGACAATAAAAGAGTGCTTGTTGGGAGGCAACCCAACCTGAGGTAGTTTTCTTTTTATAGCTTTTTCAATAAAAATGTTGAACGATTGATATGGATTGCAAGGAGCTAAGTTTGGTGTTACACACCAAAACAACTTAAGGGAGAATAAAAGATTCTAAGTTTGGTGTTCCACCAAAAATATTATTTAAAAACACATTCTCACCTTTTACAAAATGCTAGCTCCAAGCAACCAAACACATTATTCAATTGTTTAATTGCTTTCTAGCTTTAATTTCATTAACCTTTAGCAAGAACACAAGGTTTCACATATGGTTAAATTGTTGCATAAGAGGCAGTAGCAAACAATTAAGTTTGGTGTTCCCACACCAAAATAAATCCAAGAGCCACACTCAGTTTATGCATACTGACCATGCAATTAAGGGCTTGAGAAGCAAGCAACTTTGAGAATTATGCAGGACATAAGTCAACAATTGAAGATATTATACATCTTAACTCAAAGAGAACACAACAGAAGGAAGAATCAAAGGGCTGCAACTTCAAAGGTTGTATCTAAACTTAATCCTTGCTGCTGTGAAGTGTTTTGAATCTGGAAACCAGTGTATGTCTTGCTAAAGTGTTTATCTAGTTGCAAGTGAAATTGTTTGTTAAGAATGCTAAATCTGCATGTTGTTTGTTATCCATCACTTAGCTTGAATTTTGTTTTGTTTCCCACATGCTTGAATAAAAGAGAATTGTTAGAATTGAAAAGAGAAATATCCAATGTTGCATAAGTAAGAATGGAAGTTAATGGTGGTATATGTGTTTGATTAAATGCATAACTCATGAAATAATTGTTGCATAATATCATTTTCATTAAAGTGTAAGTTAGCTTGCTGTTATAAAGATTCTCATCAATAAAGAAAAAGCCCTTGAGAACAAAAACAGAAAGAAAAGGAAGAAGAAAAAGCCAAAGTGGCAAGAAAAACAAAGAATAAAGGTTGGACATCAATAGCTTGGACCCTAGGACATATGCCTGTGGTGTTCTTGTACTAAGATATGCTTGGATGAGTAGATTCTAAGGGGTATTTTAAAACCCGGTCACTTAGATCAACTGATTTGGGATGGCCAATTGAAAGTCCACAATAAAAAGCAACTTAGATACAGAACATTTAGTTATCCAAAGAGATGCTGGGCATCAATGATCCTAGGAAGAAATAGTGAGCCATGTGTCTGTGGTGGAAAGATGTTGAGTAAAAGAAAAAAAAATAAAGCCAAAGGCTATTGCTGCAACATTCGACACCAAACCTCCAAAAGAATAATAAGCTTGTTAAGCATTATAAGCCAAGAAAAGTTAGCAAGGGAGTAATTAAAAAAAATAAGTCTTATAACAGCAAGTTTAGCAAGCCTTTGAGGAAAGATGTATATTATGTAACAGCAACAATAATTGAGTTATCATTATCTGCATAAAGACTCCATAAATCAAGTTCTGCTATATGCCTAATAAGGATATGTGTTCTTTTCTTATTCATTTCAATTGCTCTTAATTTTGATGCTTGCTTGGGGACAAGCAAGATTTAAGTTTGGTGTTGTGATGACAAGTCATCATATACCCCTTTTTCAAGCTAATTTCACTTGTTTTATTAGTCTTTATGCACTTTCTTGCATCCTAAGTAAGTGATTTGGAATGAAAATGCATAACTTCTTTAAATCAAACAACCACCATGAAATTAATGTTAACTCATAAGGTTTAATCTGAATTTAATTGATTTTTAATTGATTTATAAGCCTTGTGAATTTAGTGATACTTTGAGTGGTTATTTTGGTTGATTGTAGGTGAAGAAAAGAAGAAAAGAGAAAGCGTGGCCTAAGAAAGCGTGGCCCAAGGAGAAAAAGGCGTGGCGCATAATGGAGGAAGCAAGCATTGCCCTCCACAAGGGCACACTGCCCTCTAGGAGGGCAACATAAGGGAACAAAGCTTGAAAGGCAACTCTGCCCTGCCCATGACAAGGGTAGAGCACAATATTGTGCCTTGGATCAAAGAAGAGCAAAACTTTGCCCTGCCCTCCACAAGGGCAGTATCGGGCCTTCATGGAAAATAAATGAAAGGAAAAAGCCTACCAATGCTTGCCACAAGAGTTGAACACGGGACAATGAGGAAGCAAGGAACTAAGCTTCATTATGGTGCCAAGAAAGCCAAGGAAAAGGAGTAGCGTGTGTTTCGGCCATGTCTCGAACGCGGGACTTCAGTTTGGAAACACTGCCCTGCCCTCTGCGAGGGCAGGGCAACATTTTATTGTGGCACGGCCAGCGCACCAACCTGGCGCACCAAAGCATCATCCGGCCGCACCATGGCCACACGCACCAAATCCTGCCCTACCCTCCACAAGGGCAGGGCAGCCTCCTGGAAGCAATCTTTCATGGGCCAAAAATTGAATTAAAAGTCCAATTTAATTCATTTCTTCACCAAATCAAAAGCCCATCCAAATCCCAAGATCCAAGAATAGAAAGTGTATAAATAGGAGCTAGTTTGATGTAATTAGGACTTTTACTTTTTTGAGAGACTTGACCGAGATTTCAGAGAATTAGGGAGGGGAATTGATCTCTCTTCTTCCTCGTTCTTGCTCGAGCAATTCTACTTTTCTTGTTTGAGCCTTGGGTGTTAAGAATTGAGGAAATTCTGTCTCAATCTCCACTCAAGAGCTCTTTAATTTCTCTTCTGCATAATTGAATTCATTTACATTCCCTTTACTGCTTCTTCTTCAATTTCTTGTCAATTGCTTTGAGAACTTGGATCTGGGAGGGCAATTGAGATCTAGGCTTTGCTACCTAGTCTCTGGAGTCCTAAGATCCCAATTTTCTTTTGGTTTTTCTGTGAACCTTTGCTGCACTTAATTTCTTTACTGTTTGAGTTCTAATTGCTTCTAATTCAATTTCTGCTCTATTAATTGTGGCAATTCAATTTCTCTTTGCTTAGATTCTGAAATCCCAGTCCTCAAATCCCTTTTACATTCAAGCAATCTATATTACTTGCATTTTAAGTTACTGCAATTTACATTTCTTGCACTTTAAGTTTCAGTCATTTACTTTCTTGTTCTTTAAGATTCAGCAAGTTTACTTTCCTGCTCTTTAATTTACTGCAATTTCCCCCTCTCCCTTTACATTCCAAGCAATTTAGCTTCTGTTAAATACAACCCACTCAACCAAAACTTAATTCGCTTGACTAAATCAACCACTAAACTAAAATTGCTCAATCCTTCAATCCCTGTGGGATCGACCTCACTCATGTGAGTTATTATTACTTGATGCGACCCGGTACACTTGCCGGTGAGTTTTGTGTTGGATCGTTTTCCACACATCAGAAGCCACTGAATACGTTAAGACGTGTCCACCATGTCAGAAATATGCTAACTTCCATGTTGCCCTACCAGAGGAACTCATCAGCGTGACATCACCTTGGCCATTTGTAAAGTGGGGACTCGACCTTCTCGTGCCCTTCCCCCAAGGGTCAGGACAAGTTAAGTTCCTCATTGTAGGCATAAACTATTTCACAAAATGGATAGAGGCAGAGCCCCTAGCCAATGCCACTGCTCAAAGAAGTCAGAAATTCCTATATAGGAACATTATCACGAGGTTTGGGGTTCCTTACTCCATCACCACAGACAATGGCACCCAATTCACAGATACAGGCTTTAGAAAGCTGGTAGCCGACCTAAAAATAAGACACCAATTCACATCCATAGAACACCCACAGGCTAACGGACAAGCAGAAGCTTCCAATAAAGTCATACTAGCCAGGTTAAAATAGAGGCTGCAGGACGTAAATGGAGCCTGGGCCGAAGAGCTCCCACAAGTCCTATGGGCATATCAGACAACTCCACACTCCACCACAAAGGAATCACCCTTCCGATTGGCTTATGGAATGGAGGCAATGATACCGGTAGAAGTGGAAGAAGGATCTCCCAGAATGATCCTCTACAGTGAAGAAGCTAACTCCCAACTTCAAAGAGAAGAGCTTGATCTACTCTCAGAAGTCCGAGAAAGAGCTCGGATCAGAGAAGAAGCACTAAAATGCCGTATGGCCTTAAGATACAATCGGAAGGTAGTGCAGCAAAGCTTCACCAACAATGACCTCGTCCTAATCCAAAATGATATCGGAACAAGTCGACTAGAGAGGGAAAGCTGGCAGGCAACTGGAAAGGACCTTACCGAGTCACAGAGATACTGGGAAAAGGTTACTACAAAGTTTCCAAACTTGAGGGTCGAGATCCACCGAGATCATGGCACGCCTGCAACCTAAAAAGATTTTCTACAAAATTCCCTTTATCAAGACACATTAATCTGAAAACGCAAAAATTCATCGCCCGATTATAAAGCTACAGGTCGGCAAGGTGAAAACCAAATTCACCGCCCGATCATGACAATGCTATAGGTCGGCAAGGTGAAACCAAAATTCACCGCCCGATCACGACAGAGCTACAGGTCAGTAAGGTGAAAACAAATTCACCGCCCAACCACGATGAAAATTGAATTCATCGTCTGAACTTCTACAAAATCGGCAAGATGAAGAGCGACAAAATAATGCAAGAAGTTATAAAAAGCGATCCATGAATAGTGACCTAACAAGGTCTGAAACAAAAAATGGATTGCTAGAAATAACTTAGAATGGACCGACATAAAAGAAGTCAGACCAGATTAAAGCGACGAAAAGTTATAAAAAGTAATCCCTAAAAAGAGGCCTGGCCAGCCCTAAAAAGCGGATTACAAGAAATAACTTCGAAGGTGACTGACATGAAGAAGTCAGACCGAAGCTACAAAAAGTTATAAAAAGTAATCCATAAAAAGAGATCGGACAAGGTCCAAAAAATGGATTACTAAAAATAACTTCCAAGGGGACCGACATGAAGAAGTCGGACTAAAGCGACAAAAAGTAATCCATAAAAAGAGACCGAACAAGATCCAAAAAATGGATTACTAGAAATAACTTAGAAGAGACTGACACGAAAGAAGTCGGCCAAAGCCGATCAATGCGACAAAAAGTTATCAAAAAGTAATCCATAAAAAGAGACCGGACAACGTCCAAAAAATGGATTACTAGAAATAACTTAGAAGGGACCGACATGAAGAAGTCGGCTCAAGCCAAAATAAAGCAAACAGAGTTAAAAAAAGTAAACCCAGGGGGTTACTGGAAATAACTCAAGGAAATCAACCAAAAGCATGTGCTAAAAGGAGAATCAACTTGACCTAAAAGACCATGACCTCGCCACAATTAAATTATAAAGTATTCTATTAGAGAATACTCGAATGGAGAGCTAGCATTAAAAGGAAACTTCAAACAAAGCACAAATAAAATCAAAAGAGATGGGATAACAAGGCGCCCACACTTTGAAGATTCCTGGAAAGTGCTAAAGAAAGTTGCAAACAAGCATATCACAAAGGCAACAGAGCTATCACAATAAAACAGCTTCAAGAAGCCACTCGAAAATCGGCCGCAAGAGCTAAAGAAAATACTATTTTTCTAAAGTGAAGTTGCCAAAAGAAAGCAACTAAAAGTACCAAAGTATAAACAGATCGGGCAGTCACAAAAGATAGAAGTTCAAAAGACCCACAAGCCAGGCCATCACAGATATGAAAACAAGTTAGAAACTATAAAGGATGTGAAGACTCCTCAGTAGCGGCATCTCGGGGCGAAGGGGGACGGGTCACAAGTGGGACAGCAGCAACGGTTCCATCTGACTGGTTTAGGATCTGAACATCCGGGTCCAACTCGGGATGGCTAACCTCAATTATAGGAGCCAAAGAAGTCGAGGCAGTAGGAACTTTGGCAGATGGCACAGGAAGCGAATCTACGTCTACATCATCGTCCGAGCCGTCAGGAACAATCTTCCCATCTACTACAATATTATCCAAGCTGAATAGAGTCAGGTCGAGTTTGGGAGTAAGAACTCGGACCTAAGACTTCAGATTCTCATAAGCAGCAGTCACACTGTTTACAAGATGACCAAGATGACCCTAGAGCTCGGCATAGTCAGATCGAGTAGATTCCAAACTCTCCCGAAATGATACCATATCTCTATAAGTCCAAATATAGCTATCTTTGTGCTTCTGGGCCATCTCCTCAAATAGATCTGCCAGAGCCTTAGCCACTGTAGCCTGAACCTTCTCACCCTCCAACTCTTTCTCCAGCTTTGCCACCTTTTTTTCGAGCTCCTCCTTCAACCCCTTGATCCTATCATACTCCGACTTGGCCTCCTCCATGAAAGCCTTGATGGCATGAACAGGAACATCTTGAGCAGTCCGAAAGAAGGCCACTCCCATGTGCGCCATTTTAACACTGTTTCGGGTAATGAATTCCAGATGATGAAGGATGGATACATCATCCATAGGCACAATAGCATAAGGAGCAATTTACTGATCGACAAATCCCCGGCATCGAAATCAAGGGCATCCAAATTAAAGGGCTCAGCAGTTCTCTGCTTCTTGGGAGAAGGGCTGGTAGCAGATGGGGAGGCAGCACTGGAAATCGGCAGAGGAGGAACGGATGAGGCCAACTGGACGATAGGAGTTGGGATGACTTTTTTGGGTCCAGAAGCATCCGAGGTTGACCTCTTCAAGGAAGCCTTAGGCGACCCCTCCCCGGGAACCTTCACAGCATCATTGTTTTTAACCATCTTTGAAAATAGGCAGCAAAGAAACCAAGTTATAAATCGAAATGAAAAGGAATAAACTTGACAAAATAAAGAAGCAAAACAGATGCAAAAGAAGTTAACCAATACCTAGCTCAGCTCTGAGAAGTGAAGGATTGACGATCGGTTTTTCTATCGGTAAAGAATTTACAAATATAATCACGTTGTAAGTATAGTTTCTAAACCAATAGAAAATCCTTTCGTACAAATGTTTGGTTGTCACAAGTAATAAAACCCAATAAAATTTATAAACCGAGGTATTCAAACCTCGGGTCGTCTTCTGATGAGCGGATAATTTATACGCTTTTTGGCATTGTTTTTAGGTAGTTTTTAGTAAGTT
This sequence comes from Arachis hypogaea, assembly GCF_003086295.3. Classification (NCBI taxonomy): domain Eukaryota; kingdom Viridiplantae; phylum Streptophyta; class Magnoliopsida; order Fabales; family Fabaceae; genus Arachis; species Arachis hypogaea. Next base: position 60,982,001 of record NC_092038.1, read on the forward strand.
TAAGTTACTTTTAGGGTTGTTTTCATTAGTTTTTATGTTAAATTCACATTTCTGAACTTTACTATGAGTTTGTGTGTTTTTCTGTAATTTCAGGTAATTTCTGGCTGAAATTGAGGGACTTGAGCAAAACTCTGAGAAGGAGGCTGACAAAGGACTGCTGATGCTGTTGGAATCTGACCTCCCTGCACTCGAAATGGATTTTCTGGAGCTACAGAACTCCAAATGGCGTGCTCTCAACGGCTTTGGAAAGTAGACATCCAGAGAATTCCAGCAATATATAATAGTCCATACTTTATTTGGGAATTGACGACGTAAACTGGCGCTCAACGCCAGTTCCATGCTGCTGTCTGGAGTAAAGCGCCAGAAACACGTCACGACCCGGAGTTGAACGCCCAAAACACGTTACAACTTGGCGTTCAACTCCAAAAGAAGCCTCAGCTCGTGGATAGATCAAGCTCAGTCCAAACACACACCAAGTGGGCACCGGAAGTGGATTTATGCATCAATTACTTACTCATGTAAACCATAGTAGCTAGTCTAGTATAAATAGGATAATTTACTATTGTATTAGACATCTTTGGTCTCAGTTTTATTTTATTCTTCATCTGAGGAGACTATTGATCATGTTTTTGGGGGCTGGCCATTCGGCCATGCCTGAACCTTTCACTTATGTATTTTCAACGGTGGAGTTTCTACACACCATAAATTAAGGGTGTGGAGCTCTGCTGTACCTCAAGTTTTAATGCAATTACTACTATTTCCTATTCAATTCTCTTTATTCCTATTCTAAGATATTCGTTGCACTTCAACTTGATGAATGTGATAATCTGTGACACTCATCATCATTCTCACCTATGAACGCGCGTGATTGACAACCACTTCTGTTCTACCTTAGGCCGGGTGCGTATCTCTTAGATTCCTTAAACAGAATCTTCGTGCTATAAGCTAGATTGATGGTGGCATTCATGAGAATCCGGAAAGTCTAAATCTTGTCTGTGGTATTCCGAGTAGGATTCTGGGATTGAATGACTATGACGAGCTTCAAACTCCTGAAGGCTGGGTGTTAGTGATAGATGCAAAAGAATCAAGGGATTCTATTCCAACCTGATTGAGAACCGACAGATGATTAGCCGTGCTGTGACAGAGCATTTGGACCTTTTTCACTGAGAGGATGGGATGTAGACATTAACAACGGTGATGCCCTACATACAGCTTGCCATAGGAAGGAATGAAAGAACTGGAAGGAAGAAGTAGGAAAGTAGAAAAAGAAAGGGCACAGTATCTCCATACGCCTATCTGAAATTCCCACCATTAATTTACATAAGTATTTCTATCCTATTTTAATTATCTTTATTTTTTGTTTATTATTTATTAATATTCGAAAATCCATAGTCAATTATTATCCGCCTGACTGAGATTTACAAGATGACCATAGCTTGCTTCATACCAACAATCTCTGTGGGATCGACCCTTACTCACGTAAGGTTTATTACTTGAACGACCCAGTACACTTGCTGGTTAGTTGAACGGACTTGTGTCCACACATAGCAAAGAGCCATTATAATTATTCCATACAACAACAAAGAATACAACATTGATGATCACAATTTCGTCCACCATCTTCTCAAGGAATTGTAGGGAAGTATGATTTATTATTGGTTATGAAAAATAGTATTTTTGGGTTTTTGAAATAAGGAACTATTAATTTAACTAACATGAAAATTAAATTAATAATTATAAAAACTCTTGGCAAGGTATGAAAATTAGAAGTCTTATCCTAGTTATCCTTATCAATGGTGATAAGAATTATATTTTTGCTCCTACTTAGTCAACCTCTAACTATGGAGGTAAGTCATGTGGATAAATCAATTTAACACCTAAAGTCCTAGTCAACTCCTAAGGAAAGACTAGAGTTATTGGAATCTAAATCAATCATCAAAGATAACAATTATCAATCACGATGAGTTTGACAACTCAAGAGTCACCAATTAATCAACCAAAGCCAAGAATGTAGAAAGCTAAATAAAAGTTGATGCATGAAAACTTGTCTCTCAACAAATTTCCCTTCGGTAAGTATACCGAATTGTCATCAAGTAATAACTCACAAAAGAGTGAGGTCGAATCCCACAGAGATTAACGGATTAAGCAATCAATGGTTAATTGATTATCCTAGTTAGACGAATCATATTGGAGTGATAAGTAACAAGGAAATGTAAATGGCATAAAAGTAAAGAAAGCAATAAAGTGCAGAAAAGTAAAATGGCAAGAAAAGTAAATGTAAGAACTAAAAATAAAATGAACATTGGGATCAAGAGATATTTCAATCCTCCGGATCAAGTTCATTCTCATCTCTTCCTCAATCAATGCATTCATTACTCTCCTTGGCAATCTTAAGTGATTGGATCCCAATTCCTTGGCAATCCAATCTCTTTAAGCTTGAACAATTTCCCAATTCCTTGATTTAATTGCTCATGGGAAGAGATGAAGTTTGGTCACTGATTATACCACGCACATTCATAGATCAAAGTATTGGTAGGATTAAATGTCACAATATCCATCCATCCCCCAACCTAATCCAATGTGAGAGAGCATTTCTAGCAGGATTTCCTCATTCCTCTTCCAAGGTTCCGAGGAAATCCAAGTATAAGCAATTTCTCTTCCAAGACAATTACCCAATTGGATGAAGATCGAAATCTCTCTAGTAAAATCAAGAAAAAAGAAAGAAGAAGAAGAATAAGAACTACAATTGATCCATTGAATCACAATAGAGCTCTCTAACCCAATGAAAAACGTTAGTTGATCATTGCTCTACCAAAATAGAAAAGAAAGAAAGTGCAGAAAAGTAAAGATGAAGATTAAAACTAACATTAAAACTTCCAAATCCATAACTGAAAAGTACAAAGAAAAGAAAGAGAAGGAAAAGTGTGTGAGGGGAGGGAGTCCAAAGACCCCTCTTCAATCCCCAATCTCTAGCCTGTATCCTTTGAATGTAAAGACTAAGGCCTTTATATAGGCTCTCCTAAATTACAAAATTAAAAGCAAATTACAATTAAAAGAAAATTTCTATTCTAGATGCTTCTTGTGGCCTTGATTGGTTGACAATTGTGGGCTTGCTTGCTCGAGCTTGGGTGGTCCATGAAAGAGAAGTAAATCAAGTTGAGGTCCAGGTGCTAATGTTAGTGCTATCGTTAGCCACACTAACGCTACAAGTGTGGCGTTAGTGCCAAAGTTATTGTAGCTAACGTTGCACTTGTTACCAATTGGTGTTTTTGGGGCTTAAAAGATGCCTCCTGTTTATGCTCCAATTTCATGCCCACTATAGACTATTATATATCTTTGGAAAGCTATAAATGTCAGCTTTCTAACGCAACTAGAATCATCTCAATTGGACCTCTGTAACTCAAGTTATGCTCCTTTGAAGTGGACATGGTCGCTGACATAGTCGCTAGCGTTATTGGAAAGGTTTAGGGTTTAGGGTTTAGGGTTTAGGTGATATATACATTGTGGGGTCTGACTGGGAAAGGTATTCGGATAAGAGACCCCGTTTCATCAGGAGAGGAGACCTCATCCCAGAAGCCAAAGGATGGTTTGAGCTTGTGAGACGATCTATCCTTCCAGCTGCAAACAATTCTGAAGTTAACATTTCTCGAGCTACCATGGTACATTGCTTAATAAGAGGTGGAAGCATAAATGTGCACGAAATTATAACTGAAGGAATCCAAGAATCAGCCGAGAAGAAGGATTCAGGTGCTAGACTTTGGTACCCCAGCACCATCCTTAGATTATGCATGAAGGCCAAGGTAGTCTTTGAAGACAGCAATCCAACTTGGATAGGTCTTGGGAGATCGCTCACACTCCAACGCATAACCCATGTGACTCCCGCTCAACAGCAGAAAAGACCCCATCTAAGGAAGAGAACATCAGAAAAAGAACAAGAGGAAGAACCTATCCATGAAGAAACCCAACAAACAGAATAGCATCAAGAAGGGTATTATGACCCAACCAACATCAATTTGGGTCACATCCGAGGAGCCATTGATGATTTATCAAGAATATACATTGAAGGGTAAGAACAACAATTGCAACTTCAATCTCAGAGAATAGATCATCAAGAAGAAATGCTAACAAACTGGATGAACCAACAAAGGGAATGGCAACAACAACTAATGGTGCAGCAACAAGAGCACAACTCTCAGCTCACTCAAGCCATCAGTCAGGTGTCTGAAAGGCAGGAAATCCAAGATAAACGCCTCCAGGAACTCAATCAATGCCAGATGAATCAAATGAAAGCATTCAATGAATTCAGCATGCTCAATGAAGGAAGGCAATTGCATCGAGAAGAATTCAGCATCAACACTCAGGCAAGGTTAAACTATGTGACTGAGCATATGCATCACCTGCACCCTGACATCCCAAGTTATGAGGCAGTGCGCAAGAACTTAACTGAACAAGAAGAGGGGAAGGTGAAACAGCAAAAGGAAGCATTAAAGAAGAAGATGGAGGATGCCGGTTTCTGGAAAAAGTTGATGGGGAAGCGTAAGGGAAATGGAGACTCAAGTAATCAAGGAGAATGGCAAGGGAGCAGAAGAGAATGAGCATACCAACAAGTGAAAGGTGGTGAAGTTCCTCCTTAGTTTACTTTCTTTTTCAAAGCTTTAAATAAGGAAAATCATGTATGAAATAGAACATGCTTCTATGGTAGTTTAGAATTTTCAATTATGCATTTAAGTTTCATTGCTTAGGTCTATGTTATTAAGCCTAATGTCTTGAATGCTCACTTTCATCTTCCTTACTTGTATGCTTGTCTCTCTAAGTTTATCTAAAAGAAAATGTTATGGGAAGAACAAGAGTGGAGTCATTTTGTGAAGTGCATTCTGAATATTTGTGGTAGGTTGATTAGTAAGCTAAGTTGGTCCACCAAGAAAGGAAAGAAAGCAACTATCCATCCAAAGTCCTATGTTTGAGACACATTCTTTGAGGCTAGCTAAACAATAAGATCCCAACAAAAAAAGAAAAAGAGCAATACAATTGAAAATAAGAAAAGGAACACAATAAGAAATAATGCTAGGCACTAAGGGTTTCAAAATTGAGGCATGTGTCTGTGGTGTTTATGTACAAGGGATATACTTGGATGAATAAGCTCTTAGGGGTGCCTTATCACTTGGTAACTTGGGTTAACTAATCTGGGATTATCAGCTGAAAGTCCACTATCAAGAGTAACCTTTGCTACAGAGCACTTAGTAACCCAAAGAGGTGCTGGACACCAAGGTCTCAAGAAAGAAAGAATAACAAACCATGTGCCTGTGGTGTGTATGTATGAGGGAAAGAGACTTGAGGGAGTAAGTCTTTAGGGGTGTCTTAACACCTAGCACCCTAAAACCAACTGGTTTGGGAGTGTTGGCTGAAAGCTTATTATAAAGAGTCGCCCTCTTACAAAGCACTTAGCAAAAAGAAAAATAAACTTTGAAAAGGAAGGAAGGATCACTAAGAAAGAAGCCTCCAGGGATGCAATCAAGAGAGTGACTAGGGATTTGATAAAGGCTTGAAACCTAAAGGGAAAGAACCTAAGTTGCTATGCATGAAACTCCATGAACCAGGAATGCCACTTCTATTTTATCTTCTTGTTCTTTCATTTCATTTTTCTTATGCTTCAGTACTTGCTTAGGGACAAGCAAGCTTTAAGTTTGGTGTTGTGATGCCAGGGCATCTAGGCCAGTTTCACTGACCTTTTCTTTACTGTTTTAGGGTAGTTTCATGCATTTTCTTAGTGAATAAGGCAAGTTTTGGGTGAAAATACACATACACATTGATTCAAGCAACTATTGTGAATTTTGCATGATTTCATGAGATTTTTGCTAGAATTGCATGATAACTTGATGATGCATAATCTCATGACTTTGGCTAGAGCTTTGATGCACTTTAATTGCTTGATTTCAGGATAAATGAAGCATGAAAGAACCACGTTAGCATTCACGTTAACTTAGTTAACGAGAACACTAACGTGGAATGGCAAGGAGCTTGCAACGTTAATGAGAAAAGTGATCACCAATAACACCTGCGAAGCCATCCATAGCTCACGTTAATAGCCACGTTAACTAAGTTAACGTGGTAGTTAACGTAGAAGAAAAAAGGGGAACTCCACGTTAACGAGAAACGTGAACACCAATAACATTTCTCTCCAATATTAGTGGTAAAAGTGAACACCAATAACGTTGGGAAACTAGGTAATGCCCCACGTTAAAAGTCACATTAACTTAGTTAACGTGAACTCTAACGTGGAAGAGGAGCAACAATGCCAACGTTAGTGACACTCACTTTTGTCACTAACGTTGGGAGATGGCTTCATTTACTACATTAAGAGTCACGTTAACTTAGTTAACGTGAGTCCTAATGTAGGAAATTTAGGCAATTGGAGCGTTAGTGACAAAGGTGAGTGTCACTAATGCTCTCGAAGGTAAAGAACACCCACGTTAAGAGCCACGTTAGCTAAGCTAACGTGAGACTTAACGTAGGGGCAAGAGGCAAGCCAACGTTAATGGGAAAAGTGAGTCCCATTAACGTTTGCGAAAAGGGGCACAAGCCAACGTTAATGGGAAAAGTGAGTCCCATTAACGTTGGCCAAGGATTGAATAGGAGACGTTAGTAGTCACGTTAAGACTAGTAACGTTGGAGTTAACGTGGGTATATAAGGGTGGAACGTTATTGGAAAAAGTGAATGCCACTAACATTCTCGCACCCAAAAATGTGACTCAACGTTAATCTCACTAAATGCCCAAGCCTAACTCATATTTCTCTGCAAGCTGGGCCCACTAAAGATGAGAACTGCTTCAACTCAAGGTCTAGAGCCAACATCCAATACTTGAAGAACTTACTAGAAGATCATGAGGAGTAGTATATATAGGAGTAGTTTTGAACTAGAGAGGAGCTTGGCACTTCTGGGAACTACTCTCTATAGATTTACTTTTTCTGCACTTTAGCATGGATTCTTCTTTTCTGCTATTTTTCATTTCTAGAGCTATGAACAACTAAACCCCTTTCATTGGGTTAGGGAGCTCTGTTGTAATTTGATGGATCAATTATAGTTTCATTCTTCTTCTTCTTTCTTTTCTCTTGATCTTACTAGAAAGCTGTCAATCTTAACTCAATTGGTTAGTTGTCTTGGAAAAGAAACTCTCCATAATTGGATCTCCTTTGAGACTTGGAAAAGGGATGAGGAGATCATGCTAGAAATGCTTTCTCATGTTGGACCAAATTGGGGTTTGAATGGATATTGTGACATGTAATCCTACCAACACTTTGATTTGGGAATACATGTGGTATAATCAGTGACCACACTTCATCTCTTCCCATGAGCAATTAAATCAAGGAATTGGGCAATTGTTCAAGCTTAGAGAGATTGGATTGCCAAGGAATTGGGATCCAATCACTTAAGATTGCCAAGGAGATAAATGAATGCATTGATTGAGGAAGAGATGAGAATGAACTTGTTCCGGAGAATACAACATCTCCTGAACCCAATTATTTCCCCATATCTTATCTTACCCATTCTCTTTACTTTCTGCCATTTAATTTCATGCTTATTACCCCAACTCCCTATTTAAGATTCTGCACTTTAATTCCTGCTATTTACTTTCCAGTCATTTAATTTTCTGCAAATTCCAAATCCAATTTCTGCTCAGCTCAGCTAGCACTTTCTTCAAACTAAAATTGCTTGACCAATCAATCCCTGTGGGATTCGACCTCACTCTACTGTGAGTTTTACTTGACGACAATTTGGTATACTTGCCGAAGGGAAATTTGTTGAGAGACAAGTTTTCACGCATCAATCATCCTTGGAAGACCTTTCCTAGCCATAGCAGGAGCTGTGATAGATGTTAACAGAGGAAAATTAGTCCTTCAATTGAATGGGGACTACCTTGTGTTTAAGGCTCAAGGATCTTCCTCTGCAACCATGGAAAGGAAGCATGAAAAGCTTCTCTCAGTACAGAGTCAAACAAAGCCCCCACAATCAAACTCTAAGTTTAGTGTTGAGCGGCCACAGCCAAACTCTAAGTTTGGTGTTGAATCCCCACATCCAAACTCTAAGTTTGGTGTTGGGAGCCTACAACATTGACCTGATTACCTGTGTGGCTGATGAGCGGATAATTTATACGCTTTTTGACATTGTTTTTAGGTATTTTTAGTATGATCTAGTTACTTTTAGGGATGTTTTCATTAGTTTTTATGCTAAATTCACATTTCTATACTTTACTATGAGTTTGTCTGTTTTTCTGTGATTTTATTTTTGGTTGAAATTGAGGGACTTGAGCAAAACTTTGATAAAAGTCTGACAAAGGACTGTTGATGCTGTTGGAATCTGACCTCCCTGCACTCAAAACAGATTTTTTGGAGCTATAGAACTCCAAATGGCCCGTTCTCAACGGATTTGAAAGGTAGACATCTAGAGCTTTTCAGCAATATATAATAGTCTATACTTTATTCGTAATTAGATGACGTAAACTGGCGCTCAACACCAGTTTCATGCTGCATTCTGGAGTCAAACGCCAGAAACACGTCACGAACCAGAGTTGAACACCCAAAACACATTACAACTTGGTGTTCAACTTCAAGAGAAGCCTCAGCTCATGAATAGATCAAGCTCAGCCCAAGCACACACCAAGTGGGCCCCGGAAGTAAATTTATGCATCAATTACTTACTTCTGTAAACCCGAGTAGCTAGTCTAGTATAAATAGGACTTATTTACTATTGTATTAGATATCTTTCATCTCAGTTTTATTTTATTATTCATCTTAGGAGACTATTGATCACGTTTTGGGGGCTGGCCATTCGGCCATGCCTAGACCTTCATCACTTATGTAATTTCAACGGTGGAGTTTCTACACACCATAGATTAAGGGTGTGGAGCTCTGCTGTACCTCGAGTTTTAATGCAAGTACTACTATTTTCTATTCAATTCAACTTATTCTTATTCTAAGATATTCGTTGCACTTCAACATGATGAATGTGATGATATGTGATACTCATCATCATTCTCACCTATGAACGCATGACTGACAACCACTTCCGTTCTACCTTAGATCGGGCACATATCTCTTGGATTCCTTAATCAGAATCTTCATGGTATAAGCTAGAATTTATGGCGGCATTCATGGGAATCCGGAAAGTATAACCTTGTCTGTGGTATTCCGGGATTGAATGACTGTGACGAGCTTCAAACTCATGATTACTGAGCGTGATGACAAACGCAAAAGAATCAAGGGTTTCTATTCCAACATGATCGAGAACCGACAGATGATTAGCCGTGCTATGACAAAGCATTTCGACCATTTTCACTGAGAGGATGGGATGCAGCCATTGACAATGGTGATGCCCTACATACAGCTTGCCATGGAAAGGAGTAAGAAGGATTGAAGGAAAGCAGTAGGAAAGCAGAGATTCAGAAGGCACAAGCATCTCCATGCGCTTGTCTGAAATTCCACCCATTAATTTACATAAGTATCTCTATCCTATTTTATTCCTTCACGTATACTATAATTTCTTAACACAGTTGAATCCGCCTGACTGGGATTTACTAGATGACCATAGCTTGCTTCATACCAACAATCTCTGTGGGATCGACCCTTACTCACGTAAGGTATTACTTGGACGACCCAGTACACTTGCTAGTTAGTTGTGCAGAGTTGTGACAAAGTGTGATTTATGTTTGAGAGCGCTACCAAGTCTTTGGAGCCATTGTTGATGATCACAATTTCATGCACCAAGTTTTTGGCGCCGTTGCTGGGAATTGTTCGAGTATGGACAAATGACGGTTCATCTTGTTGCTCCGATTAGGTAATTTTCTTTTTATTTTCTTTTCAAAAAAGTTTTCAAAAGTCTTTCAAAAATTTTTCTTTATTTTTGTTTTTCTAAAGAATATTTTTGAAAAATTGATTAAGAAAATACAAAAAAAATCCTAAAATCATAAAAATAAAAAATATTTTTTGTTTCTTGTTTGAGTCTTGAGTCAATTTTTAAGTTTGGTGTCAATTGCATGTTTTAAAAATTATTATGCATTTTTCGAAAAATTCATGCATTCATAGGTTCTTCATGATCTTCAAGTTGTTCTTGGTAAATCTTCTTGTTTGATCTTGTGTTTTCTTGTTTTGTGTCTTTTATTGTTTTTCATATGCATTTTTGCATTCATAGTATCCATGCATTAAAGATTTCTAAGTTTGGTATCTTGCATGTTTTCTTTGCATAAAAAATTTTTCAAAAATATGTTCTTGATGTTCATCATGATCTTCAAAGTGTTCTTGGTGTTCATCTTGACATTCATAGTATTCTTGCATGCATCATGTGTTTTGATCCAAAATTTTCATGTTTTGGGTCATATTTGTGTTTTTCTCTCTCACAATAAAAAAATTTCAAAAGTCAAAAAAATATCTTTTCCTTTTTTCTCTCAAAAATTTGAAATTTTGGGTTGACTTGGTCAAAAAATTTTTAAAATAAGCTGTTTTCTTATTAGTTAAGTCAAAATTTCAAATTTTAAAAATCTTATCTTTTCAAAACTTTTTCAAAATCAAATCTTTTTCATTTTTTATTTATTTTCGAAAATTTTAAAAATATTTTTTTCAAAAATCTTTTTCTTAATTTTATCTTTGTTTTCGAAAATTATGCTAATAATTAATGTGATTGATTAAAAAATTTAAAGTTTGTTACTTTTTTGTTAAGAAAGGTTCAATCTTTAAATTCTAGAATCTTATCTTTTAGTTTCTTGTTAGTTAAGTAATTAATTTTAATTTTAAAAATTAAATCTATCTTATCTTATCTTTTATATCATATCTTTTTCAAAATTTTATCTTTTTCAAAAATTTGATTTTAAAATATCTTTTCTAACTTCTTATCTTCTTATCTTTTCAAATTTGATTTTCAAATCTTTTTCAACTAACTAATTAACATTTTGTTTGCTTCTTATCTTTTCCAAAGCCACCTAACCACTTTTCCCTCTCTAATTTTCGAAAATATCTCATCCCTTTTTCAAAATTCTTTTTAAATTAATTGATTGTTTTAAACTTTAATTTTAATTCTATCTCATCTTTAATTTTCGAAAATCACTAACTCCTTTTCAAAATTAATTTTCGAATTCTCTCTCTCATCTTCTTCTATTTATCTATTTATTTACTAACACTTCTCTTCACCTCTCTTCATCTCCAATCACTTCCTCTATCCTTATCCTTGTGTTTGGATTATTCCTTCTTCTTAATCTTTATCCCCTTTCTTCTTCTACTAATAATAAGGATCCTCTTTACTGTGACATAAAGGATTCCTCTTCCTTTTCTTTTTCTCTTCTCTTTTATATGAGCAGGAACAAGAAGAAAGGCACTCTTGTTGAAGCTGATCCTGAACCTGAAAGGACTCTGAAGAGGAAACTAAGAGAAGCTAAATTATAACAATCCAGAGGTAACCTTTCTAAAATTTTTGAACAAGAGAAGGAGATGGCAGCCGAACCCAACAACAATAATTCAAGGAGGATGCTTGGTGATTTTAGTAAACCCACGTCTAAGTTTGATGGAAGAAGCATCTCAATTCCTGCCATTGGAGCAAACAATTTTGAGCTGAAACCTCAATTAGTTGCTCTAATGCAACAAAACTGCAAGTTTCATGGACTTCCATCTGAAGATCCTTACCAGTTTTTAACTGAGTTCTTGCAGATTTATGAGACTGTTAAGACGAATGGAGTAGATCCTGAAGTCTACAGGCTCATGCTTTTCCCTTTTGCTGTAAGAGACAGAGTTAGAACATGGTTGGACTCACAACCTAAGGATAGCCTGGACTCCTGGGATAAGCTGGTCACGGCCTTCTTGGATAAATTCTTTCCTCCTCAAAAGCTGAGCAAGCTTAGAGTGGATGTTCAGACCTTCAAGCAAAAAGATGGTGAATCCCTCTATGAAGCTTGGGAAAGATACAAGCAGATGACTAAAAAGTGTCATTCTGACATGTTTTCAGAGTGGACCATATTAGATATATTCTATTATGGTCTATCTGAGTTTTCCAAGATGTTATTGGACCACTTTGTAGGTGGATCCATTCACCTAAAGAAAACGCCTGCAGAAGCTCAAGAACTTATTGACATGGTTGCAAATAACCAGTTCATGTACACTTCTGAGAGGAATTCCGTGAATAATAGGATGCCTCAGAGGAAGGGAGTTCTTGAAATTGATGCTCTAAATGCCATATTGGCTCAGAATAAAGTGTTGACTCAGTAAGTCAACATGATTTCTCAAAGTCTGAATGGATGGCAAAATGCATCTAACAGTACTAAAGAGGCATCTTCTAAAGAAGAAGCTTATGATCCTGAAAACCCTGCAATGGCAGAGGTAAATTACATGGGTGAACCTTATGGAAACACCTATAATTCATCATGGAGAAATCATCCAAATTTCTCATGGAAGGATCAACAAAAGCCTCAACAAGGCTTTAATAATGGTGGAAGAAATAGGCTCAGCAATACCAAGCCTTATCCATCATCTTCTCAGCAACAGACAGAGAATTATGAACAGAATACCTCTAACTTAGCAAACTTAGTCTCTGATTTGTCTAAGGCCACTTTAAGTTTCATGAATGAAACAAGGTCCTCCATCAGAAATCTGGAGGCACAAGTGGGCCAGCTGAGTAAGAAAATCAATAAAACCCCTCATAGTACTCTCCCAAGCAATACTGAAGAGAATCCAAAAAGAGAGTGCAAGGCCATTGATATAATCAATATGGCTGAATGCAAGGAGGAGGGAGAGGACGCGAATCCCAATGAAGAAGATCTCATGGGACGTCTCTCAAGCAAGAAGGAGTTCCCTATTGAGGATCCAAAGGAATCTGAGGCTCATATAGAGACCATAGAGATTCCATTAAATCTCCTTCTGCCATTCATGAGCTCTGAAGGTTATTCTTCCTCTGAAGAGGATGAAGATGTAACTAGAGAGCAAGTTGCTCAATATCTAGGAGCCAGCATGAAGCTGAATGCCAAGTTATTTGGTAATGAGACTTAGGAAGGTGAACCTCCTTTGCTCATTAGTGAACTTGATACATGGGTTCAGCAAACTTTACCTCAAAAGAAACAAGATCCTGGGAAATTCTTAATACCCTGTACCATAGGCACCATGACCTTTGAAAAAGCTCTGTGTGACCTAGGGTCAGGCATAAATCTTATGCCACTCTCTGTAATGGAGAAGTTGGGGATCATTGAGGTACAACCTGCCTTATTCTCATTACAATTGGCAAACAAGTCAGTAAGACAAGCTTATGGATTAGTAGAGGATGTGTTGGTAAAGGTTAAAAGCCTTTACATTCCTGCTGATTTCATAATCTTAGACACTAGGAAGGAGGAGGATGAATGCATCATCCTTGGAAGACATTTTCTAGCTACAGTAGAAGCTGTGATAGATGTTAACAGAGGAGAATTAGTCCTTCAATTTTATGGGGACTACCTTGTGTTTAAGGCACACGACTATCCTTCTGTAACAAGGGAGAGTAAGCATGCAGAGCTTCTCTCAATACAGAGTCAAACAAAGCTCAAACTCTAAGTTTGGTATTGGGAGGCCACAACCAAACTCTAAGTTTGGTGTTGAAACCCCACAACCAAACTCTAAGTTTGGTGTTGGGACTATACAATATTGACCAGATCACGTGTGTGGCTCCATGAGAGCCCACTGTCAAGCTATTGACATTAAAGAAGCGCTTATTGGGAGGCAACCCAATTTTTATTTATCTAATTTTATTTTATTTTCATTATTCTTTTATGTTTTATTAGGTTCATGATCATGTGGAGTCAAGAAAAAAAAATTAAAATTAAAAACCGAATAAAAAACAGTAGAAGAAAAATCACACCCTGGAGGAAGGATTTACTGGCATTTAAACGCTAGTAAAGAGCATCTGGCTGGCGTTCAACGCCAGAACAGAGCATTGATCTGGCACTGAATGCCAGAAACAAGCAACATCCCGGTGTTCAAATGCCAGGAATGTACCCTGAGGAGAGCTGGCGCTGAACGCCAGAAACAAGCATGGAACTGGCGTTCAACGCCAGAAACATGCTGCACATGGACGTTGAACGCCCAGAACATGCATCACTTCGGTGTTTAAACGCCAGAATTGCATGGAAAGGCATTTTACATGCCTAATTGGTGCAGGGATGTAAATCCTTAACACCTCAGGATCTGTGGACCCCACAGGATCATCTCAGGATCTGTGGACCCCACAGGATTCCCACCTACCATATTCTCACCCTACCTCCTAATAATCCTATACCACACTTTCCCAAAAACTCTTCACCAATCACCTCAATCTCTCTTCCCAATTACCCCCTTCACCACTTACATCCATCCACTCTTCCCCATAAACCGCACCTACCTTCAAAATTCAAATTTCTTTCCCACCCAAACCCACCCTATATAGGCCGAACCTACTCCCTCTCCCCTCACTATATAACCCACTCCATTCTTCTTCATTTTCACACAACACAAACCTCTCTTCTCATTCTTGGCCGAATATACCTCTCTCACTCTCCTCCATATTTTCTCTTCTTCTTCTTCTTTTTTTTCTTCTCTTGCTTGAGGGCGAGCAATATTTTAAGTTTGGTGTGGTAAAAGCATAAGCTTTTTGTTTTTCCATTACCATTGATGGCACCTAAGACCGGAAAAACCTCTAGAAAAGGGAAAGGGAAGACAAAAGCTTCCACCTCCGAGTCATGGGAGATGGAAAGATTCATCTCCAAAGCCCATCAAGACCACTTCTATGATGTTGTGGCCAAGAAGAAGGTGATCCCCGAGGTCCCTTTCAAACTCAAGAAAAATGAGTATCCGGAGATCCGACATGAGATCAAAAGGAGAGGTTGGGAAGTTCTAACCAACCCCATCCAACAAGTCAGAATCTTAATGGTTCAAGGGTTCTATGCCAATGCATGGATCACTAGGAACCATGATCAAAGTAAGAACCCGAACCCAAAGAATTATCTTACAATGGTTCAGGGGAAATACTTAGATTTTAGTTCGGAAAATGTGAGGTTGGCGTTCAACTTGCCCATGATACAAGGAGATGCACGCCCATACACCAGAAGGGTCAACTTTAATCAAAGGTTGGACCAAGTCCTTATGGACATATGTGTGGAAGGAGCTCAATGAAAAAGAGACTCCAAAGGCAAGCCGGTTCAATTAAGAAGACTGGACCTCAAGCCTGTGGCTAGAGGATGGTTGGAGTTCATCCAACGCTCCCTCATCCCCACTAGCAACCGATCTGAAGTTACTGTGGATCGGGCCATCATGATTCATAGCATCATGAATGGAGAGGAAGTAGAAGTTCATGAAGTCATCTCCCATGAATTCTACAAAATAGCCGATAAGCCCTCTAATTTGGCAAGGCCAGCTTTTCCTTATCTTATTTGCCATCTATGTTACTCAGCTGGAGTTATCATAGAAGGAGACATCCTCATTGAGGAGGACAAGCCCATCACTAAGAAAAGGATGGAGCAAACAAGAGAGCCCACTCATGGAACCCAATAGACGCATGAGGAAGCTCATCACCAAGAAATCCTGGAGATGCCTCAAGGGATGCACTTTCCTCCCAACAACTATTGGCAACAACTCAACACTTCCTTACAAGATTTGAGTTACAATGTGGATCAATTAAGGGGGGAAAATCAAGAGCACTCCATTATTCTCCATGAAATTAGAGAAGATCAAAGAGCAATGAGGGAGGAGCAACAAAGGCAAGGAAGGGACATAGAAGAACTTAAGGACATCATTGGTCCTTCAAGAAGAAGATGCTACTAAGGTGGATTCATTCCTTGTTCTTATTTTTTCTGTTTTTCGTTTTTATCTATGTTTTGTGTCTCTACTTCATGATTATTAGTATGTAGTAACTATGTCTTAAAGCTATGAATAAATTCCATAAATCCTTCACCTCTCTTAAATGAAAAATGTTTTTAATTCAAAAGAACAAGAAGTACATAAATTTCGAAAATTGTCCTTCAATTTAGTTCAATTATATTGATGTGGTGACAATACTTTTTGTTTTTTGAATGAATGCTTGAACAGTGCATATTTTTGATCTTGTTGTGTATGAATGTTAAAATTGTTGGCTCTTGAAATAATGATGAACAAAGAGAAATGTTATTGACAATCTGAAAAGTCATGAAATTGATTCTTGAAGCAAGAAAAAGCAGTGAAAAAGCAAAAGCTTGCGAAAAAAAATTTTAGAAAAAGAAAAAGCAAGCAGAAAAAGCCAATAGCCCTTAAAACCAAAAGGCAAGGGTAAAAAGGATCCAAGGCTTTGAGCATCAATGGATAGGAGGGCCCAAGGAAATAAAATCCAGGCCTAAGCGGCTAAATCAAGCTGTCCTTAACCATGTGCTTGTGGCATGCAGGTCCAAGTGAAAAGTTTGAGACTGAGTGGTTAAAGTCGTGATCCAAAGCAAAAAGAGTGTGCTTAAGAGCTCTGGACACCTCTAACTGGAGACTCTAGCAAAGCTGAGTCACAATATGAAAAGGTTCACCCAGTCATGTGTCTGTGGCATTTATGTATCCGATGGTAATACTGGAAAACAAAATGCTTAGGGCCACGGCCAAGACTCATAAAAGTAGCTGTGTTCAAGAATCAACAAACTTAACTAGGATAATCAATAACACTATCTGAAATTCTAAGTTCCTACAAAAGCCAATCATTCTAAACTTCAAAGGAAAAAGTGAGATGCCAAAACTGTTCAGAAGCAAAAAGCTACAAGTCCCGCTCATCTAATTAGAATTAATATTCATTGATATTTTAGAATTTATAGTATATTCTCTTCTTTTTATCCTAATTGATTTTCAGTTGCTTGGGGACAAGCAACAATTTAAGTTTGGTGTTGTGATGATCGGATAATTTATACGCTTTTTGGCATTGTTTTTAGGTAGTTTTTAGTATGATCTAGTTACTTTTAGGGATGTTTTCATTCGTTTTTATGCTAAATTCATATTTCTAGACTTTACTATGAGTTTGTGTGTTTTTCTTTTATTTTAGATAATTTCTGGCTGAAATTGAAGGACTTGAGCAAAACTCTGATAAAAGGCTGACAAAGGACTGCTGATGTTGTTGGAATCTGACCTCCCTGCACTCAAAATGGATTTTTTGGAGCTCCAGAACTCCAAATGGCGCGTCCTTAACGGCTTTGGAAATTAGACATCCAGATCTTTCCGGAAATATATAATAGTCCATACTTTATTCGTAATTAGGTGACGTAAATTGGCGCTCAACGCCAGTTCCATGCTGAATTCTGGAGTCAAACGCCAGAAACACGTCACGAACCAGAGTTGAACGCCCAAAACACGTTACAACTTGGCGTTCAACTCCAAGAGAAGCCTCATCTCGTGGATAGATCAAGCTCAGCCCAAGCACACACCAAGTGGGCCCCATTAGTGAATTTATGCATTAATTACTTACTTCTGTAAACCCGAGTAGCTAGTCTAGTATAAATAGGATTATTTACTATTGTATTAGATATCATTGGTCTCAGTTTTATTTTATTATTCATCTTAGGAGACTATTGATCACGTTTTTGGGGCTGGCCATTCGACCATGCCTGGACCTTCATCACTTACGTAATTTCAACGGTGGAGTTTCTACACACCATAGATTAAGGGTGTGGAGCTCTGCTGTACCTCGAGTTTTAATGCAAGTACTACTATTTTCTATTCAATTCGACTTATTCTTATTCTAAGATATTCTTTGCACTTCAACATGATGAATGTGATGATCTGTGACACTTATCATCATTCTCACCTATGAATGCGTGACTGACAACCACTTCCGTTCTACCTTAGATCGGGCGCATATCTCTTGGATTCCTTAATCAGAATCTTCGTGCTATAAGCTAGAATTGATGGCAGCATTCATGGGAATCCGGAAAGTATAACCTTGTCTGTGGTATTCCGAGT
The DNA here is from genome assembly GCF_003086295.3 of Arachis hypogaea. Lineage (NCBI taxonomy): Eukaryota > Viridiplantae > Streptophyta > Magnoliopsida > Fabales > Fabaceae > Arachis > Arachis hypogaea. The sequence goes on from NC_092038.1 coordinate 60,999,938, forward strand.
AGGATTCCGGGATTGAATGACTGTGACGGGCTTCAAACTTGCGATTGCTGGGCGTGATGACAAACGCAAAAGAATCAAGGGATTCTATTCCAACATGATCGAGAACCGACAGATGATTAGCCATGCTGTGACAAAGCATTTGGACCATTTTCACTGAGAGAATTAGATGTAGCCATTGACAATGGTGATGCCCTACATACAACTTGCCATAGAAAGGAGTAAGAAGGATTGAAGGAAAGCAGAGATTCAGAAGGCACAAGCATCTCCATGCGCTTGTCTGAAATTCCACCCATTAATTTACATAAGTATCTCTATCCAATTTTATTCCTTTGCGTATACTATTATTTCTTAACACAGTTGAATCCGCCTGACTGGGATTTACAAGATGACCATAGCTTGCTTCATACCAACAATCTTTGTGGGATCGACCCTTACTCACGTAAGGTATTACTTGGACGACCTAGTACACTTGCTGGTTAGTTGTGCGGAGTTGTGACAAAGTATGATTTATGTTTGAGAGCGCTACCAAGTCTTTGGAGCCATTGTTGATTATCACAATTTCGTGCACCAGTGGTTCCATGAGAGCCCACTGTTAAGCTATTGACATTAAAGAAGCGCTTATTAGGAGGCAACCCAATTTTTAATTTATCTAATTTTATTTTATTTTTATTGTTCTTTTATGTTTTATTAGGTTCATGATCATGTGGAGTCACGAAAAAAATACTAAAATTAAAAAATAGAATAAAAAACAGCAGAAGAAACAGCACAGCCTGGAGGAAGACCTTGCTGGCGTTTGAACGCCAGTAAGGAGCATCTAGCTGGCGTTCAACGCCAGAACAGAGTATGGATCTGGCATTGAACGCCAGAAACATGCAGCAATCTGGCGTTTAAATGCCAGGATTGCACACTGAGGAAAGCTAGCGTTCAACGCCAAAAACATGCTGCAGACTAGCGTTGAACGCCCAATACAAGCATAGAGCTGGCGTTTAATGCCAGAAACAAGCATCAATCTGGCGTTAAACGCCAGGATTGCATGTAGAGAGAATTTGTGCACGCCTCATTGGTGCAGGGATGTAAATCCTTGACACCTCAGGATCTTTGGACCCCACAGGATCCCTACCTACCTCAACCTACCTTCCCCATCTCTCTCACACCTCAAACACTCTTCCCCATCACCTATTCACCACTCACATCCCTCATCTCTTTCCGCACCCAATCCCACCCATATCTTCTTCTTCTTCCATCCTTTCTTCTTTTTGCTCGAGGGTGAGCAACATTCTATGTTTGGTGGGGTAAAAGCATAGATTTTTTGTTTTCCATAACCATTGATGGCACCTAAGGCCAGAGAAACCTAAAAAAAAAAAGAAGAAGAAGAGAAAAGGAAAGATAAAAGCTTCCACCTCTGAGTCATGGGAGATGGAAAGATTCATCTCAAGGGTCCATAGCTCAGTAGTAGAGCATTTGACTGCAAATCAAGAGATCCCTGAGACACCTCAGGGGATACATTTTCCCTCCACACAATTATTGGGAGCAACTAAGGATAGGAGCACCAAAATCACTAGGGATCAAGCCACAAAGGCAAGGAAGAGACATAGAGGAGCTCAAAGCACCATTGGTCCTGTAAGAAGGCGCCACCCTCACTAAGGTGGACTCATTCCTTAACTTCCTTGTTCTTAATTCTCTGTTTTTCAATTTTTATGCTATATGTGTGTTTATGTTTTGTGTCTCTACTTCATGATCACTAGTATGTAGTAACTATGTCTTAAGGCTATGAATAATTCCATAAATCCTTCACCTTTCTTAAATAAAAAATGTTTCTAATTCAAAAGAAGAAGAAGTACATGAATTTCAAAATTATCCTTGAATTTAGTTTAATTATATTGATGTGGTGACAATACTTTTTGTTTTCTGAATGAATGCTTGAATAGTGCATAATTTTGATCTTGTTGTTTATGAATGTTAAAATTGTTGGCTCTTGAAAGAATGATGAACAAAGAGAATGTTATTGACAAGATGAAAAATCATGAAAATTGATTCTTGAAGCAAGAAAAAGCTTGCGAAAAAAATGGCAAAAAAAATTAGAAAAAAAAAGAAAAAGCAAGCAGAAAAAAAGCCAATAGCCCTTAAAACCAAAAGGCAAGGGTAAAAAGGATCCAAGGCTTTAAGCATCAATGGATAGGAGGGCCCAAGGAAATAAAATCCAGGCCAAAGTGGCTAAATCAAGCTGTCCCTAACCATGTGCTTGTGGCATGCAGGTCTAAGTGAAAAAGCTTGAGACTGAGTGGTTAAAGTCATGATCCAAAGCAAAAAGAGTGTGCTTAAGAACTCTGGACACCTCTAATTGGAGACTTTAGCAAAGCTGAGTCACAATCTGAAAAGGTTCACCCAGTTATGTGTCTATGGCATTTATGTATCTGGTGGTAATTCTGGAAAACAAAGTGCTTAGGGCCACGGCCAAGACTCATAAAAGTAGCTGTGTTCAAGAATCAACATACTTAACTAGGAGAATCAATAAAACTATCTGAAATTCTAAGTTCCTATAGATGCCAATCATTCTAAACTTCAAAGGAGAAAGTGAGATGCCAAAACTGTTCAGAAGCAAAAAGCTACAAGTCCCGCTCATCTAATTAGAATTAATATTCACTGATATTTTGGAATTCATATTATATTCTCTTCTTTTTATCCTAATTAATTTTTAGTTGCTTGGGGACAAGCAACAATTTAAGTTTGGTGTTGTGATGAGCGGATAATTTATACGCATTTTGGCATTGTTTTTAGGTAGTTTTTAGTAGGATATAGTTACTTTTAGGGATGTTTTCATTATTTTTTATGCTAAATTTACATTTTTGGACTTTAGTTTGAGTTTGTGTGTTTTTCTGTGATTTCAGGTAATTTTTGGCTGAAATTGAGGGACTTGAGCAAAACTCTGATAAGAAGGCTGACAAAGGACTGCTGATGCTGTTGGATTCTGACCTCCTTGCACTCGAAATGGATTTTCTGGAGCTACAAAACTCCAATTGGCGCGCTCTCAACGGTGTTGGAAAGTAGACATCCAGAGCTTTCCAGCAAGAGATAATAGTTCATACTTTATTCGTGATTAGACAACGTAAACTGGCGCTCAACACCAGTTTCATGCTGCATTTTAGAGTCAAACGCCAGAAACACGCACAAACCAGAGTTGAACGCCAAAAATACGTTACAACTTGGCATCCAACTCCAAAAGAAGCCTCTGAACGTGTAAAACTCAAGCTCAGCCCAAGCACACACCGAGTGGGCCCCAGAAGTGGATTTCTGCATCAATTACTTACTTCTGTAAACTCTAGTGGCTAGTTTAGTATAAATAGAACTTTTTACTGGTGTATTAGAAGTCTTTTGACCGATCCTGGATCGGGGATTGTATTTTTGATCCTGTGATCACGTTTTGGGGGCTGGCCATTCGGCCATGCCTGAACCTTCATTACTTATGTATTTTCAACGGTGGAGTTTCTACACACCATAGATTAAGGGTGTGGAGCTCTGCTGTACCTCAAGTTTTAATGCAATTACTACTATTTTCCATTCAATTCGATTTATTCCTGTTCTAAGATACCATTCGTACTTCAACCTGATGGTTGTGATGATCCGTGACACTCATCATCATCTGTCCCTATGAATGCGTGCCTGACAACCACTTCCGTTCTACAAGCAAAAGCTAGAGTGTGTATCTCTTGGATTCCTGATGCGTGATGCATGGTTGCCCTCGCCTGACAACCGAGCCTTCCATTCCATGAGATCAGAGTCTTCGTGGTATAAGCTAGAATTGATGGTGGCATTCATGAGAATCTGGAAAGTCTAAACCTCGTCTGTGGTATTCTGAGTAGGATTCCGGGATTGAATGACTGTGATGAGCTTCAAACTCGCGATTGTTTGGCATGATGACAAACGCAAAAGAATCAAGGGATTCTATTCCAACATGATCGAGAACCGACAGATGATTAGCCGTACCGTGACAGAGCATTTGGACCTTTTTCACTGAGAGGATGGGATGTAGCCATTGACAACGGTGATGCCCTATATACATCTTGCCATGGAAAGGAGTAAAAAGGATTGGATGAAGGCAGTAGGAAAGCAGAGATTCAGAAGGAGCACAACATCTTCATACGCCTATCTGAAATTCCCATCGATGATCTACATAAGTATTTCTATCTTTATTTTCAGTTTATTTATTATTATTATTCGAAAACTCCATAACCATTTATTATCCGCCTGACTGAGATTTACAAGATGACCATAGCTTGCTTCATACCAACAATCTCCGTGGGATCGACCCTTACTCACGTAAGGTTTATTACTTGGACGACCCAGTACACTTGCTAGTTAGTTGAGCGAAGTTGTGAAATTATGTTTAGACCATGGTATTGAGCACCAAGTTTTTGGCGCCATTACCTAGGAATCAATTTCAAACAACAATTTAAGTATGAATCACAATTTCGTCCACCAACGATACTTTGATTGGTGGTTTTGATTACTTGTAGGTGAAGAAAAGAAAAAAAAGGAAAAGCGTGGCCTAAGGAGCGTGCTCAAAGGAAACAAAAAGTAGCCAAGGGAAGAGAAAAGCTTGGCACAATCAAAGACAAGAGCCTAAAGCTCTCACCAAGAGCCTGGAGCTTTCACAAGGAGCGCTACTCCAAGGCCAAAGGCAAAGCAAAGGGAAAGCTAGGCTCTCCATGAGAACCGAGTTCTACAAGCAAAGGAGGGAGCAAGGCAAAATTTCAAAGCTCAGCTCTTGCCAAGAGCTTTATCGGGGGCACTCTAAGAAAAATCCAAAGAAAAAAGCTTGCTAGTGCACTTACCAATGTTCGAACTCATGAACAAGGGGGAAGGATGCAAGCGCTACCTTGCAAGAAAACAAGCCAAAATTGGCTTGTTTGTATTCCCTGGGATTCGAATCGGGAGCGTGAGGAAAACAATGGAGGAAGCTCTACTTGGTTGCCAAGAAAAAGGAGCTAGCAAATGCTCTCCCAATGGTTTGAGCTTGGGACCTCACTAAGGACAAGGAGGAAGCTCAGCTCTTGCCAAGAGTTGAGCGCTACCTCCCTTGTCACATGAAGTATGTCACACACAATTGGCACAAGACTAGGGAACCAAAGCTCAGCTCGTTGCGAGAACCGAGCCTAGCCCTGGGAGCAACACCCATGGGCTCGGAAATTCAACAAAAATTCAAGATAAATTCATTTCTTCACAAAATTTAGATGCCCACCCAAATTCTGAGATCCAAAAGAGGAAGTGTATAAATAGATGTTAGCTAGATTTAGAGAGAACTTTTTTTTATCATTTTTAGACTTTCTCATTTTGGAGTATACTTTTATTTTCATTTTCTTTGAACTTTAGCTTTGATTTGTGAAGGGGAATAGAGTTCTCTTCCTCTGGGTTTACTTCTTTTCTTTTCTGCACACTTTTCTTGAGTCTTGGGTGTTGAGAATTGAAGAAATTATGTTTCAATCTCACCTTGAGATCTCTTTGTTCATTTTACTACATAATTCAAGGATTTGTGTTTTGATCTACTTTTCTCTACTGAATTTCATCTTTAATTCTTTTGCAATTGTTCTCTGATTGGATCAAGGAAGGCAGTGAGATCTAGACTTGTTTTCTAGTCTCTTGACCCCTAAGATCTGCATTTTCTGTTTAATTCATCTACTATATGCTTCTTCAAGCAATTTTACTTTTCTGTCCGAGATCTGTTTCAATTCAAGTCATCTTTTACTCTTCTATTAATTGCAATTTACTTTTCCTTGCTTAAATTCGGCATTCCCAGCTCCCTAAACCCTTTAATATTCAAGTAATTTACATTTCTTGCACTCTAAGATTTTGCAATTTACATTTCTTGCACTCTAAGTTTCTATCATTTACTTTACCTATTCTTTAAGATTCAGCTTTTTAATTCTTCTGCACTTTAAATTCTTGTCAATTTCCCTTCTCTCTTTACATTTTATGCGATTTAGCTTCTGTCAGATACAAATCATCAAATCAACTCTTGTTTGCTTAACTAAATCAACCACTAAACTAAAATTGCTCAATCCTTCAATCTTTGTGGGATCGACCTCACTCACGTAAGTTATTATTACTTGATGCGACCCGGTACACTTGCCGGTGAGTTTTGTGTTGGATCGTTTTCCACACATCACCAACCTTACATTTTTCGGACTGAAATCTAAGTATTTCCCCCAAACCATTGTAAGCCAATTCTTTGGGTTCGGGTTCACACTTTGATCATAGTTTTTAGTGATCCATGCATTAGCGTAGAACTCTTGCACTATTAAGATTTCGCATTGTTGAATGAGGTTGGTGAGAACTTCCCAACCACTTTTTCGAATCTCATGTCGGATCTCCGGATACTCATTCCTTTTGAGCATGAAAGGGACCTCAGGGATCACCTTCTTCTTGGCCATAACTTCATAGAAGTGGTCTTGATGGACCTTTGAGATGAATCTCTCCATCTCCCATGACTCGGAGGTGGATGCTTTTGCCTTCCCTTTCCTCTTTCTAGAGGTTTCTCAGGCCTTAGGTGCCATAAATGGTTATGGAAAAATAAAAAGCAACGCTTTTACCACACCAAACTTAAAAGGTTTGCTCGTCCTCGAGCAAAAGAAGAAAGAAGAAAGGAGAAGAAGAAGAAAATGAAGGAGATGGATAGGTGTGAGTGGTTGGTAAAGGATGTGAATTTGAATGTTGAGGTAGGTGGGGTTTTTGGGGAAGAGTGGGTGGATGTGAGTGGTGAAGAGGTGATGGGAAAGAGATGGAGGTGATTGGTGAAGGGTATTTGGGAAAGGATTTTATTGGAATGTGTGAAGAAGAGAGAGAGTAAGTTGAGTTAGGTGGAGATCCTGTGGAGTCCACAGATCCTGAGGTGTCAAGGATTTTTCATCCCTGTACCATTCTGGTGTGTAAACGCCCTCTAAGTGCTAATTCTGGCGTTAAACGCCAGGTTGCTGCCCATTTCTGGCGTTTAACGCCAGCTTTTCTTCCCTTTCTGGCGTTTAACGCCAACTTGGTGCCCTTTTCTGGCGTTAAACGCCAGAAAGCTCATCCTCCAGGGCGTGCTATTTTTAATGCTATTTTTTATTTTGCTTTGATTTTTGCAGTTGTTCTTGTGACTTCACATGATCATCAACCTAAAGAAAACATAAAATAACAATGGAAAATGGAAATTTAACCTAGATAAATAAAAATTGGGTTGCCTCCCAATAAGCGCTTCTTTAATGTCAATAGCTTGACAGTGAGCTCTCATGGAGCTTCACAGATATTCAGAGCATGGTTGGAGCCTCCCAACACCAAACTTAGTGTTTCAATGTGGGGGCTTTGGTTGACTCTTGGTGAACGAAATTATGATCTCAATGGCACCAACAACTTGGTACGCACAATTGTAATCTCTACTCTTTTTCACAACTTCGCACAACTAACCAGCAAATGCACTGCATCGTCCAAGTAATAAACCTTACGTGAGTAAGGGTTGATCCCACGGAGATTGTCGGCTTGAAGAAAGCTATGGTCATCTTGTAAATCTAAGTCAGGCGGATTCAAATGGTTATAGAGTTTTGATAATTAAAAGATAAATAAAAAATAAAATAAAGATAGAGATACTTATGCAATTCATTGGTGGGAATTTCAGATAAGCGTATGAAGATGCGTTATTCCTTTTGAATCTCTGCTTTCCTACTGCCTTCATCCAATCCTTCATACTCCTTTCTATGGCAAGCTGTATATTGGGTGTCACCATTGTCAATGGCTACATCTCGTCCTCTCAGTGAAAATGGTCCTCTACGATTTCTGTACGGCTAATTAACTGTCGGATTTCTCGTCTCGGATGAAAAATACCATGCACAGATATCGTATGGCTAATCAGCTGTTGGTTCTTGATCGTGTAGGAATAGGATTTACTATCCTTTTGCGTCTATCACCATGCCCTACAGTCGCGAGTTTGAAGTTCGTAACAGTCATCCCATCCTAGATCCTACTCAGAATACCACAGACAAGGTTTAGACTTTTCGGATCTCAGGAATGCTGCCAATGGATTCTAGCCTATACCACGAAGATTCTAATCTTGGATACAGATGCCCCATTGTCAGAGGGGAGTCGATGTGAATCGTTGATTAGAAACCCAAGAGATATACATTCAAGCTTGTTTTCATGTTGAACGGAAGTGGTTGTCAATCACGTGTTCATAAGTGAGAATGGTGATGAGTGTCACATAATCATCACATTCATCATGTTCTTGTGTGCGAATGGATATCTTAGAATAAGAATAAGCATGAATTGAATAGAAGAACAATAGTACTTTGCATTAATACTCGAGGAACAGCAGAGCTCGACACCTTAATCTATGGTGTGTAGAAACTCCACCGTTGAAAATACACAAGAACAAGGTCTAGGCATGGCCGAATGGCCAGCCTCCCCAAATGGCATATGAATTCAAAAATATGGAAAAAGACCCCTAGTACAATAGTAAAAAGTTCTATTTATACTAAACTAGTTACTAGGGTTACAAAAATAAGTAAATGATGCAGAAATCCACTTCCGGACGCACTTGGTGTATGCTTTGGCTGAGCATTGAAGCTTTCTCATGTAAAGGCCTTCTTTGGAGTTAAACGCCAGTTTGTAACTTGTTTTTGGCGTTTGACTCTAGCTTGTAACTTGTTTCTGGCGTTTAATGCCAGAATAGGGCAGAAAGCTGGCGTTGAATGCCAGTTTGCGTCATCTAAACTCGGGCAAAGTATGAATTATTATAAGTTGATGCAAAGCCCTGGATGTCTACTTTCCAACGCGATTGAGAGCGCGCCATTTTGACTTCTGCAGCTCCAAAAAATCCATTTTGAGTGCACGGAGGTCAGAATCTAACAACATCAGCAGTCCTTTTTCAGCCTCTGAATCAGATTTTTGCTCAGGTCCCTCAATTTCAGTCAGAAAATACCTGAAATCACAGAAAAACACACAAACTCATAGTAAAGTCTAGAAATGTGAATTTTTCTTAAAAACTAATAAAAATATACTAAAAAGTAACTAACTCCTACTAAAAACTATCTAAAAATAATGCCAAAAAGCGTATAAATTATCCGCTCATCACAACACCAAACTTAAATTGTTGCTTGACCCCAAGAAACTGAAAATCAAATAGGATAAAAATAAGAGAATATACAATGAATCTCACAATATCAATGAAACTTAGTCCTAATTAGATGAGCGGGGCTAGTAGCTTTTTGCTTCTGAACAGTTTTGGCATCTCTTTTGCTTTGGATCACGACTTTTACCACTCAGTCTCAAGCTTTTTACTTGGACCTCCATGACACAAGCACATGGTTAGGGACAACTTGATTTAGTCGCTTAGGCCTGGATTTTATTTCCTTGGGCCCTCCTATCCATTAATGCTCAGCCTTGGATCCTTTTTACCCTTGTCGTTTGTTTAAAGGGCTATTGGCTTTTTTTCTGCTTGCTTTTTCTTTTTCTTTCTCTTTTTTTTGCCATTTTTTACTTCTTTTTTTTAACTACTTTTTCTTGCTTCAAGAATCAATTTCATGATTTTTCAGATTATCAGTAACATTTCTCTTTGTTCATCATTCTTTCAAGAGCCAACAATTTTAACATTCATAAACTTCACTATAAAAAATATGCACTGTTCAAGCATTCATTCAGAAAACAAAAAGTATTGCCACCACATCAAAATAATTAAACTAATTTTAAGATAAAATTTGAAATCCAAGTACTTCTTGTTCTTTTATAATTAAGCATATTTTTCATTTAAGAGAGGTGAATGATTCATGGAATTATTCATAGCTTTAAGACATAGACACTAGACATTAATGATCATGTAGTGAAAGCACAAACATAGATAGCACATAAAGCATAAAATTTGATAAACAGAAAAAAATGAAAACAAGGAAATTAATGAACGGGTCCACCTTAGTGATGGCAGCTAGTTCTTTCTCTTGAAGATCCAATGGAACGCCTAAGCTCCTCTATGTCTCTTCCTTGCCTTTGTTGCTCCTCTCTCGTAGCTCTTTGATCTTCTCTAATCTGATGGAGAATGATGGAGTGCTCTTGGTACTCCACCCTTAGTTGGTCCATGTTGTAACGTGAACCTTCCAAAGAGGTGTTGAGTTGCTCCCAATAGTTGTGTAGAGGAAATTGCATCCCTTGAGGCATTTCAGGGATTTCATGAGGAATTTCCTCATAGTCTTGTTGAGGTCCATGAGTGGGCTATCTTATTTGCTCCATCCTTTTCTTAGTGATGGGCTTGTCCTCTTCAATGAGGATGTCTCTTTCTATGTCAATCCCAGCCAAATTGAATAGGTGACAAATAAGATGAGGAAAGGCTAACCTTGCCAAAGTGGAGGACTTGTCAGCCACCTTGCAGAGTTCTAGAGGTATGATCTCATGAACTTTCACTTCCTCCCCAATGATGATACTATAGATCATGATGGCCCGATCCACAGTCACTTTAGATCGGTTGCTAGTAGGAATAATGGAGCGTTGGATGAACTCCAACCATCCTCTAGCCACAGGCTTAAGGTCCGGTCTTCTCAATTGAACCGGATTGCCTCTTGAGTCTCTTTTCCATTGAGCTCCTTCCACACATATGTTTCTGAGGACTTGGTCCAACCTTTGATCAAAGTTGACCCTTCTAGTGTACGAGCGTGCGTTTTCTTGCATTATTGGTAAGTGGAACGCCAACCTTACATTTTCCGGACTGAAATCTAAGTATTTTCCTCGAACCATTGTAAGCCAAATCTTTGGATTCGGGTTCATATTTTTATCATGGTTCCTAGTGATCCATGCATTGGCATAGAACTCTTGAACCATTAAGATTCTAACTTGTTGAATGGAGTTGGTAAGAACTTCCCAACCTTTTCTTCGGATTTCATGTCGGATCTCCAGATACTCATTTTTCTTGAGCATGAAAGGGACCTCAGGGATCACCTTCTTCTTTGCCACAACTTCATAGAAGTGGTCTTGATGGACCTTTGAGATGAATTTTTCCATCTCCCATAACTCGGAGGTGGAAGCTTTTGCCTTCCCTTTCCACTTTCTAGGGGTTTCTCCGGCCTTAGGTGCCATAAATGGTTATGGAAAAACAAAAAACCAATTCTTTTACCACACCAAACTTAAAAGGTTTGCTCGTTCTCAAGCAAAAGAAGAAAGAAAGAAGGGGGAGAAGAAGAAAATGGAGGAGATAAAGGGAGAGAGTGGTTCGACCAAGGGGGTAGAAGAGTGTTTGTGATGTGTGTAAATGAAGGAGTGAAGAGGGGTATTTATAGGGAAAGAGAGGGAGTGTGGCCGAATGGAGTTGGGTGGGTTTGGGAGGGAAAGTATTTGAATTTGAAAGTGAGGTAGGTGGGGTTTTTGGGGAAGAGATATGGAGGTGATTTGTGAAGAGAATATAGAGAAGAGGATAGGATTTGATTGGTGAGTGGTGTTTTGGGTAGAATGTTATAGAGATGTGTAAGGGGGAGAGAGAGAGAAGTGCGGTAGGTGGGGATCATGTGGGGTCTACAGATCCTGAGGGGTCAATGACTTCTCATCCCTGCTCCATTTAGGCGTGTAAAAACGCCCCTAATGTGCAATCCTGGCATTTAACGCCAGACTGCTGCTTGTTTCTGGCGTTAATCGCCAGTTTTTATTCCTTTCCTGGCATTAAATGCCAAGCTACAACCTGTTTCTGGCATTTAATGCCAGTTTATTGCTTCTTTCTGGCGTTTAACGCTAGTCTGGTGCTTCTTTCTGGCGTTTAACGCCCAGATTGGTGCTAGAATGGGCGTTAAACGGGCGTTAAACGCCCATTCTGCTACCTTTACTGGCGTTTAAACACCAATAAGTTTCTCCTCCAGGGTGTGCTGTTTTTAATGCTGCTTTTGATTTTTCTTTAACTTTTGTAGTGTTTTTGTGACTCCACATGATCATCAACCTAAAAAAAAAAAAAGAAAATAACATAGATAAATAAAATTGGGTTGCCTCCCAATAAGCGCTTCTTTAATGTCAATAGCTTGACACCAACCTCTCATGGAGCTTCACAGATGTTCAGAGCATTGTTGGGATCTCCCAACACCAAACTTAGAGTTTGAATATGGGGTTTCAAAACCAAACTTAGAGTTTGGTTGTGGCCTCCTAACACCAAACTTAGAGTTTGACTGTGGGGGCTTTGTTTGACTCTGTACAGAGAGAAGCTTTTCTTGCTTCCTCTCCATGGTTACAGAGGGAGATCCTTGACTTTTAAACACAAGGTAGTCCTCATTCAATTGAAGGATCAACTCTCCTTTGTCCACATCAATCACAGCTTTTGCTGTGGCTAGGAAGGGTCTTCCAAGGGTGATGGATTCATCCTCATCCTTCCAAGTGTCTAGGATTATGAAATCAGCAGGGATGTAAAGGCCTTTGACCTTTACTATCACGTCCTCTACCTGTCCATAAGCCTTTTTCATGGATTTGTCTGCCATTTCTAATGAGATTTTGGCAGCCTGTACCTGAAAGATTCCCAGTTTCTCCATTACAAAGAGTGGCATTAAGTTTATGCCTGACCCCAGGTCACACAGAGCCTTCTCAAAGGTCATGGTGCCTATGGTACAGGGAATTAAGAATTTACCAGGATCCTGTTTCTTTTGAGGTAATGTTTGCCTAACCAAGTCATTCAGTTCATTGGTGAGCAAGGGGGGTTCATCCACCCAACTCTCATTACCAAATAACTAGGCATTCAGCTTCATGATTGCTCCAAGGTACTTAGCAATTTTCTCTTCAGTAATATCTTTATCCTCCTCAGAGAAAGAATATTCATCAGAGCTCATGAATGGCAGAAGTAGGTTCAATGGAATCTCTATGGTCTCTGTATGAGCCTCAGATTCCTTAGGTTCCTCAAATAGAAACTCTTTTTTGTCCAAAGGATGTCCCACGAGGTCTTCCTCACTGGGATTCACGTCCTCCTCCTCCTTTCTAGGTTCAGCCACACCAAGTAAGGTTATGGCCTTGCACTCTCTTTTTGGATTCTCTTCTGTATTGCGCTTGGGAGAGTACTAGGAGGAGTTTCAGTGACTCTTTTACTCAGCTGGCCCACTTCTGCCTCCAAATTTCTAATGGAGGACCTTGTTTCATTCATCAAACTGAGAATGGCCTTAGATAGATCAGAGACTATGTTTGCTAAGCTAGAGGGGCTCTGCTCAGAATTCTCTGTCTGTTGCTGAGAGGATGATGGAAAAGGCTTGCTATTGCTAAACCTATTTCTTCCACCATTATTAAAGCCTTGTTGAGGCTTTTGTTGATCCTTCCATGAGAAATTTGGATGATTTCTCCATGAGGGATTAAGGTGTTTCCATAGGCTTCACCCATGTAGTTCACCTCTGCCATTGCAGGGTTCTCAGGATCATAAGCTTCTTCTTCAGAAGATGCTTCTTTAGTACTGTTGGATGTATTTTGCAAACCATTCAGACTCTGAGAAATCATATTGAGTTGCTAAGTCAACATTTTATTCTGAGCCAATATGGCATTCATAGCGTCAATTTCAAGAACTCCCTTCCTCTGAGGTGTCCCATTACTCACAGTATTCCTTTCAGAGGTGTACATGAACTGGTTATTTGCAACCATTTCATTAAGTTCCTGAGCTACTCCAGGTGTTTTCTTCAGCTGAATAGATCCACCTGCAGAATGGTCCAATGACATCTTAGACAATTCAGACAAACCATCATAGAATATATCCAAGATGGTCCATTCTGAGAGCATATCAGAAGGATACTTTTTGGTCAGTTGCTTGTATCTTTCCCAAGCCTCTAGTAATTTAGTGAAAAAATGCCAGTAAGGGGTACTTTGGGCGTTAAACGCCAAAATGGGCACCATTCTGGGCGTTTAACACCAGTAAAGGTGCCATTTTGGGCGTTAAACGCCAGAATGGGCACCATTCTGGGCGTTTAACGCCAGGTGTGCAGCATCCTGGGCGTTTAGCAAAACACCCAGTGATAAAGGGATTTCTGGCGTTTAACGCCAACTAGGGTACCTGGCTGGGCGTTAAACGCCCAAATTGGCCAACAAATGGGCGTTAAACGCCAGAATGGATACCATTCTGGGCGTTTAACGCCAGAAAGGCAGGGGGAGGAGATTTTGTTTCCCACTTCAAATTTTTTCAAACTTTCTTGTTTTGATCCATATTTTTCTGCATAAACACATTACAAACTTTCATCATTCACCTTCCAATTTCAAAAATTAAAATCTTCTTCAAATCTATTTCAAATCCTTTCCTAGGCTTTTTCAAAAACTCAATTATCTCCTCAAATTTTTTCCATATCTTCTCAAATCTCCCTCAAATTTTCAAAAATCTCTCCTCCTCTCCTATTTAAACACGTTCGGCCACCCCCCTTTCCCCATACCATTCGAATTTTCTCTCCTCCTCTCTCCCCTCTTTCCTTTCTTTTGCTTGAGGACAAGCAAACCTCTAAGTTTGGTGTGCTTTTCCGTGATCACTAAGCCAAGATTTATCAAGATCATGGCTCTTAAGGGAAAACAAACCAATTTAAGAGGAAAGAAAGAGAATAATCCAAAGAATCTTTGGAATCAAGAGAAGTTCTTAACCAAAGAACATGAAGACCATTATCACAAAATAATGGGTCTGAGGTCAGTGATCCCGGAAGTTAAATTCGATCTGAAAGAAGATGAATATCCGGGGATCCAAGAGCAAATTCGAAACAGAGGATGGGAAGTTCTAACCAATCCTGAGATAAAGGTTGGAAGAAATATGGTTCAGGAATTCTACTCAAATCTGTGGCTGACAGATAAGCAAAGAATGACTGGAACTACTTTCCATACTTACAGAACCATGGTCAGAGGGAAAGTTATCTACTTCCATCTGGACAAAATAAGAGAGGTCTTCAAATTGCCTCAACTGCAAGATGATCCTGAATCCTTTAATAGGAGAATGGTGAGAGCAGATAAGGGGTTGGATCAAGTTCTAGAGGACATTTGCCTCCCTGGAACTAAGTGGATAACCAATTCAAAAGGTGTCCCAAACCAACTCAAGAGGGGAGACCTCAAACCAATTGCAAGAGGCTGGCTAGACTTTATTGGGCGTTCCATATTACCCACTAGCAACCGTTCTGAGGTCACCATCAAGAGAGCAGTGATGATTCATTGCATTATGCTTGGAAAAGAAGTGGAGGTTCATCATCTGATTGCTTGTGAGATCTACACAATTGCAAATAAGAATTCCACTGAAGCCAAACTGGCTTACCCAAGCTTGATCTCCTTGCTCTGTAAAGAGGCTGGGGTGAAGATGGGAGTAGATGAATTCATACCCATTGAACATCCAATCACCAAGAAGTCAATGGAAGGACAAATGCAAGACAACTCTATCAAAAAGAGGGCGCAGGAGTTCCTCCCTGAATTTCCTGAAATTGACTACTGGGCCAGCCTAGAAGCATCTATCACCAAGTTGCAAGAAACTATGGAGCAACTTAAGGAAGAACAGCAGAATCAGAACTGCATGCTCTGCAAATTGCTGAAGGAACAAGAGAAGCAGGAGCGTGAACTTCAAGAGTTGAAATGCCAAAAGTTCTCCCCTCAATTTGAGGGAGCATCCACTTCTCAAAATCAAGGTTGTTGAGTCCTAACTCTGTGATAACCTCTATCATTAGGAGCCTATTTAAATTTTTGTTTTCTATTCCTACTAGTCTCATCTTATATCTATTTTTGAGTCCTGTTCTTAATTCATAATTAATAAAATTTAAAGTTCATGTCTTAAAGCTATGAATGTCCTATGAATCCATCACCTCTCTTAAATGAAAAGTGCTTTAATCACAAAAGAATAAGAAGTACAGGATTTCGAATTTATCTTTGAAACTAGTTGAATTAGTTTGATGTGGTGACAATACTTTTTGTTTTCTGAATGAATGCTTGAACAGTGCATATGTATTTTGAATTTGTTGTTTTAAGAATGTTAAAATTGTTGGCTCTTTAAAGAATGAGGAAAAAGAGAACTGTTATTGAGGATCTGAAAAATCATCAAATTGATTCTTGAAGCAAGAAAAAGCAGTGATTCAAAAAAAATTAGAAGAAAAAGAAAGAAATAAAGTTGTAATCCAAGGCAAAAAGAGTGTGCTTAAGAACCCTGGACACCTCTAATTGGGGACTCTAGCAAAGCTGAGTCACAATCTGAAAAGGTTCACCCAATTATGTGTCTGTGGCATGTATGTATCCGGTGGTAATACTGGAAGACAGAGTGCTTTGGGCCACAGCCAAGACTCATAAAGTAGCTATGTTCAAGAATCATAATTCTTAACTAGGAGAATCAATAACATTATCTGAGTTCTGAGTTCCTATGGATGCCAATCATTCTAAACTTCAAAGGATAAAGTGAGATGCCGAAACTGTTCAGAAGCAAAAAGCTACTAGTCCCGCTCATCTAATTGGAGCTAAGTTTCTTTGATATTTTGGAGTCTATAGTATATTCTCTTCTTTTTATTCTATTTTGATTTTTAGTTGCTTGGGGACAAGCAACAATTTAAGTTTGGTGTTGTGATGAGCGGATAATTTATACGCTTTTTGGCATTGTTTTTAGTATGTTTTTAGTATATTTTGGTTAGTTTTTAGTATACTTTTATTAGTTTTTAGTTAAAATTTACTTTTCTGGACTTTACTATGAGTTTGTGTGTTTTTCTGTGATTTCAGGTATTTTCTGGCTGAAATTGAGGGTCCTGAGCAAAAATCTGATTCAGAGGCTGAAAAGGACTGCAGATGCTGTTGGATTCTGACCTCCCTGCACTCGAAGTGGATTTTCTGGAGCTACGGAAGCCCAATTGGCACGCTCTCAATGGCGTTGGAAAGTAGACATCCTGGGCTTTCCAGCAATGTATAATAGTCTATACTTTGCCCGAGATTTGATGGCCCAAACCGGCGTTGCAAATCAGCTTCAGAATTCCCAGCGTTTAACGCTGGAACTGGCATAAAAATTGGAGTTAAACGCCCAAACTGGCATAAGAGCTGGCGTTTAACTCTAGAAAAAGTCTCTACACATGAAAGCTTCAATGCTCAGCCCAAGCACACACTAAGTGGACCCAGAAGTGGATTTTTACGTCATTTACTCATTTCTGTATACCCTAGGTTACTAGTTCACTATTAATAGGATCTTTTGACATTGTATCTGTACCTCATGACACTTTACACGTTTCTCATTGTATCTTCTATGGCATGAGTCTCTAAACCCCATGGTTGGGGGTGAGGAGCTCTGCTGTGTCTTGATGGATTAATGCAATTACTACTGTTTTTCATTCAATCATGCTTGCTTCCATTCTAAGATATCACTTGCTCCTAAACCTGATGAATGTGATGATCCGTGACACTCATCATCATTCTCAACTATGAACGTGTGCCTGACAACCACCTCCGTTCTACCTTAGATTGAGTGGATATCTCTTGGATTCCTTAATCAGAATCCTCGTGGTATAAGCTAGAATTGATGGCGGCATTCAAGAGAATCCGGAAGGTCTAAACCTTGTCTATGGTATTCTGAGTAGGATTCATGGATTGAATGACTGTGACGAGCTTCAAACTTCTGAGGGCTGGGCGTTAGTGACAGACGCAAAAGAATCACTGGATTCTATTCCAACCTAATTGAGAACCGACAGATGATTAGCCGTGCCGTGACAGGGTGCGTTGAACATTTTCACTGAGAGGATGGGAGGTAGCTATTGACAACGGTGAAACCCTACACACAGCTTGCCATGGAAGGAGCCTTGCGTGCTTGAAGAAGAAGATAGTAGGAAAGCAGAGGTTCAGAAGATAGAGCATCTCCAAAACCTCAACCTGTTCACCATTACTGCAAAACAAGTACTTATTTCATGTTCTTTTGCCTTTTACAATCAACCCTGATAATTATTGATATCCTGACTAAGAGTTACAAGATAACCATAGCTTGCTTTAAGCCGACAATCTCCGTGGGATCGACCCTTACTCACGTAAGGTATTACTTGGACGACCCAGTGCACTTGCTGGTTAGTTGTGCGGAATTGCAAAAGTGTGATTGCAATTTCGTGCACTACAAAGCTAACGTCCGGGGCTTTGATTTGATATATAATTTGCCATAGCTGCCCCGACGCCAGGCAACACGAACGCGTTGGTCACGCGGACGCGTGACCTGGCAGGAACACAACCCGAGCGGCCGCGTGAGCCATGCGGCCGCGTCACTTTTCTGTGACCTGTACATACCAGAATACGCTGGGGGCGATTTCTGGGCTGTTTTTAACCCAGTTTGCGGCCCAGAAAACATATATTAGAGGCTATAAAGTGGGGAAATCCATTCATTCATGAGGAGGCTCTCATAATTCCCTTTTCATATTTTAGATATAGTTTTTAGAGAAAGAGGTTTTCTCCTCTCTCTTAGGATTAGGATTTAGGATTTCTCTTAGTTTTAGGAGCGACTCTCAATCACAGGTTCTTTATTTTTATTTATTTTTCCAATTTAATTTATGAACTCTTCCATGTTACAGATTACTCTTTTAAATTAATGTTATTTGAGGTATTTCAGTTTAATTTTGCTTTCTTTTAATTATGCTATTATTGCTTTTACTCTGAAGACATCTTTATTCCAGTAAGATTTACTTTTCCCTTTTTGGTTTTGGTTAAGAAATCAGTAACTCAGGAATTATCCAATTCAACAGCATAATTGATAATTGTTATCTTGCCAATTGAGTTGAACTTCAATAATCCCAATCTTTTCTTAGGAAATAAATAGGATCCAAAGATCAAACCAATTAATCCCTTGACCTTCCTTTATATTAGTAAAGGCTAATGAAGTAGAATTAAGATTCAATTATTATCACTAATGATAAGGATAGCCAGGATAGGACCTCTAATTTCTAATATCTTACCAAGAGTTTATTTTATTATTATTATTTTATTTTTCTTATCATTCAACATACTGCTTCCCTACTTTCTAAAACCCCTACATTACAAGACTCACAACCAATAATAAGAACATACCTCCCTGCAATTCCTTGAGAAGATGACCCGAGGTTTGAATACTCGGTTATCAATTTCAAGGGGGTTTGTTACTTGTGACAACCAAAACGTTTGTATGAAAGGACTTTTGAGGTTTAGAAACTATACTTGCAACGAGGATTTATCCGCAAATTTCTAGACCACGCAAAAGTTCTCTCATCACCCACCCTAAATGACCGAACCTAAACCCCTCTCCCTCCACTATATAAACCCCTCCATCCTTCTTCATTTTCACACAACACTTCCCTCTCTTCTCCCCCTTGGCCGAAACCCACACCTCTCTCCCTCTCCTTCATATCTTCTTCTTCTTCTTCTATTCTTTCTTCTTTTGCTCGAGGGCGAGCAACATTCTAAGTTTGGTGTGGTAAAAGCATAGCTTTTTTGTTTTTCCATAACCATTGATGGCACCTAAGGCCAGAGAAACCTCAAGAAGGAGGAAAGGGAAGGCAATTGCTTTCACCTCTGAGTCATGGGAGATGGAGAGATTCATCTGAAAAGCCCATCAAGACCACTTCTATGAAGTTGTGGCCAAGAAAAAGGTGATCCCTGAGGTCCCTTTTAAGCTCAAAAAGGGTGAATATCCGGAGATCCGACAAGAGATTAGAAGAAGAGGATGGGAAGTTCTCTCCAATCCCATTCAACAAGTCAGAATCTTGACGGTTCAAGAGTTCTATGCAAATGCATAGATCACTCGGAACCATGATCAAAGCATGAACCCAAACCCAAGGAATTGGCTTACAATGGTTCGGGGAAAATGCTTAGATTTCAATCTGGAGTACGTAAGGTTGGTGTTCAACTTGCCTATGATACAAGAAGACGCACGCCCCTACACTAGAAGGGTCAACTTTGATCAAAGGTTAGACCAAGTCCTCATGGACATATGTGTGGAAGGAGCTCAATGAAAAAGAGACTCAAAAGGCAAGCCAGTTCAATTGAGAAGACTGGACCTTAAGCCTGTGGCTAGAGGATGGTTGGAGTTCATCCAACGCTCCATCATCCCCACTAGCAACCGATCTGAAGTAATTGTGGATCAGGCCATCATGATCCATAGCATCATGATTGGAGAGGAAGTAGAAGTTCATGAAGTCTTCTCTCTAGAACTCTACAAAGTAGCCGAAAAGCTATCCACCTTGGCAATGCTAGCTTTTCCTTATCTCATTTGCCATCTATGCAACTTAGCTGGAGTTTTCATAGAAGGAGACATCCTTATTGAAGAGGACAAGCCCATCAGTAAGAAGATGGTGGAGCAAACAAGAGAGCCCATTCATGGATCTCAAGAGACACATGAGGAAGCTCATCATCAAGAAATCCCTGGGATGCCTCAAGGGATGCATTTTCCTCCAAACAATTATTGGGAACAACTCAACACTTTTCTAGAAGGATTGAGTCATAACATGAACCAATTAAGGGTGGAACACCAAGAGCACTCCATCATTTTCAATGAAATTAGAGAAGATCAAATAGCTATGAGGGAGGAGCAACAAAGTCAAGGAAGAGACATAGAGGAGCACAAAGACACCATTGGTCCTTCAAGAAGAAGGCGCCACCCTCACTAAGGTGGACTCATTCCTTAACTTCTTTGTTCTTATCTCTCTGTTTTTCAACTTTATGCTCTATGTTTGTCTATGTTTTGAGTCTTTACTACATAATCATTAGTATTTAGTAACTATGTCTTAAGGCTATGAATAATTCCATGAATCCTTCACCTTTCTTAAATGAAAAATATTTTTAATACAAAAGAACAAGAAGTACATGAGTTTCGAATTCATCCTTGAAATTAGTTTAATTATATTGATGTGGTGATAATACTTTTTGTTTTCTGAATGAATGCTTAAACAGTGCATATTTTTTATCTTGTTGTTTATGAATGTTAAAATTGTTGGCTCTTGAAAGAATGATGAAAAAGAGAAATGTTATTGATGATCTGAAAAATCATAAAAGTGATTCTTGAAGCAAGAAAAAGCAATAAAGAACAAAGCTTGCGAAAAAAATTTTTTTTAAGAAAAAGCAAGCAGAAAAAGCCAATAGCACTTAAAACCAAGAGGCAAGGGTAAAAAGGATCTAAGACTTTGAGCATCAATAGATAGGACGGCCCAAGGAAATAAAATCGAGGCCTAAGCGGCTAAATCAAGCTGTCCCTAACCATGTGCTTGTGGCATGTAGGTCCAAGTGAAAAGATTGAGACTGAGTGGTTAAAGTCATGATCCAAAACAAAAAGAGTGTGCTTAAGAGCTTTGGACACCTCTAACTGGGGACTTTAGCAAAGTTGAGTCACAATTTGAAAAGGTTCACCCAGTCATGTGTCTGTGGCATTTATGTTTCCGGTGGTAATACCGGAAACAAAGTGCTTAGTGCCACGGCCAAGACTCATAAAAGTAGTTGTGTTCAAGAATCAACATACTTAACTAGAAGAATCAATAACACTATCTGAACTCTGAGTTCCTATGGATGCCAATCATTCTAAACTTCTAAGGATAAAGTGAGATGGCAAAACTGTTTAGAAGCAAAAAGCTACAAGTCCCGCTCATCTAATTAGAACTAATATTCATTGATATTTTGGGATTCATAGTATATTATCTTCTTTTTATCCTATTTGATTTTCAGTTGCTTGGGGACAAGCAACAATTTAAGTTTGGTGTTGTGATGAGCGGATAATTTATACGCTTTTTGGCATTGTTTTTAGGTAGTTTTTAGTAGGATCTAGCAACTTTTAGAGACATTTTTATTAGTTTTTATGCAAAATTCATATTTCTGGACTTTACTATGAGTTTGTGTGTTTTTCTGTGATTTCAGGTATTTTCTGGCTGAAATTGAGGGACCTGAGCAAAAATCTAATAGGAGGCTGAAAAAGCACTCGAAATGGCTTTTCTGGAGCTACAAACCTCTCAATGGCGCGCTCTCAATTGCGTTGGAAAGTAGACATCTAGGGCTTTCCAGCAATATATAATAGTGCATACTTTATTCAAGCTTAGATGACGCAAACTGGCGTTCAACGCCAGCTTCATGCTGCATTATGGAGTAAAACTCCATAAACACGTTACAACTTGGCGTTTAACCCCAAGAGAAGCCTCTGCACGTGTAAAGCTCAAGCTCAGCCCAAGCACACACTAAAGTTGGCCCCAGAAGTGGATTTCTACACTTAGACTTATTTTTGTAAACCCTAGTAACTAGTTCAGTATAAATATAACTTTTTACTATTGTACTGGGAGTTGGTCTTTTTCCCTAATTTTCGAATCCATATGCCATTTAGGGAGGCTGGCCATTTAGCCATGCCTATACCTTTTTCTTATGTATTTTCAACGGTGGAGTTTCTAAACACCATAGATTAAGGGTATGAAGCTCTGCTGTTCCTCGAGTATTAATGCAATTACTGCTATTTTCTATTCAATTCATGCTTATTCTCATTCTAAGATATTTATTCGCACTTCAACCTGATGAATATGATGATCTGTGACACTCATCACTATTCTCACTTATGAACGCGTGCCTGACAAACACTTCCATTCTACCTGCGAAAGCTAGAGTATGTATCTCTTGGATTCCTGACCTACGACTCATGGTTGCCTCGCCTGACAACCAAGCCTCCCATTCCGTGATATCAGAGTCTTCGTGGTATAAGCTAGAAT
The DNA here is from genome assembly GCF_003086295.3 of Arachis hypogaea. NCBI lineage: Eukaryota > Viridiplantae > Streptophyta > Magnoliopsida > Fabales > Fabaceae > Arachis > Arachis hypogaea. The sequence goes on from NC_092038.1 coordinate 61,022,563, forward strand.
CTATTGGCAGCATTCTTGAGATCTGGAAAGTCAAAACCTTGTCTGTGGTATTCCGAGTAGGATCTGGGATGGGATGACTGTGACGAGCTTCAAACTCGCGAGTGTTGGGCATAGTGACAGACATAAAAGGATCAATGGATCCTATTTTGACATGATCGAGAACCGATAGATGATTAGCCGTGCTATGACAGCGCATTTGGACCATTTTCACTAAGAGGATGGGAAGTAGCCAAGTTGTTGAGATTATAATTGTGCGTACCAAGTTGTTGGCGCCATTGAGATCACAATTTCGTGCACCACTCCTAGATACTGAGCAACTTGCTCTTCAACAATGTTTTCATCCTCTTCAGAAGAAGAATATTCTTCAGAGCTCATGAATGGTATAATAGGAAGTTCACTGGAATCTCTATGGTCTCTATATGAGCATTAGATTCCTTTGGTTTTCCATTAGAGGACCTCTTATTGATCAGTGGACGTCCATTGAGGTTTTCCTCAATGGAAATCACGTCCTCGTCCTCCTTCTCAGGTTCGGCCATTTTGGTCATGTTAATGGCCTTGTACTCTCTCTTTGGGTTCTCCTCTTTATTGCTTGGGAGAGTACTAGGAGGAGTTTCAGTAACTCTTTTACTCAGCTGACGCACTTGTACCTCCAATTTTCTGATGGAGGACCTTGTTTCATTCATGAAACTTAGAGTGGCCTTAGATAGATCAGAGACTATGTTTGCTAAGCCAGAGATGCTCTGCTCAGAATTCTTTGTCTGTTGGTGAGAAGATGATGGAAAAGGTTTGCTATTGCCAAACCTATTTCTCCCACCATTATTGTTATTGAAGCCTTGTTGAGGCTTCTGTTGATCCTTCAATGAGAGATTCGGATGATTTCTCCATGAAGGATTGTAGGTGCTTCCATAGGGTTCTCCCATGTAATTCACCTCTTCCATTGCAGGGTTTTCAGGATCATAAGCTTCTTCTTCAGAAGACGCTTCTTTAGTACTACCGGATGCAGCTTGCAGTCCAGTCAGACTCTGAGAAATCATATTGACTTGCTGAGTCAATATTTTGTTTTGAGCCAATATGGCATTCAGAGTATCAATCTCAAGAACTCCTTTCTTCTGACTTGTCCCATTGTTCACATGATTTCTTTCAGAAGTGTACATGAACTGGTTATTTGTAACCATTTCAATGAGTTCCTGGGCTTATGCAGGTGTTTTCTTCAGATGAATAGATTCGCGTGCAGAATGGTCCAATGACATCTTGGATAACTCAAACAGACCATCATAGAAGATACTTATGATGCTCCATTCTGAAAGCATGTCAGAAGGACACCTTCTGATCAATGGCTTTTATCTTTTCCAAGCTTTATAGAGGGATTCACCTTCCTCCTATTTGAAGGTTTGAACTTCCACTCTAAGCTTACTCATCTTTTGAGGTGGAAAGAATTTAGCTAAGGCATTGACCAGCTTTTTCCAAGAGTTCAATCTGTCTCTAGGTTGTGAGTTCAACCATATACTAGCTCTGTCTCTTATAGCAAAAGGGAAAAGCATAAGTCTGTAGACCTCGGGATCAACTCCATTGGTCTTAACAGTGTCATAGATTTGCAAAAATTCAGCCAAGAACTGATGAGGATCTTCCAATGGAAGTCCATAAAACTTGCAATTCTATTGCATCAGAGAAACTAATTGAGGCTTAAGCTCAAAGTTGTTTGCTCCAATGGCAGGAATAGAGATGCTTCTCCCATAGAAGTCAGGAGTTGGTGCAGTAAAGTCACCAAACACCTTCCTTGCATTGTTGTTGTTGGGTTCGGCCATGGTTGTTTTGTCTGCTTCCTTTTCGAAATTTTCTATCAGGTCATCTTTAGAGTGTTGTGCTTTAGCTGCTCTTATCTTCCTCTTCAAGGTCCTTTCAGGTTCAGGATCAGCGTCAACAAGAATGCCTTTGTCCTTGTTCCTACTCATATGAAAGAGAAGAGAACAAGAAAGTATGAAATCCTCTATGTCACAGTATAGAGATTCCTTGAGGTGTCAGACGAAAAAAGGAATAGGGAGATGAGGTAGATAGAGAAGATTTCGAGCATATAAAGAATGATAGAGTCCAAATTGCTAATTGAAGAGAAGTTTTAGTCTTTAAATAGAAGGAGGTGAGAGGGGGGAAATTTTCAAAAACAATTTTTTTAATAAAACTAAAAAAAATTTAAAATAATTAAAAAGGATTTTGAAGAAGTGGTTGATGGTTTTTCAAAAATTAAAAGTGAGAAAGTGGTTAGGTGGTTTTGAAAAAGATTTTGAAATAGAAAATTTGAAAAGATAGGAAGTTAGAAAGAGATTTTAAAATTAGAATTTAAAAAGTTGTGATTTGAAAAAGATATGATTTAAAAAGATATGATTGAAAAGATATGATTGAAAACCAATTTAAAAAAAATTGAATTTTAAAATTGATGACTTGACTAACAAGAAATTAAAAGATATGATTCTAAAATTCAAATATTGAACTTTTCTTAACAAGAAAGTAACAAACTTGAAATTTTTTAATCAAAACATTAATTGTTAGCAAGGATTTTTGAAAATATTAAAAAAATGAAGAAGATTTGATTTTGAAAAAGATATGATTGATAAGAGAGGATATGAAAAAGATAAGATTTTGAAAAATTAGTTTTAAAACTTGAAAAATTGAAAAAGATTTGAATTGAAAACAAAATTACCTCCCTGGTGTTATCCTGGTGTTAAACGCCCAGAATGGTATCCATTCTGGCGTTTAACGCCCACTTGGCTACCTCCTTGGGCGTTAAACGCCCAGCCAGGTACCCTACCTGGCGTTTAAACGCCAGAAATCCTTCTTTACTGGGTGTTTTGAATGCCCAGCTTTTTCTTTGTAATTCTTCTGCTGTATGTTCTGAATCTTCAATTCTCTGTATTATTGACTTGAAAAGACATAATTTTTAATTTTTTTAATTTTTAATGATGAGAGAGAAAAACAACAGAATGAAATTAAACATGAAAAACTAAGATCAAAACAAAGAATGCATGCAAGAACACTTTGAATGTCAAGATGAACATCAAGAACACTATTTCTGAAAAATTTTTAAGAAAAGAAAGACATGCAATAAACCAAATTTAGAAGTTTTCATACTAGAGACACTAACAATTTGAGAATACACATAAGAAATAACAAAAGACATAAAACAAGAGAATTTAAAGATCAGACAAAAAAAATCATCAAGAACAACTTGAAGATCAATAAAGAACACAAGAACACACTTTTGAAAAATGAAAGAAGAATAAAGACATGCAATTGACACCAAACATAAAAATTGACACTAGACTCAAACAGGAAACACAAAACATTTTTTATTTTATGATTTTATGAAATATTTTTTTCGAAAATTATTTTGAAAAAGAAAATAAGAAACTCAAAATTTTTAATAAGAATCCCAGGAATCGTGCAATGCTAGTCTAAAGCTTCAGTCTGAAAGGATTAGACATGTCTAACCAAGCTTCAACAGGATAATACATACAACAGCCAAATTGATGGGAATCAACTATCTCCTGTGATGATAAAAGCATCTTCTGAAACTCTAGAATTCATTCTTAAAAATTCTGAAGAACAAAGTAAATAAAAAAAAGAAAATTACCTAATCTGAGCAATAAGATGAACTGTCAGTTGTCCAAACTCGAACAATCCCTGGCAACGACGCCAAAAACTTGGTACACGAAATCATGATCTCACACACTTTCTTCACAACTCTGCGTAGCTAACCAGCAAGTGCACTGGGTCGTCCAAGTAATACCTTACGTGAGTAAGGGTCGATCCCACGAAGATTGTCAGCTTGAAGCAAGCTATGGTCATCTTGTAAATCTCAGTCAAGCAGATTCAAATGGTTATGGGGTTTTGATAATTAAAAGAGAAATAAAACATAAAATAGGATAGAGATACTTATGCAATTCATTGGTAGGAATTTCAGATAAGCTTATGGAGATGCTTTGTTCCTTTTGAATCCCTGCTTTCCTACTGCTTTCATCCAGTCATGCGTACTCCTTTCCATGGCAAGTTGTATGTTGGGGGATCACCATTGTTAATGGCTACCATTCGTCCTCTCAATGAAAATGGTCCGGCTACGGGTTACGTAGGGCTAATCATCTGTTGGTTCTCACTTGTGTTTGAATAAGATCCAATGATACTTTTGTGCATTGTCACTGCGCCCAGCACTTGCGAGTTTGAAGCTCGTCACAGTCATTGATAAACCACTACTTTATGGTTTATATTGTGTTTAATTGAGTGGTTTTTATCAAATTCTTGCCCACTTATTCATATGATTTGCATGATTTTACAAATTCCTTCCTAGTTTAGTTCTATGGTTGAAAACTTGCTTCCTAGAGATCTTTTTATTGTGTATTTTAATTATCCTTACCATTCGATACCGTAATCCATGTGTTAAGTGTTTCAGGCAAAAATGGAAGGAACACAAGAAACTAAGGAGATGACCAGCAAACACCGACGAGGATGCATGGCTGACGCGACCACGCAAAATGGAAAAAATCGCAGTGACGCGTTCGCGTGCCTGACGCGAACACGTGGATTGGAGTCTGCATGAATGATGCGAACGTGTAGACGACCCGTAGGCGTGGCAAGAAAAAGACACTGAATGACGCGCACACGTGGATGACGCGTATGCATGACATACGCGATCTGTAGAATTAACAGAACACCCTGGGAGCGATTTCGGGCCGCGTTTGACCCAGTTTTCGGTCCAGAAACACAGAATAAAGACAGGGAACATGCAGAGACTCAATTCATACTTAGCATAGGCTCATAATTCATAATTTTAGGTTTAGATGTAGTTTTTAGAGAGAGAGGCTTTCTCCTCTCTCTTAGGTTTTAGGATTTAGGATTTCTTTTAGGATTAGGATTTCTACTTCTCAATTTCCAAGTTTAATATTCCTTTACTTTTCTTTATGTTTTATTCTACTTTTATTTATTCTATTACTTTAGTTGATTACTTGATGTTGCGAATTTGGTTTATGGATTCTTATGTTCAATCTAACTTTCTATTTAATATAATTCGAGGTATTTCATATATATGATTTTAATTTAGCTTTTTACACTCTTAGCTTTGGTTGAGTAATTAGAGACTCTTGAGTTATCAAACTCAACTGATGATTGAAAATTGGAATTCTTTGCTGATTGATTTGAATTCCCCTAACTCTAGTCTTTTCTTAGGAATTGACTAGGACTTGAGGAATCAAATTGATTTATCCACTTAACATACCTTAATAGTTAGAGGTTGACCAAGTGGGAGCAAAAGCCAATTCTCATCACAATTGATAAGGATAACTAGGATAGGACTTCTAATTCTCATATCTTGCCAAGAGCTTTATTAGTTATTAATTTAATTTCTTGTAATTCACTTTTCTTGTTCAACCTATTTAAAAACCCAAAAAAGATACTTTTTCCATAATCAATAATAAAAAAAACCTCCCTGCAATTCCTTGAGAAGATGACCCGAGGTTTGAATACTTCGGTTTATAAATTTTACTAGGTTTGTTACTTGTGACAACCAAAACTTTTGCACGAAAGGATTCTCTGTTGGTTTAGAAACTATACTTACGACATGATTATATTTTTAAATTTCTTTACCGATAGAAATCTGATCGTCAGTCATCCCATCCCAGATCCTACTCGGAATACATAGACAAGATTTAGACTTTCCGGATCTCAAAAATGCTGCCAATTGATTCTAGCTTATACCGCGAATACTCTGACCTCACGGAATGGAAGGCTCTGTTGTCAAGAGAGGCAACCATGCGTTGTGGACCAGGAGGCCAATAGATATACATTCAATCTTGTTTTCAGGTAGAACGGAAGTGGTTGTCAAGCACGCATTCATAAGTCAGAATGGTGATGACTGTCACTTGATCATCACATTCATCATGTTTAAGTGCGAATGAATATCTTAGAACAAGAATAAGCTTGAATTTAATAGAAAACAATAGTAATTACATTAATTCATGAGGAATAGCAGAGCTCCACACCTTAATCTATGAGGGGTAGAAACTCCACTGTTGAAAATACATAAGTGATGAAGGACCAGGCATGGCCGAATGGGCAGCCTCCTAAGCGTGATCAAGAGATCAACAGTGATACAAAGATAGTCTCAAAAATGATCTAAAGATCTCTCTTGATAAAAATACAATAGTAAAAGGTCCTATTTTAATGAACTAGTAACCTAAGGTTTACATAAATAAGTAAATGATGCAGAAATCCACTTCCAGGACCCACTTGGTGTGTGCTTGGGCTGAGCATTGAAGCTTTCACGTGCATAGGCTTTTCTTAGAGTTAAACGCCAGCTCAGGTGCTAGTTTGGGAATTTAACTCTAGCTTTTATGCCAGTTTTGGCATTTAATGCCAGAAAAGGGTAGAAAGTTGGCGTTAAAACGCCAGTTTGCGTTATCAAAACTCGGGCAAAGTATAGACTATTATATATTGCTGGAAATCCCAAGACGTCTACTTTCCAACGCAATTTAGAGCACGCCAATTGGGCCTCTGTAGCTCCAGAAAATCCATTTGGAGTGTTGGGAGGTCAGAATCCAACAGCATCTGCAGTCCTTTTTCAGCCTTTGAATCAGAGTTTTGCTCAGGTCCCTCAATTTCAGCCAGAAAATACCTGAAATTACAGAAAAACACACAAACTCATAGTAAAGTCCAAAAATGTAATTTTTGCGTAAAAAATAATAATTGTATACTAAAAACTAACTAAATCATACTAAAAACTACCTAAAAACAATGCCAAAATGCGTATAAATTATCCGCTCATCAAGGGACCTTCCCATATTGATCTCAACTTGCCTGCATGAGCCTCAATCTGGAGTTGTAAAGGAGGACTAAGTCCCCAAGTTTAAACTCTCTCCTCTTTATCTGCTTATCATGCACAGCCTTCACCTTCTCCTTGTACAGCCTGGAGTTCTTATAAGCTTCTAGGCGAAGGTTCTCTAATTCTTGTAGTTGCAGCTTCCTTTTGGCTCCATCTTTCCTAAATCCCATGTTGCATTCTCTTACCACCCAGAAAGCTTTGTGCTCTACCTCAACTGGGAGGTGACAGGCCTTCCCATAAACTAGGCGGAAGGGGGTCATCCCGATTGGTGTCTTGTACGCTGTCCGATATGCGCAAAGCACATCTTGTAGCCTAGTGCTCCAGTCCTTCCTGTGAGGCTTGACTATCTTCTGGAGTATGCACTTTATCTCTCTGTTAGATACCTTGGCTTGCCCATTGGTTTGGGGATGGCAAGCTGTTTCTATCTTGTGAAGGATGCCATGTTTCTTCAGTAGGCCTGTTAATCTTCTGTTACAAAAGTGAGTGCCTTGATCACTCACAATTGCTCATGGTGATCTAAAGCGACATATAATATGGGTTCTAACAAAAGAGACAACAGTGTTAGCATCATCAGTACGGGTAGGAATTGCTTCCACCCATTTAGAAACATAATCTATAGCTAACAATATATATAAGAAACCGCTAGAGTTTGGAAACAGACCCATGAAGTCAATGCCCCAGACATCAAAAATCTCACAGAATAGCATAAGCTGTTGAGGTAACTCATCCCTCTTGGATATATTATCAAATCTTTGGCATGGGGAACACGATTTACAGAAAGTAGCAGCATCTCTAAAAAGAGTAGGCCACTAGAATACACAGTCTAAAATTTTTCTAGCTGTTCTTTGAGGGCCAAAATGTCCAACCCTCTCAGAGGAGTGGCCGACCTCTAAAATGGACTGAAATTCTGATTGTGGTATACACCTTCTAATTACCTGGTCAGCACCATACCTCCATAAATATGGATCATCCCATATATAATATTTGGACTCGCTTTTCAGCTTTTCCTTCTGATGCTTAGTAAAATTGGGAGGGAAGGTATGACTAACTAGATAATTAGTAACAGGTGCACCCCAAGGAACTACTCCAGATACTGCATGCAAGCTATCAAATGGAAAAGCATCATTAATAGGAGTGGAGTCATCCTTATTGTGCTTAAGGCGACTCAAGTGGTCTGCCACTAAATTCTGAGAACCACTCCTATCCTTAATTTCTAAATCAAATTCTTGTAGCAATAGTATCCAACGTATTAGCCTTGGTTTGGACTCTTTTTTAGATAATAAATATTTGAGAGCTGCATGGTCCGAGTACACCACCACCTTAGTACCAAGTAAGTAGGCTCAAAATTTATCCAGAGCAAAAACAATAGCCAAAATCTCTTTTTCAGTGGTAGTGTAATTAGACTGGGCAGCGTCTAAGGTTTTTGAAGCATATGCAATTACAAAAGGATCCTTACCTGTGCACTGGGTGATGGTGTTTTTGTGGAAAAATGAATTTCCAACACACAAATCCAACCGGCAAGTATACCGGGTCGCATCAAGTAGTAATAACTCACAAGAGTGAGGTCGATCCCACAGGGATTGATGGATCAAGCAACTTTAGTGGGTGATTAGTTTAGTCAAGCTAACATTGAAGTGAATTGTGTGAAGTTGATCAACAGAAAGTAAATTGCAGGAATGATAAAGTTGCAGAATGTAAATGGGCAGAAAACTTAAAGAGCAAGAAAGTAAAATAGCTGAAACTTAAATTGCAAGAAAAGTAAATTGCATGAAAAGTAAAGGGGGGTTGGGTGCTGGAAATTAAAGAGAGCAATAGATTAAAACTCAGAAACTCTTGCAGAAAGCTTAACTTGCAGGAAAGTAAATTGGAATCATGAACAGAAATGTAAAATGAAGAACAAGTGCAGAAGAATTAAATTGCTTGAAAGTAAATTGAAAACCAATGGAACAGTAAAAACAGAAGAGCAGCCAAGAACTCAACTCAATTGCAAAATAAAATTGAAGATCTCAGGGAATCAAAGAGACTAGAAAACAAGTCTAGATCTCAATTCCATCCTTGATCAAAGTAGAAAGTAGATTTGTAGCTCAAGTTATAGCCCTTTGAAGAAGGCATGGTCATGCTGTGAGCGCCCAGATTTTACCTTAGCGAAAATTCTTGCTTCCAACCTCACTTTGCATCACGATTCTGCCCTGCCCTTGGCAAGAGCAGGGCAGTGTATGCTGATTGCCTATTCTCCTTTAATTTGGTCATGGGCCACGCTTTTAAAAGCGTGGCCTAAGGCTCCAAAGTGTGCTCCAACTTCAAAGTGCGTCCCAAAGCTCTTTTTTTCTCCTTTTTTTTGTGCTTCTTTGCTTCTTTTTCTTCTTGTTTCCTACAAGATTTATAAAATTAAAAGATCAAGGAAATATACCAATTAAGTATAAAAGCATTCAATATTTAAGCACAAATAATCAATTTCTTGTATGAAAAAGCATAGAAAAATAGGTATATGATGACATGTCATCACAGGGCCAACGCCACTCATACAGCATGGTTAGAGGCTTCACACATAGTCTCAAAGGGCTGGCCCCAGTCTGGTCCTGTCACAATTGGAGCTTGAGTCAAGGCGATCTTCAGCTTATCAAACGCTTCCATACAGTCCTCACCCAGCTCAAATTCAACATCCTTCCATACAGTCCACACTTTCTTCATAACTCTGCGTAGCTGACCAGCAAGTGCACTGGGTCGTCCAAGTAATACCTTATGTGAGTAAGGGTCGATCCCACAGAGATTGTCGGCTTGAAGCAAGATATGGTTATCTTGTAAATCTCAGTCAGGCGGATTCAAATGGTTATGAGGTTTTGATAATTAAAAGAGAAATAAAATATAAAATAGGATAGAGATACTTATGCAATTCATTGGTGGGAATTTCATATAAGCGTATGGAGATGCTTTGTTCCCTCTGAGCCTCTGCTTTCCTATTGTTCTTATCCAATCATGCTTACTCCCTTCCATGGCAAGCTGTATGTTGGTGGATCATCGTTGTCAATGTCTACCATCTGTCCTCTCAGTGAAAACATGTCCGCTACGATTTCCCGCATGGCTAATCAGCTATCGGTTCTCGATCATGTCGGAATAAGATCCATTGATCCTTTTATACACTGTCACTGCGCCCAACAGTCACGAGTTTGAAGCTCGTCACAGTCATCCCATCCCAGATCCTACTCAGAATACCACATATAAGGTTTAGACTTTCCGGATCTCAAGAATGCTGCCAATTGGTTCTAGCTTATACCACGAAGACTCTGATCTCAACCATGCGTCGTGAACGGAGGTGGTTGTCAAGCACGCGTTCATAAGGGAGGATGATGATGAGTGTCACGGATCATCACATCCATCAGGTTGAAGTACGAGTGAATATCTTAGAACAAGAATAAGCATGAATTGAATAGAAAAGTAATAGTACTTTGCATTAATTCATGAGGAACAACAGAGCTCCACACCTTAATCTATGAGGTGTAGAAACTCCACCGTTGAAAATACATAAGTGATGAAGGTCCAGGCATGGCCGAATGGCCAGCCCCCAAAACGTGATCAAGAGATCAAAAATGATCCAAAGATAGTATCAAAAATGATCTAAGATTTGAATACAATAGTAAAAAGTGCTATTTATACTAAACTAGTAAACTAGGTTTACAGAAAATGAGTAACTAAGTGTAGATACTGCAGAAATCCACTTCCGGGGCCTACTTGGTGTGTGTTTGGGCTGAGCATTGAAGCTTTCACATGCATAGGCTCTTATTGGAGTTTAAACACCAGTTTTGGTGCCAGTTTGGACGTTTAACTCCAGCTTTGGTTCCAGTTCTGGCGTTTTACGCCAGAAAAGGGTCTCTAGTGGGCGTTTGGACGCCAGTTTGGGCCATCAAATCTCAGGTAAAGTATAGACTATTATACATTGCTGGAAAGCCCAAGATGTCTATTTTCCAAATCAATTGAGAGCACACTAATTGGTTTCTGTAGCTCCAGAAAATTAACTTCGAGTGCAGCGAGGTCAGAATCTAACAGCATCTTCAGTCCTTTCTCAGCCTCTGAATTAGATTTTTGCTCAGGTCCCTCAAGTTCAGCCAGAAAATACCTGAAATCACAGAAAAACACACAAACTCATAGTAAAGTCCAGAAATGTGATTTTTGCATAAAAACTAATAAAAATATACTAAAAAGTAACTAAAACATATTAAAAACTATGTAAAAGCAATGCCAAAAAGCATATAAATTATCCGCTCATCACAACACCAAACGTAAATTGTTGCTTGTCCCCAAGCAACTGAAAACAAAATAGGATAAAAAGAAGAGAATATACAATAAATATTAAAATATCAATGAAACTTAGTCCCAATGAAATGAGCAGGGCTAGTGGCTTTTTGCCTCTGAACAGTTTTGGCATCTCACTTTATCCTTTGAAGTTCAGAATGATTGGCATCCATTAGGAACTCAGAATTTAGATAGTGTTATTGATTCTCCTATTTAAGTATGTTGATTCTTGAACACAGCTACTTTATGAGTCTTGGTCGTGACCCTAAGCATCTTGTTTTCCAGTATTACCACCGGATACATAAATGCCACAGACACATAACTGGGTGAACCCTTTCAGATTGTGACTCAGCTTTACTAGAGTCCCCAGTTAGAGGTGTCCAGAGTTCTTAAGCACACTCTTTTGCTTTGGATCATGACCTTAACCACTCAGTCCCAAGCTTTTCACTTAGACCTTCATTACACAAGCACATGGTTAGGGACAACTTGATTTAGCCGCTTAGGCCAGGATTTTATTCCTTTGGGCCCTGATATCCATTAATGCTCAAAGCCTTGGACCCTTTTTACCCTTGCCTTTTAGTTTAAAGGGTTATTGGCTTTTTCTGCTTGCTTTTTCTTTTTCTTTATTTTTTCGCCTATTTTTTTTGCAAGCTTGTGTTTTTCACTACTTTTTCTTGCTTCAAGAATCAATTTTATGATTTTTCAGATTATCAATAATATTTCTCTTTGTTCATCATTCTTTCAAGAGCCAACAATTTTAACATTCATAAACTTCACTATAAAAAATATGCACTATTCAAGCATTCATTTAGAAAACAAAAAGTATTGCCACCACATCAAAATAATTAGACTAATTTCAAGATAAAAGTCGAAATCCATGTACTTCTTGTTCTTTTGTAATTAGGAACATTTTTCATTTCAGAAAGGTGAAGGATTTATGGGACATTCATAGCTTCAAGGCATAGACACTAGACACTAATGATCATGTAATAAAGAAAAAAACATAGACAAACATAAAGCATAAAAAATCGAAAAACAAAAAAACAAATAACAAGAAAATTAAAGAACGGGGTCCACCTTAGTGATGGCGGCTAGTTCTTCTTCTTGAAGATCCTATGGAGTGTTTGAGTTCCTCGATGTCTCTTCCTTGCCTTTGTTGTTCTTCCATCATGGCTCTTTGGTCTTCTCTAATTTCATGGATGATGATGGAATGCTCTTGGTGCTCCATCCTTAGTTGCTCCATATTGGAACTCAAATCTCCTAGAAAAGTGTTGAGTTGTTCCCAATAGTTGTGTGGAGGAAAATACATCCCTTGAGGTATCTCAGGGATTTCTTGATGAAGGACTTCCTCATGCATTTGCTGAGGTCCATAAGTGGGCTCTCTTGTTTGCTGCATCCTCTTTTTAGTGATGGGCTTGTCCTCTTCAATGAGGATGTCGTCCTCTATGACAATTACAGCTAAACTGCATAGGTGACAAATGAGATGAGGAAAAACTAACCTTGCCAAAATGGAGGGCTTGTCAGCCACTTTGTATAGTTCTAGAGGTATGATCTCATGAACTTCCACTTCCTCTCCAATCATGATGCTATGGATTATGATAGCCCGATCCACAGTTACTTCGGATCGGTTGCTAGTAGGAATGATAGAGCGTTGGATGAATTCCAACCATCCTCTAGCCACAGGCCTAAGGTCAAGCCTTTTTAGTTGAACTGGCTTGCCTTTGGAGTTTCTCTTTCATTGTGCTCCTTCCATACAGATGTCCATGAGGACTTGGTCCAACCTTTGATCAAAGTTGACCCTTCTTGTGAAAGGATGAAGATCTCCTTGCATCATTGGCAAGTTGAATGCCAACCTCATATTTTCCGGACTGAAATCTAAGTAATTCCTCCGAACCATTGTGAGCCAATTCTTTAGGTTTGGGTTCATACTTTGTACATGGTTCTTGGTGATGCATGTTGATAAACCACTATTTTATGGTTTATCTTGTGCTTAATTGAGTGGATTTTATCAACTCTTTACCCACTTATTCATACTATTTGCATGGTTTTACATTTGCCTTCCTAATTATGTGCTTTGATTGAAAACATCTTCTTTGGCCTTAAATTCCCTATGTTTAATCCTCCCTTATTACCATTAGATGCCTTGATATGTGTGTTAAGTGTCTTCAGATATTATAGGGCAGGAATGGCTCAGAGGATGGAAAGGAAGAATGCAAAATTGGAAGGAATACAAGAAGTTGGAGAAACTGCTAAGCTGTCCAGCCTGACCTCTTCGCACTCAAACAGCTATAACTTTAGCTACAGAGGTCCAAACGACGCGGTTTCAGTTGCGTTGGAAAGCTAACATCCGGGGCTTCGATTTGATATATAATATGCGATAGTTGCCCTAACGCTAGGTGACGCGAACACGTGATCCACGCGGATGCGTCGCATCTGCGAACTTCAATCCGCGCGGTCGCGTGGGCGACGCCTCCGCGTCACTTGCCCGCGACCTGAACGTACCAGAATACGCAGGTGGCGATTTCTGGGCTAGTTTTGACCCAATTTTCAGCATGGAAAACAGATATTAGAGGCTATAAAGTGGGGGAATGCATCCATTCATCATCATGCTCTCATAATTCATACTTTTAGGATTAGATGTAGTTTTTAGAGAGAGAGGTTCTCTCCTCTTTCTTAGGATTAGGGTTAGAATTAGGATTTCATCTTCTGCAATCACAGGTTCAATGTTTCTTCTATTTATTTCTCCAATTTAATTTATGAACTCTTCCATGTTACATATAATTTTCTTAATTAATGTTATTTGAGGTATTTCAGTTTATGATTGTTTTATTTATGAATGCTTTTAATTTAATTTAGATATTTTCCCTTTTTGGTTTGGGTTAAGTAATTGGTAATGCTAAAGCTGTCAAATAAAGCATTGGTTGAAATTGGGAGTTGCTCCAATAACTCTAGTCTTTCCATAGGAACTGACTAGGACCTGAGGATTAAGCTAATTAATCCACTTGAATTACCTTCATAGTTAGAGGTTAACAAAGTGGGATTAAAATCCAATTCTCACCACAATTGATCAGGATAGGACTTCCAGTTCTTATACCTTGCCAAGGGTTTATTTTATTATTACTATTTTATTTTTCTTATCATTTAACATACTGATTTCTTGCTTTCAAAAACCCAAAATTTTGCCTTTTTCATAGCCAATAATAAGTCATACCTCCCTGCAATTCCTTGAGAAGATGACCCGAGGTTTAAATACTCGGTTATCAATTTTATTGGGTTTGCTTAAGTGACAAACAAAACTTTTGTACGAAGAGATTTCTGTTGGTTTAGAAACTATATCTACAACGCGACTATTTTTATAAAATTCTTTACTAGCAAAAATCCTAACGTCAAAATGGCGCCGTTGCTGGGGAATTGCAAACGTGTGCCTTATTATTGGTTATTGTAAATATTTTTTAAAAAAAAATTATTTTTCCCTTACTTGTTTATTTGTTTTCTCTCTTCCCTCTTATTTCTGATATCTATTATGAATTCTCACCCCTCTCGCTTTGAGTTTAGTTCTAATTTTGTTGCAAGGAATGGAAGTTATAACAGGAATATGCATCAAGGTCAAAGCAATCAAAGATGGATGGAGCCAAGAGGATCTGATCAACCCTGTAGGCAACAACACCCTCCTAGATATCACAGACAAAGACCATCCTACAATGCATACCAAGCTGATAGATATGGTGGACCGCCTAGTAGCTACCAACAAGCCCCACCGTATGCTCAGAGACCATCCTCACAACATAACTTTGAACCACCACACTCACAAGCCCTTTTCCACCATTCCCCTCCATATGACCCTAACCCGTATCCACTATACCAACCACCTTATGAGCCAAATGAACCATACACAGAACCACCACCTCAATATACATCATCTCCTTATCATTATCAAGATGAACCACCTTCCTACCATGAACCCTTTCTACCAACAAATGAACCCTCTTATCCACCCCAAACCTCCATGAAGAAAGCATTTGCCGAGCTGAACTCTACTATACAAGCTCTCGCCGCCCAAATCGTCCAACGCGATCGCGTCGCTGACGCGTCCGCGTCACATGGGAATAATGGCCTCCCACGCGACCGCGTTCCCCACGCGGCCGCGTGCCATGATTTTCGACGTAAAAAGGGTGCACAACAAATTATAGTCCAAGAGTGGTGCTGGATTGGTGTTGGATGCACAATCTCTATCACGCGACCGCGTCGCCAACGCGTCCGTGTCATTCCTTTCTGGAGCTCACTCATGTGATCGCATGCCCCATGTGATCGCGTCACCTAAAATTTGGCAAAATAAGATTTTGAACAGAGAGTTGTGGGAGCGCGAGGCTACCCTCGCGCCAGTAGCATAACCTGAGTCACGCGTCCACGTAACCGACGCGACTGCGTCAATTAATTTAAGCACAAGTCGTGCGACTGCGTCCCCCACGCGTCCGCGTCGCTTGCGCCGCACAGCTTATCCTAATTTGCCAAATATCGTATCTTTTCTTCCCCAATCCTAATTTTTCCCTCCCTCCTTTCTTACTCACTTCTTTCCCTTCTCATTCTTCTTATCTTTCATTTTATTTTACTTAATTTATTTGCATATTTCATTCATTGCATTTTAATTTAGTGCATATTTTTCTTTTCTTTTCTAAATTTATTTTTCCTTTGGTGTTAATTTTCTTATTTAACTGTTGCATCTTTTCTGGTGTCATTTTGATGCTTAGTGACTTGTTTTACAATGTTGGGTAATGTTAATTTTCTGTCAATGTCATTCTTTTATACGTGTATTCCTTTTGCATTGGCATGAACTTACATTGTCTTTCATTACCCACTCTCTTCCCCATTGTTGTACATTTTGTCCCACTGGCATGCCATGGCTTCTATTGTTTTCTCACGTACATGTTGAAGCTTCCATGTAAATGAGACCCTTATCATTTGGCATTAACCCAACCATACTTCATTTATTTTCTTATCTTTATTTCTGGGTTACTTTTCTTCCCTATTTTCTTTCATGATGGCCACCCGGAAGGGAAACGGAAGACGTTTACATGGGGAGAGAAGACAAGTCCATCTGCACAATCTTTGGAGAAAAGCATCAGTTGGAACAACCCATCCACCTGCACATCTTAGCATGCACCGAGGACGGTGCAATCTTTAAGTGTGGAGAGGTCGATACCGATCTCCATGGGTTAGTTATTTCCTACTTCAACACCAATGTTTTATTTTATTTGATAGTTCATTGTTGCATTTGCATATTTGTTTGATTTTTGCATATTTTACCACTTGGTTAAAGTAATAATTTCTTTTGCAAGAAACTTTTTATAGCATTTCACTAATTTGAATACAATTTTTTGTTACACTTGTTTGAAGTTGTATTTGGAACATGGTTTTTGAGCCAAAGAACAAACAACCTGTGAGATTTTGAGCTTATTTATATGGTTACATTATTTAACCATAAATTTTTATTCTTGTCTGTTCCCTTCTCTATAATTGCAATCTCTGCTTTGTTCCATTCTATATGTCCATTATTTAGTGTATTTACATGCTTGCATATGATTGAGGCCATTATTTGTTATTAGCTCACTTATCCCAAATAAGCCTACCTTTTACATCACCCTTGTTATCCACTTTGAACTTTGTAACCCCCTTCTATTTCATAACCATATTACTAACCTTAAGTAGAAAAATAAAATAAAAATTTCAAGTTGAATCCTTGGTTAGCTTAAGATAGATATTATGTATAATTTATGTGTGGGGAAACTGTGGGAACATGGGTTAATAAGGGAATGTATCATGTTTCTAATTTATTTGAATATTGGGAATTTGGGAACCTACTCATGAAAAAAAACCAAAATAAAAAAAATAATGGAAAATCCATGTGCATTGATAAGTTATGTTTGCTTTTATGATTCAAAAAAAAATTATGAATAAGGGGACAAAATTACCCCAATAATAAGTTAGTAGAGAAATCAATGCACATGGAAGTAAAATCAAAATAAAATTGGTACATGAGTATGTGATAAAAAGTGGGAAAATTATGGGAAGCTAAGTATAATTTTAAAATTTTTATAGAATATGTATATGTTAGGTGAGATCTTAGACTACTCAAGGATTCAGTTTACTAGCTCACTTAGCCTTATATATACCCTTACCTTTACCACAGCCCCATTACAACTCTGAAAAGACCACGTGATGTTTGTATTGGTATGCTAAATATTTGTTGATTGATTAGATGAAGAACAAAGTTTTAGAAAGCATGACTAGAGAAGAGTAGAGTGATTACCCTATACACTAGAGATATTAGAGTGATATACACTACCAGTGAGGGTTCAGTGCTTAATTCTATGTTCCCTGCTTTCATGAGCTATCTTCTTACAAGTTTACTTGTCTTTATTTTATATGATTTGAATTAGTGAAATCTGATTTATGTTTGTCTTGGAGAACTTATTTATTTTTAACCATGTAGGTAGAAACATTTTGCATGTAGTTGCATTCATATAGATAGGTTGCATTTCATACATCTTACCATTCCTCTTCATCTTTATAGTTTCTCTTGAGCTTAGCATGAGGACATGATATTGTTTAAGTGTGGGGAGGTTGATAAACCACTATTTTATGGTTTATCTTGTGCTTAATTGAGTGGATTTTATCAACTCTTTACCCACTTATTCATACTATTTGCATGGTTTTACATTTGCCTTCCCAATTATGTGCTTTGATTGAAAACATGCTTCTTTGGCCGTAAGTTCCCTATGTTTAATCCTCTCTTATTACCATTAGATGCTTTGATATGTGTGTTAAGTATTTTCAGATATTATAGGGTAGGAATGGCTCAGAGGATAGAAAGGAAGAATGCAAAATGGAAGGAATACAAGAAGTTGGAGAAACTGCTAAGCTGTCCAGCCTGACCTCTTCGCACTCAAACAGCTATAACTTTAGCTACAGAGGTCCAAATGACGCGGTTTCAGTTGCACTGGAAAGCTAACGTCTGGGGCTTCGATTTGATATATAATATGCCATAGTTGCTCTAATGCTAGCCGACGCGAACGTGTGATCCACGTGGACACATCGCATCTGCGAACTTCAATCCGCGCGGTCGCATGGGCGACGCCTCCGCGTCACTTGCCCGCGACCTGAACGTACCAGAATACGCAGGGGGCGATTTCTGGGCTATTTTTGACCTAGTTTTCGGCCCGAAAAACACAGATTAGAGGCTATAAAGTGGGAGAATGCATCCATTCATCATCATGCTCTCATAATTCATAATTTTAGGATTAGATGTAGTTTTAAGAGAGAGAGAGGTTCTCTCTTCTCTCTTAGGATTAGGATTAGAATTAGGATTTCATCTTCTGTAATCACAGGTTCAATGTTTCTTCTATTTATTTCTCCAATTTAATTTATGAACTCTTCCATGTTACATATAATTTTCTTAATTAATGTTATTTGAGGTATTTCAGTTTACGATTGTTTTATTTATGAATGCTTTTAATTTAATTTAGATATTTTCCCCTTTTGGTTTGGGTTAAGTAATTGGTAATGCTAAAGCTATCAAATAAAGCAGTGGTTGAAATTGGGAGTTGCTCCAATAACTCTAGTCTTTCCATAGGAATTGACTAGGACCTGAGGATTAAGCTAATTAATCCACTTGAATTACCTTCATAGTTAGAGGTTAACAAAGTGGGATTAAAATCTGATGCCAAGGCATCTAGGCCAGTTTCACTGACCTTTTCTTTACTGTTTTAGGGTAGTTTCATGCATTTTCCTAGTAAACAAGGCAAGTTTTGGGTGAAAATACACTTACACCTTCATTCAAGCAACTATTGTGAATTTCGCATGATTTCATGAGATTTTTTGCCAGAATTACATGATATTTTAATGATGCATAATCTCATGATTTTGGCTAGAGCTTTGATGCACTTTAATTGCTTGATTTTAGGACAAATGAAGCATGGAAGAATCACGTTAGCATTCACGTTAACTTAGTTAACATGACTACTAACATGGGATGGCAATTGGCTTACAACGTTAATGAGAAAAGTGATCACCAATAACGCCTGCGAAGCCACTTCATAGCCTACGTTAAGAGCCACGTTAACTAAGTTAACGTGGTACTTAACGTAGAAGGAAAGGAGGACTCCACGTTAATGAGAAACGTGAACTCCAATAACGTTTCTCCTCAACGCTAGTGGTAAAAGTGAACACCACTAACGTTGGGAAACTAGGCAATGCCCCACGTTAAGAGTCACGTTAACTAAGTTAACGTGAACTCTAACGTGGACAATGATCAACACTGCCAACGTTAGTGACACTCACTTTTGTCACTAACGTTGGATCATTTTCATTGCCTACATTAACTCTCACGTTAATATTGTTAACGTGAAAGTTAACGTGGAGTGGGGTTCAAAGAACCAACGTTAGTGACACTCACTTTTGTCACTAACGTTGGAAGATGGCTTTATTACTACGTTAAAAGCCACGTTAACTTAGTTAACGTGGGTTCTAACGTAGGGGATTAAGGCAATTAGAGCGTTAGTGACAAAGGTGAGTGTCACTAACACTCTCGAAGGTGATAGGTGCCCACGTTAAGAGCTACGTTAGCTAAGCTAACGTAAGACCTAACGTAGGAGGCAAAAGGCAAGCAACGTTAATGGGAAAAGTGATTCCCATTAACGTTTGCGAAAAGGGGCACAAGCCAACGTTAATGGGAAAAGTGAGTCCCATTAACGTTGGCCAAGAATTGAGAAGGAACGTTAGAAGTCACGTTAAGACTTCTAACGTTGAGAATAACGTGGGCATATAAGGGTGGAACGTTAGTGGAAAAGGTGAATGCCACTAACGTTCTCGCACCCAGAAATGTATTCCACAATTAATCTCAATAAATGCCCAAGCCTAATTCATATTTCTCTGCAAGCTGGGCCCACTAAAGATGAGGATTGCTTCAACTCAAGGTCCAAAGCCCACATCCAAGACTTGAAGAACTCACTAGAAGATTATGAAGAGTAGTATATATAGGAGTAGTTTTGAACTAGAGAGGGGCTTTTTGCACCTTGGAGAACTACTCTCTGCATATTTACTTTTCTGTACTTCTAGCATGGATTATTCTTTTCTGCTATTTTTGATTCCTAGAGCTATGAACAACTAAACCCCTTTCATTGGGTTAGGGAGCTCTGCTGTAATTTGATGGATCAATATTAGTTTTCATTCTTCTTCTTCTATCTTTTCTCTTGATTTTACTAGAAAGCTTTCAATCTTAATTCAATTGGTTAGTTATCTTGGAAAAGAAACTCTCCATAATTGGATCTCTTCGGAACCTTGGAAGAGGAATGAAGAGATCATGCTAGAATTACTTTCTCATGCTGGACCAATTTGGGTTGGGATGGATATGTGACTATAATCTCCTCAATGCTTGAATTGTGAAATGTATGTGGTATAATCAGTGACCATACTTCATCTCTTCTCATGAGCAATTGACCAAGGAATTAGCTATTGATCAAGATTTGAGAGATTGGATTACCAAGGAATTGGGATTCAATCACTTAAGATTGCCAAAGAGATCAATGAATGCATTGATTGAGGAAGAGATGAGAATGAACTTGATCCAGAGAATTACAACATCTCCTAAACCCAATGATCCCCCCATTTCTGATCTTACCCATTCTCTTTAATTTCTGCCATTTACTTTTATGAGCATTACCCAATTCCCCATTTAAGATTCTGCACTTTAATTTCTGCTATTTACTTTCTAGTCATTTAAAATACTGCATCTCAATCTAAATTCTGTTTAGCTCAACTAGCATATTCTTCTAACTAAAGTTGCTTGACCAATCAATCCTTGTGGGATTCGACCTCACTCTATAGTGAGTTTTACTTGACGATAATTCGGTATACTTGCCGAGGGAAAATTTGTTGAGAGACAAGTTTTTATGCATCAAGTTTATGGCGCCGTTGCCGGGGATTGATATTGAATCAACAATGATTAAGGTATAAGATCACTAGATTGAGCATTTTTGTTTCCGTTATTCTTTTTTATATTCAGTAATTTACCTTAGTTTGTTTTTAATTTCTTCCTCATCCCCTATTCCCTCTCTAATTTTTGTTCTCCTTTCTTAGTTTACCATAATTCAGCTCACTAACCCACTAACTGTTTGATAAATTGCATCACCCACACTAACAATCATTCTAACAAAAATTTTCTTCATTATATCTCCTGTTGTGCATTCTGTTTGTTGTATGACAGGGAGAAGAGAAGGAATCTCAACATCCTTTGATTCAGAGCCTGAGAGAACCCTTTGGAGACGAAAAAGGGAAGCAAGAGGAAAAAGAATTGTTGGTGCTGAGGAAGAGGAAGAGTATTTTGAACCCAACATGGAAGAGAATGTGGAGAACAATCATAAAGAAGAAGCTCATAATCATGCCAGAGAAGGCCATGCAAACCGGGTTGGGCATGAAAGGAGGGTCTTAGGATCCTATATCAATCCTAATCCAGGAAACTGTGGAAGCAGCATTCGAAACCCACCATTCATGCCAACAATTTTGAGCTAAAACCTCAGCTCATCACTTTGGTGCAAAATAATTGCTCATTTGGAGGAGGTGCTCAAAAAGACCCTAACCAACACTTGACCACCTTCTTGAGGATTTGTGACACAGTGAAGACAAATGGAGTCCACCCGGATGTCTATAGGTTGCTCTTATTCCCTTTTTCACTCAGGGACAAGGCAACAAAGTGGCTTGAATCCTTCCCAAAAGAAAGCCTAACAGATTGGGAGGAGGTAGTGAACAAGTTTTTAGCAAGATTTTACCCTCCTCAAAAGATTAATAGGCTAAGAACTGAGGTGCAAACTTTCAGGCAACAAGATGGTGAGACACTTTATGAAGCATGGGAGAGATTCAAAGACTTAACAAGGAGATGCCCATCAGAGATTTTTAATGAGTGGGTTCAACTTCACATCTTCTATGAAGGTCTTTCCTATGAGTCAAAGAAGGCTGTAGATCATTCATCAGGAGGTTCTTTAAACAAGAAGAAAACTGCTGAAGAAGCCATAGATGTCATTGAAACAGTTGCTGAGAATGACTACTTCTATGCCTCTGAAAGAAGTAACACTAGAGGAGTAATGGAGCTAAACCACATGGATGCACTGTTAGCCCAAAACAAGATGATCACCAAGCAGCTAGCAGATCTTACCAAGAAGGTGGAAGAGAACCAAGTTGCAGCAGCCATCACCTCATCACCAACTCATGAAGGAGTAAACATAGGAGAAGAAGGTGACTGGGAGCAAGCCAACTATGTGGGAAATTCACCTAGACAAGTCCATGATCCATACTCTAAAACATACAACTCTGGATGGAAAAATCACCCCAACTTTGGATGGGAAAACCAACAAGACCAAGGACAAGATTCGTCCAACTTCAACTCCAACAACAATGCCACTCATCAAAACACCTCACAGAGATATTACCAACATCCATCTAGCCAACCTTCTCAACCACCTAATCTCAACCCACCATCATCCACAGATGATAGGCTTTCAAAGATTGAGGCTCTACTTGAAAACATGTGCAGAGAAGTCCAAGATAACAAGGTGTTTAAGGAAGAAATGCGAGCCAACATCAAGAATCAAGGAGAAAATATCAAGAGATTGGAGTCCCAAGTAGGCTATCTATCTCAACAAATTCCCAAACCCACTGATGGATTCCCCAGTGATACAGAGAAGAATCCAAGAGGAGAACCAAAGAAAGTGAGATGGGAAGAATGCAAAATGATAACCACAAGTGATGAGGGAAGTATGCATGGAGTAGAACACCTCCAAAATCACCAACAGGAAAGTCAAGAGGAAGGAAGCTGTGCAACTCCACTCACATCCAAGGAAGAGCTAAAGAAAAAGGAGGCATTGAACCTATATGCACCTTTCCCCCACAGGCTTAAAGGTGGTGTAGCAGGGAGAATGTACTCAAGGTTTCTTGATATGTTTGCATCTTTAGATGTAAATATACCCTTCATTAAAGTCCTCCAACAGATGTCCTTCTACATCAATTATATAAAGGAGCTACTAGCCAGAAAAAGTCCATTGAAGGGTGGACAAACAATCAAGATGAACAGAAATTCTAGTGCTCTCATTCAACCAGGACCACCCACAAAGAAGGAGGATCCAGGAAGCTTCCACATTCCTTGTGCCATAGGAGAAACAATGATTGACAAAGGACTTTGTGACTTGGGAGCAAGCATCAACTTAATGCCTCTCTCTCTCATGAAAAAGCTCCAAATCAATGAACTAACTCCCACTGATGTGATTATCAGATTGGCAGGCAAAACCCAAAAACAAGCAGTAGGAATAGTTGAAAATGTGCTGGTAAAGGTTGGGAGCTACTATCTTCCCACAGATTTTGTTGTTTTGGAAATGGATGAGAATCCTATCTACCCCATCATTCTGGGAAGACCCTTTCTAGCCACAGCTAGGGCACTCATAGATGTATAACGAGGAGAATTAGTGCTGAGAATACATGATGAACAGCTCGCCTTCAATGTTTACAACCTCTCACAAGGAGCAGATCACAAAGACAATAAGATGATAGAAGAGCCAAACGAGGAAGCATAAACAACACAATTGGAAGCCCCATTGGTTGAGAAGCCACATAGTCAGGAAGAACCATGTTCAAAGGTGATCCAAGAGGAACCAGACCCACAAGAGTCATGCAAGATCAATAACAAGAATCCCCTAGAGAAAGAATCCATAGAAAACAAGAAAACATCAATGGAAACAAGGAAAAGAATTCCAAAGGGATGGGGAAATAAGAAAATTCCTACAGACAATTTCTCACCAGGTGATGAAGTTATTTCTGCATACTTTCCATCTATACCACCTCACCTACTCACTATTCCATCTCAGCTGCCTCCTGTGTATACTATCAATAAAATCTTATCCTTAGAGCATCTGGAACTCGTCAACAAAGCTAACGGATATAGATTCACTGCAAGAGGAGAGGACTTCAAACACTATCAACCACCTTGACAAAGAACCAAACGGTCAAGCTAGTGACGCTAAAGGAGCGCTTCATGGGATGCAACCCATGATTCTATAACTCTTTCTTTCTTAAATTTCTAATAAGAGCAACAAAACAATTTCACTCCAACTTTGACAACTCATATAAAGTTCCTCCACATGCAACGTATAGTACATGATAAGTTTGGTGTTCAAACACATCAATTGAGGTTTGAACACACTTTATGAGAAAGATTTATGTCCCAAACTTGTTGTACCATAGGATCACAAACAAGTTTGGTGTGCTGACGTGCATGCTTGAGAAGCTTAATAATTAGTTGAGTTGCTTCTAAAAGAGAGAGAGAGAGAGAGAGAGGAGAGAGATTTTTGCTTTGTTAGTTCACCTTTTGAATTTTCCAACCAATTTCACAACTAATCTTCACATTCTCTCTTTGTCATATATAGGGAATCAAAAAGGACATTGATGGTACTTGATAGGACAAGAGGTTCGGCCACTACACCAAGGGAATTTCACACTTGTCCTCATAGGGAATGTCCTTGGAAGTGTTGCCATGCAACATTGGGAATGGATGGCTTTGGAGACCAAATCAAGACCCCCATAAAGGAGCTGATCCTTGTGCTCCTTCAATCCTAAAACCCCGACCGTCCACTATCACACACCATCATCAATCCACACCCTTCAATCAATTGCCATTTTCCTATTTAAATCTCTTCACGCAACCTCTCCATACACACTTATACTCACCATTCCCACTCTCTCCTTTTGGTTCTACACATACTACATACATCATTCCTCACCAAAGCTTCACATACACCCTCATAGCCATCTTGAGAATAACCGACATAGCAACTATCTTACATGGCATCATCAAGCTCCAAGAGACAAAAAGGGAAGGGACCCATAAAACATCCTCCTTTTGATGAAGTGTGGTTTAGAACATTTCATCATGCACTTCAATATGGGTGGATGGCTGACAAAGAAATCATTTATGAACTGGGCTTCCAAGTAACAAAAACCGAGTGTCCGGAGATCACGGAGAAGGTGGAGCAACGTCGCTGGGAGCTCCTTACCGATCCGATCACAAGGGTGAATGCAACTCTAGTAAGAGAGTTCTATGCAAATGCAGTTAGGCAAGACAAGGCGGATGACTCATACACAAGTTTTGTGAGGGGGGTCACGGTGGATTTTAGTCCTATGACTATCATGAGAGTGCTGAAGTTGAGAAGCATCTCTTTTGAAGATGAGAGCTATCACTCAAGAATAGACAAACCTCCCAATTATGACCAGATTATACAAGATATATGTGTGCCAGGAGCTGATTGGGAAAGAGGTCCCAAAAGAAAACCCAAATTTAAAAAAATAGGAGATCTCCTCCCAGAGGCTAAAGGTTGGTTCGAAATTGTAAGGAGATCCACCCTCCCAGCCGGAAACAACTCAGAGGTAAATCTCAAGAGAGCATCGATGTTACAATGTATAATGAAAGGAGGAGAGATCAAGGTTCATGAAATCATAGCCCAAGGCATTCGGAAGTTTGCTGAGAAGAGTGATTCTGGAGGAAAGTTGGGTTATCCCAGCACTATTTTTCTTCTTTGCAGACTGGCCAGGGTGATATTCGAGGATGCGAACCCCGTATGGGTAACAGTTGGTCTTCCAATCACTTATCGTCGGATGCATGCAGCTGCAGCTCCACTACCTCCAAGGAAGAGATGAAAGAGGCCAGCCCTTCGAACTGAAGAAGAACAACCTCCACAAGAGAAACCCCCAGCAACCTTAAGCATGCACCAACTGCAAGAGGCTATTGATGCTTTATCTAGGCAATGCATGGAAAACCAAGAGGCGCAAAGGGAGCTCCAAATACAATCAAGGGATCGCCATGAAGAGTCACTTTCCAGATGGATGAATCAACAAGAGGAATGGCAAAAATAACTGATGGATCAGCAATTGGAGCAAGGAAGACAATGGAATGAATCCTTCCATAATTTGAATCAGAAACATGATCAACAGCAAGAAGCCATCCAAAGGCTAATCAACATCGAAGCACATCAAGGAGTTCACATTCATGAGATGCATAGGAAACAAAGAGAACAAGCAGATCTTCTCGATGAACTTAAAACATTCTCGGAAGGAGTCTACATGAGTGAGACTGGATACCATGTAAATACCCAAGCCAGGCTTGGATATCTAGTCGGACAATTGCCTAATTTGCATCCAGGAATCACAAAATGTGAGGATGTAAAGGATGAATTAGCACGAGAGGAGCGCAAAAGGGTTGAACAAAGTCATGAATCGGTAAGGAAGGCACTAGGGGATTGGAAATTAGCTAGAGCAAATCGGATGAGAGGAAGCACAAGTAGACAAAGCGAATCTAAAAATGGCAAGGGAGCAGAAGAGAATGAGCAGACCAATAAGTGAAAGGTGGTGAAGTTCCTTCTTAGTTTACCTTCCTTTTCAAAGCTTTAAATAAGGAAAATCATGTATGAAATAGAACATGCTTCCATGGTAGCTTAGGATTTTCAATTATGCATTTAAGTTTCATTTCTTAGGTCTATGTTATTGAGCCTAATGTCTTGAATGCTCACTGTCATCTTGCTTACTTGTATGCTTGTCTCTTTAAGTTAATCAAAAAGAAAATGTTATGGAAAGAACAAGAATGGAGTCATTTTGTGAAGTGCATTCTAAGTGTTTGTGGTAGGATGATTAGTAAGCTAAGTTGGTTCACCAAGAAAGGAAAGAAAGCAACTATGCATCCAAAGTCATAAATTTGAGACACATTCCTTGAGGCTAGCTAAATAATAAGGTCCCAACAAGAAAAGAAAAAGAGTAATACAAGTGGAAATAAGAAAGGGAACACAAAAAGGAACAATGCTAGGCACCAAGGGTTGTGAAGCTGAGGCATGTGTTTGTGGTGTTTATGTACAAGGGATATATTTGGATGAATAAGCTCTTAGGGGTGCCTTATCACTTGGTAACTTGGATTAACTAATCCGGGATTATCAGCTAAAAATCCACTATCAAGAGTAACCCTTGTTACAGAGCACTTAGTAACCCAAAGAGGTGCTGGACACCAAGGTCTCAAGAAAGAAAGAATAACAAACCATGTGCCTGTGGTGTATATGTACGAGGGAAAGAGACTTGAGGGAGTAAGTCCTTAGGGGTGTCTTAACACCTAGCACCTTAAAACTAACTGGTTTGGGAGTGTTGGCTGAAAGCTTATCATAAAAAGTCGCCCTCTTACAGAGCACTTAGCCAAAAGAAAAATGTAATAAGCTTAAAGAGAAGGATCAATAAGAAAGAAGCCTCAAGGGATGCAATCAAGAGAGTGACTAGGGATTTGATAAAGGCTTGAAACCTAAAAGGAAAGAACCTAAGTTGCTATGCATGAAACTCCATGAACCATGAATGCTATTCCTGTCTTTCTTCTTGTTCTTTTATTTCATTTTGCTTATGCTTCAGTACTTGCGTAGGGACAAGCAAGCTTTAAGTTTGGTGTTGTAATGCCAAGGCATCTAGGCCAGTTTCACTGACCTTTTCTTTACTGTTTTAGGGTAGTTTCGTGCATTTTCCTAGTAAACAAGGCAAGTTTTGGGTGAAAATACACTTACACCTTCATTCAAGCAACTATTGTGAATTTTTCATGATTTCATGAGATTTTTTGCCAGAATTACATGATATTTTAATGATGCATAATCTCATGATTTTGGCTAGAGCTTTGATGCACTTTAATTGCTTGATTTTAGGACAAATGAAGCATGGAAGAATCACGTTAGCATTCACGTTAACATAGTTAACGTGACTACTAACGTGGGATGGCAATTGGCTTACAACGTTAATGAGAAAAGTGATCACCAATAACGCCTGCGAAGCCACTTCATATCCTACGTTAAGAGCCACGTTAACTAAGTTAACGTGGTACTTAACGTAGAAGGAAAGGAGGACTCCACGTTAATGAGAAACATGAACTCCAATAACGTTTCTCCTCAACGCTAATGGTAAAAGTGAACACCACTAACGTTGGGAAACTAGGCAATGCCCCACGTTAAGAGTCACGTTAACTAAGTTAACGTGAACTCTAACATGGACAAGGATCAACACTGCCAACATTAGTGACACTCACTTTTGTCACTAATGTTGGATCATTTTCATTGCCTACTGATGACAAGTCATCATATACCCATTTTTTCAAGCTAATTTCACTTGTTTCGCCAGTTTTTATGCACTTTCTTGCATCCTAAGTAAGTAATTTGGAATGAAAATGCATAACTTCTTTAAATCAAACAACCACCATTAAATTGATGCTAAATCATGAGGTTTGAGCTAAAATTAATGGATTTTTAATGATTTATAAACCTTATGAGTTTATAGATACTTTGATTGGTTGTTTTGATTTCTTGTAGGTGAAGAAAGGAAGAAAAGAAGAAAAACGTGGCTTAAGAAAGCGTGGCTCAAGGAAAAAAGAATGTGGCGCATAGAAGGAGGAAGCAAACACTGCCCTCCACAAGGGCACACTGCCCTCCAGGAGAGCAGCATAGTAAACCAAGCTTCGAAAGAAATTCTGCCCTGCCCTCTTCAAGAGGGGCTCATCAAAGAAATAAATTCAAGGAAAAAGCCTACCAATGCTTGCCACAAGGTTCGAACTCATGAGCAAAGGGGAGTGGGGGAGCGCTCAAGCACAATGAAAATAAGCCAAAAATTGGCCGAAATGCTCCTAGGAAGTCTCGAACACGGAAGCTTCACTAAGAAAGCAAGGAAGCTGCACCACTTGAGCGCTACCCTGATGATGTCCAAGACTTGGCACGCGAAATATTTCAAACGCACCATGACGCACACTGCCCTGCCCTCCACAAGGGCAGGGCAGCATTTTTTGGTGCATGGTGCAGCATTTTGGCTCAGCCAGCAGCACGCACGCACGGGCAGCTTGGCGCACCGTGGCAACTCTGCCCTGCCCTCCACAAGGGCAGGGCAGCATCCTGCAGCATCTTGAACGCCCATCACACGCACGAGGCCGCATGCACCATTTCCTGCTCTGCCCTCCACAAGGGCAGGGCAGCCTCTTGGAAGCTAATTTCTCATGGGCTGAAAATTGGATTAAAAATCCAATTTAATTCATTTCTTCACCAAATCAAAAGCCCATCCAAATTCCAAAATCCAAGAATAGAAAGTGTATAAATAAGAGATAGTTTGATGTAATTAGAGAGCTTCCTTTTACTTTGGACTTTTGAACCTTCTTTTGATATTTAATTTTGAGACTTCATTGAGAGTTAGGAACTGAGATTTTAGAGAATTAGGGAGGAGAGTTGATCTCTCTTCTTCCTCGTTCTTGCTTGAGCACTTTTTACTTTTCTTGTTTGAGTCTTGGGTGTGAAGAATTGAGGAATTTCTGTCTCAATCTCCATTCAAGATCCTTTAATTTCCTTGCTGCATAATTGAGTTCAATTACATTTTCTTTGCTGCTTCTTCTTTAATTTCTTGTTAATTGCTTTGTGAACTTGGATCTGGGAAGGGCACTTGAGATCTAGACTTTGCTATCTAGTCTCCGGAGCCCTGAGATCTCATTTTCCTTTTGGTTCTTCTGTGAACCCCTGCTGCCAGTTAATTTCCATTTCTGTTTGAGATCTAGTATATTTCAATTCATCTCTTGTTTTGATAATTGCTGCAATTTAATTTCCCTTGCTTAAATTCTGAATTCCCAGTCCTCAACTCCCTTTTTCCATTCAAGCAATTTATATTTCTTGCACTTTAAGTTACTGCAATTCACATTTCTTGCACTTTAAGTTTTAGTCATTTAATTTCTTGCTCTTTAAGATTCAGCATCTTTACTTTCAGTTCTTTTTAATTTCTGCAATTCATCCCTCTCCCTTTACATTTTCTGCTATTTACTTACTGTTGGATACAAAATCACTCAACCAATACTTGATTCGCTCGACTAAATCAACCACCGAACTAAAATTGCTCAATCCTTGAATCCCTGTGGGATCGACCTCACTCCCGTGAGTTTTATTACTTGATGCGACCCGGTACACTTGCCGGTGAGTTTTGTGTTGGATCGTTTTCCACACATCAAGCTTTTGGCGCCGTTGCCGGGGATTGAATTAGATTGACAATGATTAAGTGAAGTGGAGATCTAGATCAAGCACTTTTTCTTTTCTGTTTCTTTAATTTTTGACTAACATACTAACTGTTTGAATTTTTGCTTAAACTAACTAAAACTTCATTTTAGCAATAGATTGAAGTTTCACTGGTTTTCTGGATCTGTGTGTTTATTGTTGTGTGTTTGTATGTCAGGTATAGGAAGATCTTCCCCTATCCTCTCTGAAATTGACCAAAGAACTCTTCGAAGAATAAGAAGAGCTGGAAGAGGGAAGAACATCGTTAGAGAGGAAGAATCTGAGGAGGAATTTCAAGAGATGGAAGGAGATCCATCAAATCCCAATCAACCAGAAGGAGGAGCTAACAATAACCCACAACAAAGAAGAGTACTGGCTTCTTACACATTTGCAAATGCTAGACACTGTGGGAGTGGCATTCTTACTCCTAATGTCAATGCAAACAACTTTGAACTAAAGCCACAACTAATCACTTTGGTCCAAAACAACTGCTCTTTTGGAGGAGGGCCATTGGAGGACCCAAATCAACACCTATCTACCTTCTTGAGGATTTGTGACACTGTCAAAACCAATGGTGTGCCTCCTGACAACTACAAGTTACTGCTCTTTCCATTCTCTCTCAGGGACAAAGCCACTCAATGGCTAGAAATATTTCCAAAGGAGAGCATCAACACTTGGGATGATTTGGTGAGCAAGTTTCTTGCCAAATTTTATCCCCCTCAAAGAATCATAAGATTGAAAACTGAGGTGCAGACATTCACTCAAATGGAGGCTGAAAATTTATATGAAGCATGGGAAAGATATAAGGCACTGCTGAGGAAATGTCCACCAGAGATGTTCACTGAGTGGGACAAGTTGCAGAACTTCTATGAGGGACTTACTCTGAAGGCTCAAGAGGCACTTGATCAGTCAGCTAGAGGCTCATTACAACTCATGAAAACTACAGAGGAAGCTCAAAATCTCATTGATATGGTGGCTAACAACCAATATTTCTTTGCTCACCAAAGGCAACGCCAACCATCACAAAGGAGAGGAGTAATGGAGTTGGATTCAATCCTAGCTCAGAACAAAATGATGCAGCAGCAAATTCAACAACAGTTTGAGCAGATGGCCAAGAGAATTGACAGCTTTCAAGTTGCATCAGTGAGTGCCACAAGCCAACCATCAACTCCTTGGGGGCAGAATGAAGAAATTCAAGAGGAGCAACAGCAAGAACAAGTCCAATACATGCACAACCAAAATCCTGGAACAAATGAAGTCTATGGTGATACTTACAATCCTTCTTGGAAAAACCATCCCAACCTCAGATGGGGAGACACCCACAATCAAACTCAGCAACCATGGCAAAGGAACTCAAATCAAAATAATTGGAAAAATACAAACCAAAACAACCAGCCAAACACTAACCAAAACACATACAGAAAACCACAAAACACTTATCCCAACTCTAACCATTATCCACCCAATAACCACCCAACTAACCAAAACACCTACCATCATCCAGCAACACCCCACAACCAACCAATCTCACAAGACTCTCAGAGGATTACTAATCTAGAGATGCTCATGGAGAAAATGATGAAGAACCAAGAATTGACAAGAAAGAACCAAGAAGCCTCCATGAAGAACCTAGAAAGGCAGATTGGACAAACCTCCAAGCAGATTTCTGTTGAAAAACCATCAAGCTCACTACCAAGTGACACCATTCCTAATCCAAAAGAGGAGTGCAAGGCAATACAGTTAAGGAGTGGAAAAATCCTGCTGAAAGATGAAGAAGCCACCAAAAAGCCCAAGGAAAGTGACAAGAAACAAGTTGAAAAAGAGGCAGCCAATGATGAAGATGCAACAGCAAGCAATCACCCTCAGAATCAACCTCAAGAAAAATAAGATAGACAACAAAATCTGAAGAAGGGAAAGCAGATCATGGAAGAACCAAATCAAAGACAACATCAAGTGGAGAAAAACTTGACACCTCCACTGCCTTATCCCCAAAGATTCCACAAAGAGGTTAAGGACCAACACTTTTCTAAATTCCTTGAGATTTTCAAGAAGCTAGAGATCAACATACCCTTGGCTGAGGCATTGGAGCAAATGCCTCTATATGCCAAGTTCTTAAAGGAGCTCATCAACAAGAAAAGGAGTTGGAATGAGAAGGAGACTGTAATGCTCACTGAAGAATGTAGTGCACTAATCAGAAAAGGACTTCCTCCCAAGCTTGGAGATCCTGGAGGTTTCTTCCTACCTTGAACTATTGGAAGCCTATTCATCAACAAGGGGATGTGTGACTTAGGAGCAAGTATAAATCTAATTCCATCTTCCTTAGTGAAAAAGCTTGGCATAGGAGAGGTGAAACCAATACAGATGTCCTTGGAATTGGTAGACCAATCAGTGGTATATCCTAAAGGGTTTATTGAAAACCTTTTAGTTAAGGTTGACAAGTTCATCTTTCTGGCAGACTTTGTGATCCTAGATTCAGCAGAGAATGAGAATGACTCCATAATACTTGGTCGACCATTTTTGGCCACTGCTAGAGCCATTGTAGATATAGAGCAGGGAGAGCTAACCCTCAGGATGCATGAGGAGAGCATCACCTTGAAAGTGTTTCCAGAATCACAAAGCAATGAAGGAACAAGCAAGACAAGTAGTGACTATCTTCCAAAGCAAGCAACCAACAGTGCAGTAGAATAGAAAAATGAGCAGGTGCAAGAAGGAAAATGAATTCAAAAAGAAGCCGGGATGATAAACAAAAAAGGGAGGTATCACAACCCAAGTCACTGTCAAGGGAGAAAGATCAACAAGAAAGAAAAAGATGAAGAACAAGAAAAAGGCTTACAAAGGGTGGAAGAATAAGAAAATCCCAACTGAAGGATTTTCTAAAGGTGACAAGGTGCAACTAGTACATCAACAGCTGGGAACAGAAGATCATTACACTGTCAACCAAGTACTCTCTCTTGAGCACATTGAAATCGAGCATCAAGGCACACAGAGAAAGCTTACAATAAGAGGGGACAAGTTGAGACATCACCAGCATCAACCACCCTAAAGGGAGATCAATGTCAAGCTAGTGACAATAAAAGAGCGCCTGTTGGGAGGCAACCCAACCTGAGGTAGTTTTCTTTTCATAGCTCTTTCAATAAAAATGTTGAATAATTGGTACGCATTGCAAGGAGCTAAGTTTGGTGTTGCACACTAAAATAATTTAAGGGAGAATGAAAGATTCTATGTTTGGTGTTCCACCAAAATCTCACTTAAAAGAACATTCTCACCTCCTGCATAATGCTAGCTCCAAGCAATCAAACAACTTATCCAACTATTTAACTGCTTTCTAGTTTTAATTCCATAACCTTTAGCAAGGACACAAGATTTCACATATGGTTAAGTTGATGCATGAAAAATAGTGGCAAGGAACTAAGTTTGGTGTTCACACACCAACGTAAGTTCAAAAAGCCATAATCATTTTTAGACTAACCATGCACTTAAGGGCTTGAGAAGCAAGCAACTTTTGAGAATAATGCAGGAAATTAGCCAACAATTGAAGATAGTTTGCATTGTGACTCAAAAGGGGATACAACAGAAGGAAGAATCAAAGGGCTGCAACTTCAAAGGTTGTATCTAAACTTAATCCTTGCTGCTATAAATTGTTTTGAATTTGGGAGCCCTTATATGTCCTGCTAAGGTGTTTATCTGGTTGCAAGTGGAATTGTTTGTTAAGTATGCTTATCTGCATGATACTTGTCATTCATTACTCAGCTTAAATTTTGTTTTGTTTCCCATATGCTTGAATAAAAGAGAATTGGTTGAACTAGAAAGTAAACATCTAATGTTGCATAAGTTAGAATAGAAGTTAGTGGTGGTAGGTGTTTGATTCAATTGTTAGCTCATAGAATAATTGCTGCATAATGACATGTTACTTGAAGCTTAAGCTGGTTTGCTGCTATGACCCTTCAATCAATGAAAATCCCTTGGAAATAAAGCAAAATCAAAAGAAAAGGAAACAGAAAAAGCCAAAAGCTGGCAAAGAAACAAAGAATAAGGCTAGGCACCAATAGCTTGGACCCTAGGACACATGCCTGTGGTGTTCTTGTACTAGGATATGCTTGGACAAGTAAATTCTAAGGGGTATTTCAAAACCTGACCACTTAGATCAACTGATTTGGGATGGCCAATTGAAAGTCCACAATAAAGAGCAACCTAGTTACAAAGCATTTAGTTATCCAAAGAGATGCTGAGCATCAATGATCCTAGGAGGAAATGGTGAGCCATGTGTCTGTGGTGAAAAAATGTTGAGCCAAAAATAAAGCCAAAGGTTGCTGCAACATTTGCCACCAAGCCTTCAATAAATAATAAGCTCTCTAATGCAAAAGAAAGAAGAAAATGCTAACAAGGGAAATAATTAAAAAGTAAGGTGTTATAGCAGCAACCTTGGTGAACCCTTTAGGAGACATTGTTTGTTATGACAGCAAGTAATAAATGAACTACTATTGATCTGCATGAAACTCCATGAACCAAGTTCTACTATATGTCTAATAAGGAAATGTTTGCTCTTCTTTTTCATTTCATTTCCTCTTAATTTTGATTCTTGCTTGGGGACAAGCAAGATTTAAGTTTGGTGTTGTGATGACAAGTCATCATATACCCATTTTTTCAAGCTAATTTCACTTGTTTCACTAGTTTTTATGCACCTTCTTGCATCCTAAGTAAGTAATTTGGAATGAAAATGCATAACTTCTTTAAACCAAACAACCACCATTAAATTGATGCTAAATCATGAGGTTTGAGCTAAAATTAATGGATTTTTAATGATTTATAAACCTTATGAGTTTAGAGATACTTTGATTGGTTGTTTTGGTTTCTTGTAGGTGAAGAAAGGAAGAAAAGAAGAAAAACGTGGCTTAAGAAAGCGTGACCCAAGGAAAAAAGAATGTGGCGCATAAAAGGAGGAAGCAAACACTGCCCTGCCCTCTTCAAGAGCAATACCAAGCTCATCAAAGAAATAAATTCAAGGAAAAAGCCTACCAATGCTTGCCACAAGGTTCGAACTCATGAGCAAAGGGGAGTGGGGGAGCGCTCAAGCACAATGAAAATAAGCCAAAAATTGGCCGAAATGCTCCTAAGAAGTCTCGAACACGGAGGCTTCACTAAGAAAGCAAGGAAGCTGCACCACTTGAGGGCTACCCTGATGATGTCCAAGACTTGGCACGCGAAATATTTCAAACGCACCATGACGCACACTGCCCTGCCCTCCACAAGGGCAGGGCAGCATTTCTTGGTGCATGGTGCAGCATTTTGGCTCGGCCAGCAGCACGCACGCACGGGCATCTTGGCGCACCATGGCAACTCTGCCCTGCCCTCCACAAGGGCAGGGCAGCATCCTGCAGGATCTTGAACGCCCATCACACGCACGAGGCCGCATGCACCATTTCCTGCTCTGCCCTCCACAAGGGCAGGGCAGCCTCTTGGAAGCTAATTTCTCATGGGCTGAAAATTGGATTAAAAATCCAATTTAATTCATTTCTTCACCAAATCAAAAGCCCATCCAAATTCCAAAATCCAAGAATAGAATGTGTATAAATAAGAGATAGTTTGATCTAATTAGAGAGCTTCCTTTTACTTTGGACCTTTGAACCTTCTTTTGATTTTTAATTTTGAGACTTCATTGAGAGTTAGGAACTGAGATTTTAGAGAATTGGGGAGGAGAATTGATCTCTCTTCTTCCTCGTTCTTGCTTGAGCACTTTTTACTTTTCTTGTTTGAGTCTTGGGTGTGAAGAATTGAGAAATTTCTGTCTCAATCTCCATTCAAGATCCTTTAATTTCCTTGCTGCATAATTGAGTTCAATTACATTTTCTTTGCTGCTTCTTCTTTAATTTCTTGTTAATTGCTTTGTGAACTTGGATCTGGGAAGGGCAATTGAGATCTAGACTTTGCTATCTAGTCTTCGGAGCCCTAAGATCTCATTTTCCTTTTGGTTCTTCTGTGAACCCCTGCTGCAAGTTAATTTCCATTTCTGTTTGAGTTCTAGTATATTTCAATTCATCTCTTGTTTTGATAATTGCTGCAATTTAATTTCCCTTGCTTAAATTCTGAATTCCCAGTCCTCAACTCCCTTTTTCCATTCAAGCAATTTATATTTCTTGCACTTTAAGTTACTGCAATTCACATTTCTTGCACTTTAAGTTTTAGTCATTTAATTTCTTGCTCTTTAAGATTCAGCATCTTTACTTTCAGTTCTCTTTAATTTCTGCAATTCATCCCTCTCCCTTTACATTTTCTGCTATTTACTTACTGTTGGATACAAAATCACTCAACCAATACTTGATTCGCTCGACTAAATCAACCACCGAACTAAAATTGCTCAATCCTTGAATCCCTGTGGGATCGACCTCACTCCTGTGAGTTTTATTACTTGATGCGACCCGGTACACTTGCCGGTGAGTTTTGTGTTGGATCGTTTTCCACACATCACCTACGTTAACTCTCACGTTAATATTGTTAACGTGAAAGTTAACATGGAGTGGGGTTCAAAGAACCAACGTTAGTGACACTCACTTTTGTCACTAACGTTGGAAGATGGCTTCATTACTACGTTAAAAGCCACGTTAACTTAACGTGGGTTCTAACGTAGGGGATTAAGGCAATTAGAGCGTTAGTGACAAAGGTGAGTGTCACTAACGCTCTTGAAGGTGATAGGTGCCCACGTTAAGAGCTACGTTAGCTAAGCTAACGTAAGACCTAACGTAGGAGGCAAAAGGCAAGCAACGTTAATGGGAAAAGTGATTCCCATTAACGTTTGCGAAAAGGGGCACAAGCCAACGTTAATGGGAAAAGTGAGTCCCATTAACGTTGGCCAAGAATTGAGAAGAAACGTTAGAAGTCACGTTAAGACTTCTAACGTTGAGAATAATGTGGGCATATAAGGGTGGAACGTTAATGGAAAAGGTGAATGCCACTAACATTCTCGCACTCACTAAATGCCCAAGCCTAATTCATATTTCTCTGTAAGCTAGGCCCACTAAAGATGAGGATTGCTTCAACTCAAGGTCCAAAGCCCACATCCAAGACTTGAAGAACTCACTAGAAGATCATGAAGAGTAGTATATATAGGAGTAGTTTTGAACTAGAGAGGGACTTTTTGCACCTTGGAGAACTACTCTCTGCATATTTACTTTTCTGTGCTTCTAGCATGGATTATTCTTTTCTGCCATTTTTGATTCCTAGAGCTATGAACAACTAAACCCCTTTCATTGGGTTAGGGAGCTCTGCTGTAATTTGATGGATCAATATTAGTTTTCATTCTTCTTCTTCTATCTTTTCTCTTGATTTTACTAGAAAGCTTTCAATCTTAATTCAATTGGTTAGTTATCTTGGAAAAGAAACTCTCCATAATTGGATCTCTTCGGAACCTTGGAAGAGGAATGAAGAGATCATGCTAGAATTGCTTTCTCATGCTGGACCAATTTGGGTTGGGATGGATATGTGGCTATAATCCCCTCAATACTTGAATTGGGAAATGTATGTGGTATAATCAATGACCATACTTCATCTCTTCTCATAAGCAATGATGAGCGGATAATTTGTACGCTTTTTGGCATTGTTTTTAGTATGTTTTTAGTATGTTCTAGTTAGTTTTTAGTATATTTTTATTAGTTTTTAGTTAAAATTCACTATTCTGGACTTTACTATGAGTTTGTGTATTTTTCTATGATTTCAGGTATTTTCTAGCTGAAATTGAGGGACCTGAGCAAAAATCTGATTCAGAGACTAAAAAGGACTGCAGATGCTGTTGGATTCTGACCTCCCTGCACTCGAAGTGGATTTTCTGGTGCTATAGAAGCCCAATTGGCGCTCTCTCAACGGCGTTGGAAAGTAGACATTCTGGGCTTTCCAGTAATATATAATAATCCATACTTTGCCGGAGATTTGATGGCCCAAACTAGCGTTCTAAATCAGCTCAAAACTGCCCGGCGTTAAACGCCGGAACTGGCACAAGAATGGGAGTTAAACGCCCAAACTGGCACAAAAGCTGGCGTTTAACTCCAAGAAGAGTCTCTACACGAAAATTCTTCAATGCTCAGCCCAAGCACACACCAAGTGGGCCCGGAAGTGGATTTTTATGTCATTTACTCATCTCTGTATACCCTAGGCTACTAGTTCTTTATAAATAGGACCTTTTACTATTGTATTTTCATCAGGGTAGCTATCCTTGTTCTTATGCTATCTTAGATCATTGGGAGGCTGGCCTCACGGCCATGCCTAGACCTTGTTCTTATGTATTTTCAACGGTGGAGTTTCTACACACCATAGATTAAGGTGTGGAGCTCTGCTGTACCTCGAGTATTAATGCAATTACTATTGTTCTTCTATTCAATTCAGCTTGTTCTTGTTCCAAGATATCACTTGTTCTTCAACTTGATGAATGTGATGATCTGTGACACTCATCATCATTCTCACCTATGAACGTGTGCCTGACAACCACCTCCGTTCTACCTTAGATTGGGTGGATATCTCTTGGATTCTTTAACCGGAATCTTCGTGGTGTAAGCTAGAATTGATGGCGGCATTCAAGAGAATCCGGAAGGTCTAAACCTTGTCTATGGTATTCTGAGTAGGATTCAATGATTGAATGACTGTGACGAGCTTCAAACTCGCGATTGTGGGGCGTTAGTGACAGACGCAAAAGAATCACTGGATTCTATTCCGACATGATCGAGAACCAACAGCTGAATAGCCGTGCCGTGACAGGGTGCGTTGAACATTTTTACTGAGAGGATGGGAGGTAGCCACTGACAACGGTGAAACCCTACATACAGCTTGCCATGGAAAGGAGTAAGAAGGATTAGATGAAGACAGTAGGAAAGCAGAGAGACAAAAGGGACAAAGCATCTTCATACACTTGTCTGAAGTTCTTACCAATGAAATACATAAGTATCTCTATCTTTATCTTTATGTTTTATTCATACATCATCCATAATCATTTGAGTTTGCCTGACTAAGATTTACAAGGTGACCATAGCTTGCTTCATACCAACAATCTCTGTGGGATCGACCCTTACTCGCGTAAGGTTTATTACTTGGACGACCCAGTACACTTGCTGGTTAGTTGTGCGAAGTTGTGATAAAGAGTTGAGATTACAATTGTGCGTACCATGTTGATGGCGCCATTGATGATCACAATTTCGCTCACCAAGTTTTTGGCGCCGTTGCCGGGGATTATTTGAGTTTGGACAACTGACGGTTCATCTTGTTGCTTAGATTAGGTATTTTTTTCAGAGTTCTTAAGAATGAATTCTAGTGTTTCAAGGTGATGTTCTTATCATCACCAAAGCTGATTGATCTCCATCAATTTAGCTCTTGAATGCAATGTCCTGCTGAAGCTTGTTCAGCCATGTCTAATTTCTTTAGACTGAAGCTTTAGACTAACATTGCATGATTCCTGGAATTCTCATTAAGAATTTTGATATTTTTATTTTTCCTCTTCACTTAATTTTCGAAAAATCCAAAAAAAATTACAAAATCATATAAACCAAAAATATTTTATGTTTCTTGTTGAGTCTAGAGTCTCATGTTAAGTTTGGTGTCAATTGCATGTTTCTGTTCTTCTTGCATTCATTCATGTGTCTTAAGTGATCTTCAAGATGTTCTTGATGATTTCATTACTCTGAAGTTTAGATTCTCTTGACTTGAGTGTTTTGTGTTTCTCATATGCATTCTCATTTTAT
The DNA here is from genome assembly GCF_003086295.3 of Arachis hypogaea. Taxonomy (NCBI): domain Eukaryota; kingdom Viridiplantae; phylum Streptophyta; class Magnoliopsida; order Fabales; family Fabaceae; genus Arachis; species Arachis hypogaea. Next base: position 61,062,561 of record NC_092038.1, read on the forward strand.
TGTGTCCATGGTATACAAACTGCTAAGTTTGGTGTCTTGCATGCATTGTTATTTGATTTTAGTTACATGTTGATTATTAAAAATCCAAAAAAATTTTTAATTTGTGTCTTTTCAAGTCAATAATACAGAGAATTGAAGATTCAGAACATACTGCAGAGGAATTACACAGAAAAAGCTGGGCGTTCAAAACGCCCAGTGAGGAAGGGAAACTGGCGTTTAAACGCCAGCCAGGGTGCCTGGTTGGGCGTTTAACGCCCAAAAGGGTAGTGCTTTGGGCGTTAAACGCCAGAATGTGCACCATTCTGGGCGTTTAACGCCAAGATGGCACAGGAGGGAAGATTCTGTTTTCAATTCAATTTTTTTTTCAAGTTTTCAAAATTTTTCAAAATCAAATCTTTTTCAAATCATATCTTTTCAATCAAATCTTTTTCAAAATCAATTTCTTTCTATTTTCAAAAATACTTGCTATCAATTAATGATTTGATTCAACATTTCAAGTATGTTGCCTTTTCTGTTGAGAAAGGTTTAATGTTTGAATCATATCTTTTCTTGTTAGCCAAGTTATTAATTTTTAAAATCAAATCTTTTTAAAATGTTTTTCAAATCATATCTTCTCAATCACATCTTTTTAAAACCAATCATATCTTCCTAATCACATCTTTTTCAAAATAGTTTTCAATCATATCTTTTTAATTTCTAATTTCAAAATCTTTTTCAAAAATCACTTTACTTCTTTCTCAATCTTGGTTTTCGAAAATCAATTAAAGTTTTTCAAAATGTTTTTAAAATCTTTTTAAATTATTTTCGAAAATTTCTTCCCCTCTTCTCACATCCTCCTATTTATGGACTAACACTATTCCTTAATGCATAATTTGAACTCCATCTTTCTTGATAAGTTCGAATTTTCTACCGCTTCCTTCCATTTTTCTTTTCCTCTGACACCTCAAGGAATCTCTATACTGTGACATAGAGGATTCCATATTTTCTTGTTCTCTTCTCTTGCATATGAGCAGGAGCAAAGACAAAAGCATTCTTGTTGAGGCTGATCCTGAACCTGAAAGGACCTTGAAGCGAAAGCTAAGAGAAGCTGAGGCACAATTCTCTGTAGAGGACCTAACAGAAATCTTCAAAGAAGAACCCATGGCAGCCGAAAACAACAACAATGCCAACAATGCAAGGAAGGTGCTGGGTGACTTTACTGCACCTACTCCCGACTTCTATGGGAGAAGCATCTCTATCCCTGCCATTGGAGCAAACAATTTTGAGCTTAAGCCTCAATTAGTTTCTCTAATGCAACAGAATTGCAAGTTTCATGGACTTCCATTGGAAGATCCTCATCAGTTTTTAGCTGAATTCTTGCAAATCTGTGACACTGTCAAGACCAATAGGGTTGACCCTGAGGTCTACAGACTTATGCTATTCCATTTTGCTGTAAGAGACAGAGCTAGGATATGGTTAGACTCACAACCTAAAGAAAGCCTGAACTCTTGGGAAAAGCTAGTCAATGCCTTATTGGCAAAGTTCTTTCCACCTCAAAAATTGAGTAAGCTTAGAGTGGAAGTCCAAACCTTCAGACAGAAGGAAGGAGAATCCCTCTATGAAGCTTGGGAAAGATACAAACAATTAATCAGAAAGCGTCCCTCTGATATGCTTTCTGAATGGAGCATCATAGGTATTTTCTATGATGGTCTGTCTGAACTGTCCAAGATGTCTTTGGATAGCTCTGCTGGAGGATCTTTTCATCTGAAGAAGACACCTACAGAAGCTCAAGAACTAATTGAAATGGTTACAAATAACCAATTCATGTATACTTCTGAAAGGAATTCTGTGAACAATGGGACTAATCAGAAGAAAGGAGTTCTTGAGATTGATACTCTGAATGCCATATTGGCTCAGAACAAGATATTGACTCAGCAAGTCAATTTGATTTCTCAAAGTCTATCTGGAATGCAAAATGAACCAGGCAGTACTAAGGAAGCTTCATCTGAAGAAGAAGCTTATGATCCTGAGAACCTTTCAATGGAAGAGGTGAATTACATGGAAGAACCCTATGGAAACACCTATAATCCTTCATGGAGAAATCATCCAAATCTCTCATGGAAGGATCAACAGAGACCTCAACAAGGTTTCAACAACAATAATGGTGGAAGAAACAGGTTTAGCAATGGCAAGCCTTTTCCATCATCTTCTCAGCAACAGACAGAGAGTTCTAAGCAGAACACCTCTGACTTAGCAACCATGGTCTCTGATCTAATCAAAACCACTCAAAGTTTCATGACTGAAACAAGGTCCTCCATTAGAAACTTGGAGGCACAAGTGGGTCAGCTGAGCAAGAAAATTACTGAACTCCCTCCTAGTACTCTTCCAAGCAATACAGAAGAAAATCCAAAAGGAGAGTGAAAAGCCATCAACATGGCCGAATTTGGAGAGGAGGGAGAGGCAGTGAACACCACTGAGGAAGACCTCAATGGACGTCCACTGGCCTCCAATGAGTTCCCTAATGAGGAACCATGGGAATCTGAGGCTCCCACTGAGACCATAGAGATTCCATTGGATTTACTTCTGCCATTCATGAGCTTTGATGAGTATTCTTCCTCTGAAGAGGATGAGTATGTCATTGAAGAGCAAGTTGCTAAATACCTTGGAGCAATCATGAAGCTAAATGACAGGTTATTTGGTAATGAGACTTGGGAGGATGAACCCCCTTTGCTCACCAAAGAATTGGATGACTTGTCTAGGCAGAAACTGCCTCAAAAGAGACAGGATCCTGGGAAGTTTTCAATACCTTGTACCATAGGCACCATGACCTTCAAGAAGGCCTTGTGTGACCTAGGGTCAAGTGTAAACCTCATGCCTCTCTCTGTAATGGAGAAGCTAGGGATCTTTGAGGTGCAAGCTGCAAAAATCTCACTAGAGATGGTAGACAATTCAAGAAAACAAGCTTATGGACTTGTAGAGGATGTTCTGGTAAAAGTTGAAGACCATTACATCCCTGCTGATTTCATAGTCCTAGAGACTGGGAAGTGCATGGATGAGTCCATCATCCTTGGCAGACCCTTCCTAGCCACAGCAAAGGCTGTGATTGATGTTGATAGAGGAGAATTGATCATTCAAGTGAATGAAGAATCCTTTGTGTTTAAGACTCAAGGATATCCCTCTGTCACCATGGAGAGGAAGCATGAAGAGCTTCTCTCAAAACAGAGTCAAACAGAGCCCCCACAGTCAAACTCTAAGTTTGGTGTTGGGAGGCCACAACTAAATTCTAAGTTTGGTGTTGGGAGGTTCCAACATGGCTTTGAGCATCTGTGAGGCTCCATGAGAGCCCTCTCTCAAGCTACTGACATTAAAGAAGCGCTTGTTGGGAGGCAACCCAATGTTATATTTTATCTATTTTCCTTTGTTATTTTTATGTTTTCTGTAGTTTGATGATCATGAGAAGTCACAAAATCAATTGAAAAAGCAAAAATAGAAAGAAAAACAGAAAGAAAAATAGCACACCCTGGAGGAAAATTTGCTGGCGTTTAAACGCCAGTAAGGCTAGCAAATGGGCGTTTAACGCCCGGTCTGGCACCATTCTGGGCGTTTAACGCCAGAAAAGGGCACCAGACTGGCGTTAAATGCCAGGAAAGGGCAAGAAGTTAGCGTTAAACGCCAGAAATGGGCACCAGCCCGGCGTTTAACGCCAGAATTAGCACGAAGAGCAATTTTGCTCGCCACTTGGTGCAGGGATGACTTTTCCTTGACACCTCAGGATCTGTGGACCCCACAGGATCCCCACCTACCCCACCACTCTCTCTCTTCTTCACCCATTCACCAATCACCTCAACACCTCTTCCCCAAAAACCCCTCACCTATCAAATCCCATCTTTCTCTTCACCACTCACATCCATCCTTCATAAAACCCCACCTACCTCACCATTCAAATTTAAACCACTTTCCCTCCCAAACCCACCCATACATGACCGAACCCTACCCCTCTTCACTCCTTCATTTTCACACAACCTAAACACCCCTTCTCCCCCTTTGGCCGAACCACAAAGCCATTTCCTTCTCCTTCATTTCTTCTTCTTCTACTCACTTCTTTCTTCTTTTGCTGGAGGACAAGCAAACCTTTTAAGTTTGGTGTGGTAAAAGCATTGCTTTTTGTTTTTCTATAACCATTTATGGCATCCAAGGCCGGAGAAACCTCTAGAAAGAGGAAAGAGAAGGAAAAAGCTTCCACCTCCGAGTCGTGGAAGATGGAGAGATTCATCTCAAGGGTGCATCAAGACCACTTCTATGAAGTTGTGGCCTTGAAGAAGGTGATCCCCGAGGTCCCCTTTAAACTCAAAAAGAGTGAATATCCAGAGATCCGACATGAGATCCGAAGAAGAGGTTGGGAAGTTCTTACCAACCCCATTCAACAAGTCGGAATCTTAATGGTTCAAGAACCATGATCAAAGTGTGAACCCGGACCCAAAGAATTGGCTTACTATGGTTCGGGGGAAATACTTGGATTTTAGTCCGGAAAATGTAAGGTTGGCATTCAACTTGCCCATGATGCAAGGAGATGAACATCCTTACACTAGAAGGGTCAACTTTGATGAAAGGTTGGACCAAGTCCTCACGGTCATTTGTGAAGAGGGCGCCTAATGGAAGAGAGATTCAAGAGGAAAGCCGGTTCAACTGAGAAGGCATGACCTCAAGTCTGTGGCTAGGGGATGGTTGGAGTTTATCCAACGCTCAATCATTCCCACTAGCAACCGGTCTGAAGTTACTATAGACCGGGCTATCATGATTCATAGCATCATGATTGGAGAAAAAATAGAAGTTCATGAAGTTATATCCCAAGAACTTTATAAGGTGGCGGACAAGTCCTCTACCTTGGCAAGGTTAGCCTTTCCTCATCTCATTTGTCACCTCTGTTATTCAGTTGGAGTTGACATAGAGGGAGACATCACCATTGATGAGGACAAGCCCATCACTAAGAAGAGGATGGAGCAAACAAGAGACCCCTCTCATCATCAAATCCCTGAGATGCCTCAAGGGATGCACTTTCCTCCACAAAACTATTGGGAGCAACTAAACACCTCCCTAGGAGAATTAAGTTCCAACATGGGACAACTAAGGGTGGAGCACCAAGAACACTCCATTCTCCTCCATGAAATTAGAGAAGATCAAAGAATCATGAGGGAGGAGCAACAAAGACAAGGAAGAGACATTGAGGAGCTCAAGCACTCCATAAGATCTTCAAGAGGAAGAACAAGCCGCCATCACTAAGGTGGACCCGTTCTTTAATTTCCCTTGTTCTTTAGTTTCCTGTTTTTCGAAAATTATGCTTATGTTTGTGTCTTATGATCATTAGTGTCTTAGTGTCTATGCCTTAAAGTTATGAATGTCCTATGAATCCATCACCTTTCTTGAATGAAAAATGTTCTTAATTGAAAAAGAGAAGAATTGCATGAATTTTGAATTTTATAACAGTTTAATTATTTTTGTGGTGGCAATACTTTTGTTTTCTGAATGTATGCTTAAACATTGCATATGTCTTTTGAATTTGTGGTTCATGAATGTTGGCTCTTGAAAGAATGATGTAAAAGGAGACATGTTACTGAGGATCTGAAAAATCATAAAAATGATTCTTGAAGCAAGAAAAAGCAGTGAATACAAAAAAAAAGAGAAGAAGAAAAACGAAAAAAAAGAGAAGAAAAGAAAACGAAAAAAAAAGAGAGAAAAAGAAAGAAATAAAGTTGTGATCCAAGGCAAAAAGAGTGTGCTTAAGAACCCTGGACACCTCTAATTGGGGACTCTAGCAAAGCTGAGTCACAATCTGAAAAGGTTCACCCAATTATGTGTCTGTGGCATGTATGTATCCGGTGGTAATACTGGAAGACAGAGTGCTTTGGGCCACGGCCAAGACTCAATAAGTAGCTGTGTTCAAGAATCATCATACTCAACTAGGAGAATCAATAACACTATCTGGATTCTGAGTTCCTAAAGAAGCCAATCATTCTGAATTTCAAAGGATAGAGTGAGATGCCAAAACTGTTCAGAGGCAAAAAGCTAAAAGCCCCGCTCATCTAATTAATGCTGATCTTCATAGATGTTTTTGGAATTCATTGTATATTCTATTCTTTTTATCTTATTTGATTTTCAGTTGCTTGGGGACAAGTAACAATTTAAGTTTGGTGTTGTGATGAGCGGATAATTTGTACGCTTTTTGGCATTGTTTTTAGTATGTTTTTAGTATGTTCTAGTTAGTTTTTAGTATATTTTTATTAGTTTTTAGTTAAAATTCACTTTTCTAGACTTTACTATGAGTTTATGTGTTTTTCCGTGATTTCAGGTATTTTCTGGCTGAAATTGAGGGACCTGAGCAAAAATCTGATTCATAGACTAAAAAGGACTGCAGATGCTGTTGGATTATGGCCTCCCTGCACTCGAAGGGGATTTTCTGGAGCTACAGAAGCCCAATTGGTGCGCTCTCAATGGCGTTGGAAAGTAGACATTCTGGGCTTTCCAGCAATATATAATAGTCCATACTTTGCCCGAGATTTGATGGCCCAAACCACTACCCTTTTGGGCGTTAAACGCCAAAACTGGCACAAAAGTTGGCGTTTAACTCCAAGAAGAGTCTCTACACGAAAATACTTCAATGCTCAGCCCAAGCACACACCAAGTGGGCCCGGAAGTGGATTTTTATGTCATTTACTCATCTCTGTAAATCCTAGGCTACTAGTTCTTTATAAATAGGACCTTTTACTATTGTATTTTCATCAGGGTAGCTATCCTTGTTCTTATGCTATCTTAGATCATTGGGAGGCTGGCCTCACGGCCATGCCTAGACCTTGTTCTTATGTATTTTCAACGGTGGAGTTTCTACACACCATAGATTAAGGTGTGGAGCTCTGCTGTACCTCGAGTATTAATGCAATTACTATTGTTCTTCTATTCAATTCAGCTTGTTCTTGTTCCAAAATATCACTTGTTCTTCAACTTGATGAATGTGATGATCCGTGACACTCATCATCATTCTCACCTATGAACGTGTGCCTGACAACCACCTCCATTCTACCTTAGATTGGGTGGATATCTCTTGGATTCTTTAACCGGAATCTTCGTGGTATAAGCTAGAATTGATGGCGGCATTCAAGAGAATCCGGAAGGTCTAAACCTTGTCTGTGGTATTCTGAGTAGGATTCAATGATTGAATGACTGTGACGAGCTTCAAACTCGCGATTGTGGGGCGTTAGTGACAGACGCAAAAGAATCACTGGATTCTATTCCAACATGATCGACAACCAACAGCTGAATAGCCGTGCCGTGACAGGGTGCGTTGAACATTTTCACTGAGAGGATGGGAGGTAGCCACTGACAACGGTGAAACCCTACATACAGCTTGCCATGGAAAGGAGTAAGAAGGATTGGATGAAGACAGTAGGAAAGCAGAGAGACAAAAGGGACAAAGCATCTTCATACACTTGTCTGAAGTTCTTACCAATGAAATACATAAGTATCTCTATCTTTATCTTTATGTTTTATTCATACATCATCCATAATCATTTGAGTTTGCCTGACTAAGATTTACAAGGTGACCATAGCTTGCTTCATACCAACAATCTCTGTGGGATCGACCCTTACTCACGTAAGGTTTATTACTTGGACGACCTAGTACACTTGCTGGTTAGTTGTGCGCAGTTGTGATAAAGAGTTGAGATTACAATTGTGCGTACCATGTTGATGGCGCCATTGATGATCACAATTTCGCTCACCAAGCAATTGACCAAGGAATTGGCTATTGATCAAGATTTGAGAGATTGGATTACCAAGGAATTGGGATTCAATCACTTAAGATTGCCAAGGAGATCAATGAATGCATTGATTGAGGAAGAGATGATAATGAACTTGATCCAGAGAATTGCAACATCTCCTAAACCCAACGATCCCCCCATTTCTGATCTTACCCATTCTCTTTAATTTCTGCCATTTACTTTTATGAGCATTACCCAATTCCCCATTTAAGATTCTGCACTTTAATTTCTGCTATTTACTTTCTAGTCATTTAAAATACTGCATCTCAATCTAAATTCTGTTTAGCTCAACTAGCATATTCTTCTAACTAAAGTTGCTTGACCAATCAATCCTTGTGGGATTTGATCTCACTCTATAGTGAGTTTTACTTGACGATAATTCGGTATACTTGCCGAGGGAAAATTTGTTGAGAGACAAGTTTTCATGCATCAAAATCCAATTCTCACCACAATTGATAAGGATAGGACTTTCAGTTCTTATACCTTGCCAAGGGTTTATTTTATTATTACTATTTTATTTTTCTTATCATTTAACATACTGATTTCTTGCTTTCAACAACCCAAAATTTTACCTTTTTCATACCAATAATAAGTCGTACCTCCCTGCAATTCCTTGAGAAGACGACCCGAGGTTTAAATAATCGGTTATCAATTTTATTGGGTTTGCTTAAGTGACAAACAAAATTTTTGTATGAAGGAATTTTTGTTGGTTTAGAAACTATATCTACAACACGACTCTTTTTATAAAATTCTTTACTAGCAAAAATCCTAACGTCACATGCATTAGCATAGAACTCTTGAACCATTAAGATTCTGACTTGTTGAATGGGATTGGTGAGAGCTTCCCATCCTCTTCTCCTAATCTCATGTCGGATCTCTGGATATTCGCTCCTTATTCTTGGCCACAACTTCATAGAAGCGGTCTTGATGGACCTTTGAGATGAATGTCTCCATCTCCCATGACTCGGAGGTGGAAGCAATTGCCTTCCCTTTCCTCTTCCTTGAGGTTTCTCTGGCCTTAGGTGCCATTTAATGGTTATGAAAAAAAAAAGCAAGGATTTTTCCACATCAAACTTAAAAGGTTTGCTCGTCCTCGAGCAAAAGAAGAAATAAAAGAGGAGGAGAAGAAGAAATAGAGGAGATAGAAATTTTTGAAGGGTTTGGCCAAGGGGGGTTTAGTGGGTTAAGATGTGCGAAATTGAAGGTGGTAAGGAGGGCTATATATAGGGAAAGAAAGGTAGGTGGGGTATGATGGTGGGGTTTTTCGGGTAGAGTGGATAGATTTGATAGTTGAATAGTGGTTTGGGAAGAGTGTTATGGAAATGTGGGAAGGGGAGAGAGAGTGAGTTGAGGTAAGTAGGGATCCTGTGGGGTCCAAAGATCCTGAGGTGTCAAGGATTTTGTATCCCTGCACCTTGTTGGTGTTAAACGCCCCTCTGTGTGATTTTTTGGCGTTTAAATGCTAGGCTGCTGCCCTTTTCAGGCGTTTAAATGCCAGTCTGCTGCCCTGTTCTGGCGTTTAAACGCCCAGAAAGGTGTCAGACTGGGCGTTTAAACACTCATTTTTATACCTTTATTGGTGTTTAAATGCCAGTTTGCCTGCCAGCTCTGGCGTTTAAACGCCAGACTGCTGCCCATTTCTGGCGTTTAAACGCCCAGAATGGTGCCAGGCTGGGCGCTAAATGCCCATTTTGGTATCCTTACTAGCGTTTAAATGCTAGTAAGCTCGTCCTCTAGGGTGTGCCATTTTTGATGTTGTTTTTGATTTTGCTTTAATTTTTTTGCAGTTGTTTTTGTGACTCTACATGATCATGATCCTAAAGAAATCATAAAATAACATAGATAAATAAAATAAAATTGGGTTGCCTCCTAATAAGGGCTTCTTTAATTTTAATAGCTTGACAGTGAGCTCTTTTAGAGCTTCACAGATGTTCAGAGCAATGTTGTGGCCTCCCAACACCAAACTTAGAGTTTACTTGTAGGGGCTTTGCTTAATTCTACATGGAGAGAATTGAATGAAGCTTTTCATGCTTCTTCCCCATGTTTACAGAAGAAGATCCTTGTGCCTAATGCACGAAAACTTGTCTTTCAACAAATTTGCCTGCGACCAGTATACCAAATTGTTGTCAAGTAAAAACTCACAATAGAGTGAGGTCGAATCCCACTGGAATTGATTGGTCGAGCATCTTTAATTAGAGGATTGTTCTAGTCAAGCTAAGCCAAATTGAGTGAGAATTACAGAAAATTAATGGCAGGAAAGATAAATGACATGAAATATAAATTTGCAAAATCTTAAATAGGAAATTGGGGAGATGAGCATGAAAGTAAATAACAAAAAGTAAAGAGACTGTGTAAGATCAGAGATGGGGAATTCACTGGGCTTAGGAGATATTGCATTCTCTGGATCAAGTTCATCTTCATCTCTTCCTCAATCAATGCATTCATTGATCTCCTTGGCAATCTTCGGTGATTGGATCCCAATTCCTTGGCAACCCAATCTCTCTAAGCTTGAACAATTTCCCAATTCCTTGATTTAATTACTCATGAGAAGAGATGAAGTTTGGTAACTGATTATACCAAACACCTTCATAGATCAAAGTATTGGTAGGATTACATGTCACGATATCCATCCAACCCCCAACCTAATCCAATGTGAGAAAGCAATTCTAGCATGATCTCTTCATTCCTCTTCCTAGGCTCATAGGAGATCCAATTATGGAGAGTTTCTTTTCCAAGATAACTAACCAATTGGTTGAAGACCGAAAGCTTTCTAGCAAAATAAAGAGAAAAGAAAGAGGAAGAGAATGAAAACTATAATTGATCCATCAGATTACAACAGAGCTCCCTAACCCAATAAAAGGGGTTTAGTTGTTCATAGCTATGGGAATGGAATGCGTAAAAGAAAAGTGCATTGTAAAGTAACTAGAAATTGCAGAAAAAGTAAATATACATAGTGAAGCTCCCAATAATGCCCAGCTCCCTTCTAGTTCAAAACTACTCCTATATATACTACTCTTCTGATCTTCTAGTTAGTTCTCCAAGTCTTGGATATGGGCCTTTGATCTTTAGTTGAAGCAGTTATAGTCTTCAGTAGGCTCAACTTTGCTTGCAGAAAGAGAGTGAGTCAAGCATGGTATGCAGTTAGTCAGGACGTTAGTGGTGTTAACGTTAAGTGTGAATTCTGGTTTGAAGACGTTAGTGACACTAACTTTGTCACTAACGACCCAACCTATTTGAGCCACGTTAACTCCAACGTTAGTGGCACTAACATGACCACTAACATAGCCTTTCCATCCTTCGCTAGCATTATTGGCGTTAACTTTGCCAATAACGCTGCTCTTTGTCCCTTTTTCCCACATTAATGGTCCACATTAGTGTAACTAACGTGGCCCTTAACGCAGGAATGCCAAGACTCGAGGGCGTTAGTGACACTAACTTTGTCACTAACGCTAAAAAACTCCTCCTCTTCCACGTTAGTGCTCACGTTAATTGCATTAACGTGGCCACTAACGTGGGTATGTTGCCATCTCCAACGTTAGTGACAAAGTTAGTGTCACTAACATTGGCTCCTCATTCCTTGCTCCATATTAACTCCTACGTTAGTGGCATTAACGTGGCCACTAACGTAGGTGAACTTGGCCTGATCCAACGTTAGTGACAAAGTTAGTGTCACTAACATTGGCGATCCTCTATTGCTCCATGTTAGAGCTCATGTTAATGGCATTAACGTGGCTCTTAACGTGGATGTTTTTGGCCTTTGCAACGTTAGTGGTGTTAACTTCACCACTAAGTTGGAGCTTCCTTCTCTTTCCACATTAGTTCCCATGATAATGTAAGTAACGTAGCAGCTAACATGTGCTATGATGGCTTTCGAGGGCGTTAGTGATGATAACTATACCACTAACGTTGCAAGCTTGCTCCCTTTCCACGTTAGTGGTCACGTTAGTGATACTAACATGGCTGCTAACGTGGTTCTTCTATGCTTCCCTTGTCCAGAAATCACACAAACAAGGTGCATCAAAGCTTTGTTCCAGGTCATAAGATCTTGCACTATATAAATTGGCATTCAATTCATGCATTATTCTCATGAAATCATGTAAAGTTCACAATGTTTGCTTGAATCAAGATGTATGTGTATATTCATCCAAAACTTGCTTATTACCTAAGAAAATGCATGAAACTATATAAAAAAAAGTAAAGAAAAGGCTAGTGAAACTGGCCAAAATGTCCTGGCATCACAACACCAAACTTAAAGCTTGCTTGTCTCTAAGCAAGTTGTGAAATGTAAGGATGATGAATGAAAGAATAAGAGAAACAAGTCCTTATTATAGAAGTTAGATCCTTAGTTCATGGGGTTTCATGCATAGCAACTCAGGTTCATGCCTTTGCTGGTTTCCAAGTCCTTATCATGCCCTTGAATACTCACTTGATTGCATCCTATGAGATCCTTATTCCTTGATCCTTCCCTTTTTTTTTCAGGGTTTATTGCTTTCTTAGGCTAAGTGCTTTGTGAGGAGACAACTCTTTAAGATAAGCTTTCAGCCATCACTCCCGAACCAGTTGGTTCAAGGTGCTAGGTGTTGAAACACCCCTAAGGACCTACTCCCTCAAGTCTCTCCTCCACACATACACACCACAGGCATATGGTTTGTTATTTTCTTTCTTGAGGCCTTGGTTTCCAGTACCTCTTTGGGTTACTAAGTACTTTGTGGCAAGGTTGCTCTTGATAGTGGGATTTCAGTTGATAATCCCGGGTAAGTTAACCCAAGTTACCAAGTGATAAAGCACTCCTAAGAACTTATTCATCCAAGCAGATCCTTTGTACAAGAGCAGCACAGACACATGCCTCAAGATTCAAACCCTTGGTGCCTAGTCTAATTTCCTATTTTTTTTCTTTCTTTTTCACACTATAACTTTTCTTTTTCTTTTTCTTATTAGGATCTTGTTATTTAACTAGTCTCATAGGATGTGCTTCAAGCATATGATTCAAAACACATAATTGCCCTTATACCTTGCTGGTGAACCAATTTAGCTAGTCACTTACCACACCACAAATATTGGAACTTTTCTTCATAAAATGAACTCAACTCTTGTTTCTTTCATAACATCTTTTTTATTCAGCTCAAAAGATAAGCATACAATTAAGCAAGGTGAAAATGCAACAGGGAACTTTAGACTAGCATACATAGACTTTAAAAATGAAATCTTAAAGGCAGAATTGAAAATTCCTAAGCTACTATGGAAGCATGTAATATTTCATACATGATTCTCCTTATTTAGACTTGGAAAAGAGAAAAAGAAGAAACTCCACCACCTTTTGCTCACTTGGGGTTCTCACGTCCATCACCTTGCTTGTCTCCTTCCCTTGCATCCGTGCCATTCTGGCCCTTTTCCAATCTTCTAGTGCCTTCCTTATTGATTCATGACTCTTTTCTGCTCTTTCTCTTTTCTGTGGCCTTCTTTGTTATTGAGCGGGTGCCACATAGGTTATGCGCTGGAGTGTGATTGACCTTCCAAGGTTTAGCCATATTGGATTGCTATCTTCGAAAACTACCTTGGCCTTCACACATAGTCTAAATATGATACTCGGGTAGCCAAGCCAAGCAAGTGGATCATTTTTCTCGGTAGCCTCTTGGATTCCCTCAGCTATGATTTCATGTACGTTGATGTCTCCACCCCTCATTATGCAGTGTACCATAGTAGCTCGAGCAATGTTGACCTCGGAATTGTTTGAGGCTGGGAGGATAGACCTTCTAACGAGCTCAAACCATCCCTTGGCTTCCGGGATGAGGTCCCCCCTCCTAATGAACCGTGGCCTCTGGTGCACGAAATTTGCAATCACACTTTGCAACTCTGCACAACTAACCAGCAAGTGCACTGGGTCGTCCAAGTAATACCTTACGTGAGTAAGGGTCGATCCCATGGAGATTGCCGGCTTGAAGCAAGCTATGGTTATCTTATTATTCTTAGTCAGGATATCAATAATAATTCTTAGTTTTATTTGTAAAAAACTAAAAGAGCATGGAATAAACAATACTTGTTATGCAGTAATGGAGAACAGGTTGAGGTTTCGGAGATGCTTTGCCCTTTAAATCTCTGCTTTCCTACTGCCTTCTTCTTCAAACATGTAAGGCTCCTTCCTTGGCAAGTTGTATGTTGGTGGATCACCGTTGTCAATGGCTACCATCCGTCCTCTCAGTGAAAATGGTCCATGTACATGGCTAATCATCTGTCGGTCCTCAATTGTGTTGGAATAAGATCCATTGATCCTTTTGCACACTGTCACTGCGCGCAACAATTGTGAGTTTGAAGCTCGTCACAGTCATCCCTCCCCAGATCCTACTCAGAATACCACAGACAAGGTTTAGACTTTTCGGACTTCAGGAATGCTGCCAATTGATTCTAGCATCTACCACGAAGGTTCTGATCTCACGGAATTGAATGCTCTGTTGTCAGGAGAGACAATCAAACTCGTGAATCGGGAGCCCAAGAGATACACACTCAAGCTGTTACAGGTAGAACAACAGTGGTTGTCAGGCACGCGTTCATAAGTTGAGAATAGTGATGAGTGTCACGGATCATCACATTCATCATATTGAAGTACGAGTGAATATCTTAGAACAGAAGTAAGCGCGATTGAATAGAAAACAGTAGTAATTGCATTAATTCATCGAGACACAGCATAGCTCCTCACCCCAACCATGGGGTTCAGAGACTCATGCCGTCAAAGGTACAATAAGGAATGTAAAAATGTCATAAATTACAAAATGAATATCTAAAAGTAGTTTTTATACTAGATTAGTAACCTAGGTTTACAGAGAATGAGCGACTAGATGCAGAGAGTGCAGAAATCCACTTTCGGGGCCCACTTGTTGAGTGTTCGGGCTGAGCTTCCTAGCTTTCACGTTCTTGTGCTATTCCTTCAGTTAAACGCCAATTTGGGTGCCAGTTCTGGTGTTTTACTCCGGCTTTGGTGCTAGTTTTGGCGTTTTATTCCAAAAAAGGGTCTCTCGGTGGCGTTTGGACGGTAGTTTGGGCCATCAAATCTCGAGCAAAGTATGGACTATTATATATTTCTGGAAAGGCCAGGATGTCTACTTTCCAACGCAATTGAGAGCGCGCCAATTAAACTTCTGTAGCTCCAGTAAATCCATTTCGAGTGCAGGGAGGTCATAATCCAACAGCATCAGCAGTCTTTTTTTCAGCCTCTGAATCAGATTTTTGCTCAGGTCCCTCAATTTCAGCCAGAAAATACCTGAAATCACAGAAAAACACACAAACTCATAGTAAAGTCTAGAAATGTGATTTTTGCATAAAAACTAACAATAATATACTAAAAAGTAACTAAAACCTACTAAAAGCTACCTAAAAACAATGGCAAAAAGCGTATAAATTATCCGCTCATCACAACACCAAACTTAAATTGTTTCTTGTCCCCAAGCAATTGAAAATAAAATAGAATAAAAAGAAGAGAATATACAATAAATTCCAAAATATCAATGAAGCTTAGCTCCAATTAGATGAGCGGAACTAGTAGCTTTTTGCTTCTGAACAGTTTTGGCATCTCACTTTATCCTGTGAAGTTTAGAATAATTGGCATCTATAGGAACTCCGAATTAAGATAGTGTTATTGATTCTCCTAGTTTATTATGTTGATTCTTGAACATAGTTACTTTATGAGTCTTGGTCGTGACCCTAAACATCTTGTTTTCCAATATTACCACCGGATACATAAATGGCACAGACACATAAATGAGTGAACCTTTTCAGATTGTGACTCAGCTTTGCTAAAGTCCCCAGTTAGAGGTGTCCAGAGTTCTTAAGCACAGTCTTTTTACTTTGGATCACGACTTTAACCACTCAGTCTCAAGCTTTTCACTTGGACCTTCATGACACAAGCATATGGTTAGGGACAACTTGATTTAGCCACTTAGGCTAGGATTTTATTCCTTTGGGCCCTCCTATCCATTAATGCTCAAAGCCTTGGATCCTTTTTACCCTTGCCTTTAAATTTAAAGGGCTATTGGCTTTTTGCTTGCTTTTCCTTTTTCGGCAATTTTTTTCTCTTTTTTGCAAGCTTTGTTTTTTACTGCTTTTTCTTGCTTCAAGAATCAATTTTATGATTTTTCAGATTATCAATAACATTTCTCTTTTTTAATTATTCTTTCAAGAGCCAACAATTTTAACATTTATAAACTTCACTATAAAAAAATGCACTATTCAAGCATTCATTTAGAAAGCAAAAAGTATTGTCACCACATCAAAATAATTAAACTAATTTTCAATATAAATTTCGAAATTATGCACTTCTTGTTCTTTTGTAATTAAAAGCATTTTTCATTTAAGAAAGGTGAAGGATTCATGGAATTATTCATAGCTTTAAGACATAGATACTAGACACTAATGATCATGTAATAAAGACACAAACATAGACAAGACATAAAGCATAAAAATCGAAAAACAGAAAATAAAATAAACATTGAGATTAAAGAACGGGTCCATCTTAGTGATGGCGGCTAGTTCTTCCTCTTGAAGATCCTTTGGAGTGTTTGAGCTCATCTATATCTCTTCCTTGCCTTTGTTGCTCCTTTCTCATGGCCTTAAGGTCCACTCTAATTTCATGGAGAATGATGGATTGCTCTTGGTGAGGTCCATGAGTGGGCTCTCTTGTTTGCTCCAACCTTTTTCTAGTGATGGGCTTTTAAGATGAATCTCTCCATCTCCCATGACTCGGAGTTGGAAGCAACTGATTTCCCTTACCTCTTCCTAGATTTTCTCTAGCCTTAGGTGTTATTAATGGTTATGGAAAACAAAAAGCTAAGCTTTTCCACACCAAACTTAAAAGCTTTGCTCGTCCTCGAGCAAAAGAAGAAAGAAAGGATTAGAGGAAGAAGAGATGAAAGAGATGGAGTTGTGTGAGTGGGTGGATTTTATGGAAAATAGTGGATGGATGTGAATGGTGAAGAGATAATAGGAAAGAGGGTAGGATTTGATAGGTGTTTGGGGAAGGGTGTGAAGAGGAGAGTGAGAGTTAGGGTAGGTGGAGATCTTGTGGGCCCACAAATCCTGAGGTGTCAAGGAATTCTCATCCCTGCACCTTTCTGGCATCTAAGCGCCCTCTAGGTGCTTATCTGGCATTAAACGCCAGTCTGCTGTCCAATTCTGGCGTTAAATGCCAGTCTGCCTGCCAGTTCTGGCGTTTAATGCCCAAAATGCTGCCAGGATGCGCGTTAAACGCCCATTCTGCTATCCTTACTGGCGTTTAAACGCCAGTAGGCCTTTCTTCCTTGGTGTTCTATTTTTGATGCTGTTTTTGATTCCGCTTTAATTATGCAGCTGTTTTTGTGACTCCACATGATCATCAACCTAAAGAAAACATAGACATAGATAAATAAAATTGGGTTGCCTCTCAATAAGTGCTTCTTTAATGTCAATAGCTTGACAGGACTGAGCTTTAATCTAGTCTCAGTCTTGAGCATTCTTGCTCAACATTTCCTTCAAGATAATGCTTGATTCTCTATCCATTAACAATAAACCTTTTGTCAGAGTCAATATCCTGAAGCTCTAATATCCATATGGTGACACACTTGTAATCACATATGGTCCCTTCTGCCGGGATTTCAATTTTCCAGGGAACAATCTGAGCCTAGAGTTAAACAGCAGAACCTTCTATCCTGGCTAAAAGACTCTAGATGACAACTTCTTGTCATGCCACCTTTTTGCTTTCTCTTTGTAAATTATTGCATTTTCAAAAGCATTGAGTCTGAACTCCTCTAGCTCATTCAACTGGAGTAATCTTTTCTTTCCAGTTACCTTGGCATCAAGGTTTAAGAACCTGGTTGCTCATTAGGCCTTGTGTTCCAATTCCACTGGCAAATGGCAGGCCTTGCCATACACAAGCTGGTATGGAGAGTTCCCTATAGGAGTCTTGAATGGTGTTCTGTATGCCCACAGAGCATCATCCAAGCTTTTTGCCCTATCCCTTCTACAGGCACTTACAGTCCGTTCCAGGATTCGTTTTAGTTATCTATTTGAGACTTCAGCCTGTCCATTTGTCTGTGAATGATACAGAGTTGCCACCTTGTGGTTAATTCCATATCAGACCAAAGTAGAGTCAAGTTGTTTATTGCAGAAATGAGTGCCTCCATCACTGATCAGTATTCTAGGAACACCAAATCCGCTGAAGAAATGTTTTTAGAGGAACATCAACACTGTCTTAGTATCATTAGTGGGTGTTACAATTGCCTATACCCACTTGGACACATAGTCTACTGCCACAAGAATGTAAGTGTTTGAGTATGATGGTGGGAAAGGTCCCATGAAGTCAATACCCTATACATCAAACAATTCAATCTCTAAGATCCCTTTTTGAGGCATGGCATAACCATGAGGCAGATTACTAGCTCTCTAGCAACTATCACAGCTACGCACAAACTCTCAGGAGTCTCTATAGAGAGTAGGCCAATAAAAGCCACATTGGAGGACCTTAGTGGCTGTTCGCTCACATCCGAAGTGTCCTCCATATTGCGATCCATGGCAATGCCATAGAATCTTCTGCGCCTCTTCTCTAGGTACATATCTACAGATTATTCTGTTTGCACATCTTTTAAATAGATATGGTTCATCCCACAAGTAGTACTTTGTATCAGAAATCAATTTATTTGATTGCTGTTTACTGTACTATTTGGGTATGAATATCACACTTTTATAGTTTACAATGTCTGCAAACCATGGTACTTCCTGAATGGCAAAGAGTTGCTCATCCAAAAAGGTTTCAGAGATCTCAGTAGGAGGGAGGGACGCTCCTGCTACTGGTTCTATCCGGGACAGGTGATCAGCTACTTGGTTCTCTGTCCTTTTTCTGTCTCTTATTTCTATATCAAACTCTTGCAGAAGTAATACCCATCTTATGAGTCTGGGTTTTGAATCCTGATTTGTGAGGAGATATTTAAGAGCAACATGGTCAGTGTACGCAATCACTTTTGATCATACTAAATAAGATCTGAACTTGTCAATGGCATAAACCACTGCAAGCAACTTCTTTTATGTGGTTGTGTAATTCTTCTGTGCGTCATTCAAAACACGGCTAGCATAATAAATGACGTGCAAAAGTTTGTTATGCCTTTGTCCCAATACTGCACCAATATCATGGTCACTGGCATCATACATTAGTTCAAATGGTAATGTCCAGTCTGGTGCTGAAATTACTGGTGTTGTGACCAGCTTAGCTTTCAAAGTCTCAAACGCCTGTAGGCACTCCGTGTTAAAGACAAAGGGTGTATCAGCAGCTAGCAGATTGCTAAGAGATTTTGCAATTTTTGAAAAATCCTTTATAAACCTCTTAGAGAATCCTACATGTCCCAAAAAGCTTCTAATTGCCTTAACATTGGTAGGTGGTGGTAATTTTTCAATTACCTCTACCTCAGCTTGATCAACCTCTATTCCCTTGTTTGAAATTTTGTGCCCAAGGACAATTCCTTCAGTCACCATGAAGTGACATTTCTCCCAGTTTAAAACCAGGTTAGTCTCTTGGCACCTTTTCAGAACAAGTGCTAGATGGTTAAGACAGGAGTTGAATGAGTCTCCAAATACTGAGAAGTCATCCATGAAGAATTCCAGAAATTTCTCTACCATATCAGAGAAAATAGAGAGCATGCACCTCTGAAAGGTTGCAGGTGCATTGCACAGACCAAAAGGCATACTTTTGTAGGCAAATACTCCAGATGGACATGTGAATGCTGTTTTCTCTTGGTCTTGGGGATCCACTGCAATTTGGTTGTAACCTGAGTAGCCATCCACAAAGCAGTAGTAATCATGACCTGTTAATCTCTCTAGCATCTGGTCTATGAATGGTAAAGGAAAATGATCCTTTCTGGTGGTTGTATTGAGTCTTCTGTGGTCAATACACATACGCCACCCTGTAACTGTTCTTGTGGGAACTAGTTCGTTCTTGTCATTGAAAATCACTGTCATGGCTCCCTTCTTTGGGATGACTTAGACAGGACTCACCTAGGGGCTATCAGAAATAGGATAAATAATCCCAGCCTCTAGTAATTTAGTGACCTCTTTCTGCACCACCTCCTTCATGGCTGGATTCAGCCGCCTCTATGGTTGAACCACTGGCTTAGCATCATCCTCCAATAGGATCTTGTGCTAATGCCCTTAAGATCACTTATGGACCACCCAAGAGCTGTCTTGTGCGTCCTTAGCACTTGAATTAGTTCTTTCTCTTCCTGTGGCTCTAAACCAGAGCTTATGATTACTGGAAAAGTGTTATTTTCTCCCAGAAATACATATTTCAGGGATGGTGGTAATGGTTTGAGCTCGGGTTTAGGAGGCTTTTCCTCTACCTAAGGAGTTTTCAGAGGTTCTTCGATTTTCTCTGGTTCCTCCAAATCAGGCTAAACATCTTCAATGATGTCTTCTAGCTCTAATTCGAGACTCTCAGTCATATTAATCTCTTCTACCAGGGAGTCAATAATATCAACGCTCATGCAGTCACTTGATGTGTTTGGATGCTGCATAGCTTTGACAGAATTCAACATGAACTCATCCTCATTGACTCTCAGGGTCACCTCCCCTTTTTGGACGTCAATGAGAGTTCGTCCAGTTGCTAGGAAAGGTCTTCCTAGAATGAGAGTTGCACTATTGTGCTCCTCCATTTCCAGCACTACAAAGTCAGTGGGAAAGGCAAATGGCCCAACCTTGACAATCATGTCCTCAATTATGCCTGATGGAAATTTAATTGAGCCATCAACAAGTTGGACACATATTCTAGTTGGTTTGACTTCTTCAGTCAAGCCAAGCTTTCTGATAGTGGATGCAGGGATTAGGTTGATACTTGCCCCAAGATCACATAGAGCTGTCTTGGTACAAGCACCCTCTAATGTGCATGGTATCTGGTGCACGAATTTGTAATTCGCACAACTAACCAGCAAGTGCACTGGGTCGTCCAAGTAATACCTTACGTGAGTAAGGGTCGATCCCACGGAGATTATTGGTTTGAAGCAATCAATGTTTATTTTATTAATCTTAGTCAGGAGGCCAATAAAGTTATTTGGATTTAATTGTAAAAAGTCAAAGTATTTAAAATTGTAAGAAAAATAAGAGAGAATCAAATTGTTACTTGTTGTGCAGTAATGGGAAATATGTTGGAGTTTTGGAGATGCTTTGTCCTCTGACTTCAACTCTTCCTTGAAATCCTTCAACACACGCAAGGCTCCTTCCATGGCAAGCTCTATGTAGGGTGTCACCGTTGTCAGTGGCTACTTCCCATCCTCTCAGTGAAAACGTTCCTATGCTCTGTCACAGCACGGCTAATCATCTGTCGGTTCTCAATCAGGTTGGAGTAGAATCCATTGATTCTTTTGCGTCTGTCACTAACGCCCAGCCTTCAGGAGTTTGAAGCTCGTCACAGCCATTCAATCCCAGAATCCTACTCGGAATACCACAGACAAGGTTTAGACTTTCCGGATTCTCATGAATGCCGCCATCAATCCGGCTTATACCACGAAGATTCTGATTAAGGAATCTAAGAGGTATTCATTCAATCTGATGTAGAACGGAGGTGGTTGTCAGACACACGTTCATGGATTGAGGAAGGTGATGAGTGTCACGGATCATCACCTTCTCCTTAATTAAGCGCAAAGGAACATCTTAGATAAGAACAAGCGTGTTTGAATGGAAAACAAAGGAATTGTATTAAATCATCGAGACGCTGCAGAGCTCCTCACCCCCAACAATGGAGTTTAGAGACTCATGCCGTCATAAAGTATGTAATTTAGATCTAAAAATGTCATGAGGTACAAGATAAGTCTCTAAAAGTTGTTTAAATAGTAACTAGTAGCCTAGGTTTACAGAAAATGAGTAAACTAAGATAACTGGTGCAGAAATCCACTTCTGGGGCCCACTTGGTGTGTGCTGGGGCTGGGACTAAAGCTATCCACGAGTTGAGGCTTTTCCTGGAGTTGAACTCCAAGTTATGACGTGTTTTGGGCGTTCAACTCCGGATCATGACGTGTTTCTGGCGTTTAACTCCAGACAGCAGCATGTACTTGGCGTTCAACGCCAAGTTACGTCGTCTTTCTAAGCGCAAAATATGGACTATTATATATTGCTGGAAAGCCCTGGATGTCTACTTTCCAACGCCGTTGAGAGCGCGCCATTTGGACTCCTGTAGCTCCAGAAAATCCATTTCGAGTGCAGGGAGGTTAGGATCCAACAGCATCAGCAGTCCTTTTTCAGCCTAACTCAGATTTTTGCTCAGCTCCCTCAATTTCAGCCAGAAAATACCTGAAATCACAGAAAAACACACAAGCTCATAGTAGAGTCCAGAAATATGATTTTTGCCTAAAAACTAATATTATTCTACTAAAAACTAACTAAAACATGCTAAAATCTACATGAAATTATCCCCAAAAAGCGTATAAAATATCCGCTCATCACAACACCAAACTTAAACTGTTGCTTGTCCTCAAGCAACTAGATAAATAAAATAGGTTTTAACAGAAATTAAGAAGTAATAATATTTTAGAGTTTTAAATGAAGCTCAGATTCTCATTAGATGAGCGGGGCTTGTAGCTTTTTGTTTCTGAACAGTTTTGGCATCTCCCTTTATCCTTTGAATTTCAGAATGATTGGCATCCTTAGGAACTCAGAATTCAGATAGTATTATTGATTCTCCTAGTGTAGTATATTGATTCTTGAACACAGTTATTTTATGAGCCTTGGCCGTGGCCCTAAGCACTTTGTTTTCCAGTATTACCACTAGATACATAAATGCCACAGACACATGACTAGGTGAACCTTTTCATATTGTGACTTAGCTTTGCTAAAGTCCCTAGTCAGAGGTGTCCAGAGCTCTTAAGCACACTCTGTTTGCCTTGGATCATGACTTTAACCACTCAGTCTCAAGTTTGTAACTTGGACCTGCATGCCACAAGCACATGGTTAGGGACAGCTTGGTTTAGCCGCTTAGGCCTGGATTTTATTTCCTTGGGCCCTCCTATCCATTGATGCTCAAAGCCTTGGATCCTTTTTACCCTAGCCTTTTGGTTTTAAGGGCTCATGGCTTTTTCTATTGCTCCTTCTTTTTTTTTTTTGACTGCTTCTTCTTGCTTCAAGAATCAATTTCATGATTTTTCAGATCATCAATAATATTTTTCGTGTTCCTCATTCTTTCAGGAGCCAATATTCATCAAATTCAAAGTACAAATTATGCACTGTTCAAGCATTCATTCAGAGAACAAAAAGTATTGCCACCACACATAATTAATTATAATTTTTATTATTAAGAACTCGAAAAATATAGATTACTTCTTTATTCTAAAAAAAATCTACTACTTTATTCATGCATGATGATGATGAGAAAAATAAATTATAGCTTAATTGGAAATAAAATCAAAATAGACATACTAATTACTACTAAATATCTCCTAAGGTGAATTTCTATAATAATACTATCACTAAGCTAAAGCAGAAAAATTGGAACTCAGCAACCTGTTATTTTGAGGAGTAGATGTTCCTCTAATCTGTGGGGTGTTGTTCAAGGATTAATTTTTGGCGCTTCAGCTCCCTTAGATCACACCCTTGCTCTTCCTGTTCCTTGAGCAGTTTGCAAAGCATGCTACTTTGATTATTCTGTTCTTCCTTTATTTGGTCCATAGCTTCTTGCAATTTGGAAATAGAAGCCTCAAGATGTTCCCAATATTCGAATTGAGGCAGTTCTGGGAGGGCTTCTTGTGCTCTCCTCTTGGTTGGATCATATTGTTGCTGTTGTCTGACCATTGATATTCCAGTAATGGGCTTTTCAATTAGGATATATTCTGTTATTCCCATCTTTACTCCAGCATCTTTGCAGAGCATAGAAATTAGGCTTGGATAAGCCAATCTGGCGTCCTTAGAATTCCTGTTTGCTATTTTGTATAGCTCACATGAGATCAGCTGATGGACTTCTACTTCTTTTCCCAACATGATGCAGTGAATCATTACTGCTCTTTTAATAGTGACTTCAGAACGGTTGCTGGTGGGCAATATGGAACGCCCTATGAAATCTAGCCATCCTCTGGCTACTGGTTTTAGATCTTCCCTTTTGAGTTGAACTGGGATGCCAGTCGTGCTGGTGGTCCACTTAGCTCCAGGGATGCATATATCCTCCAGAACCTTGTCCAGCCCTTTATTGACCCTCATCATTCTCCTATTGAAGGAATCTGGGTCATCTTTCAGTTGGGGAAGCTTAAATATCTCCTTGATCTTGTCAGAATTGGTATGAATGATCTTTCCTTTGACTAAGGTCCGATGGTCAAAGAGAGCAGCTCCAATTATTCTTTGCCTGTCTGTCTGCCATAGATTAGCATAGAACTCCTGAACCATGTTCCTTCCCACTTTCGTTTCAGGATTGGCCAGAATTTCCCAATTCCTGTTTCGAATTTGCTCTTGGATCTCCGGATATTCATCTTCTTTCAGATCAAATCTGACTTCCGGGATCACTGATCTGTGACTCATTATCTTGTAGTAATGGTCTGAATGTTCTTTAGTTAAGAACTTCCCTTGATTCCAAAGTGGCTTTGGAGTGTTCTCTTTCTTGCCTCTTGAGTTGGGTTGTTTTCCTTTAGGAGCCATGATCTTTAGTGGGTATGTTTTTGTGATCACAGATAAAACACACCAAACTTAGAGCTTTGCTTGTCCTCAAGCAAAAGAGAAGAAAGAAGAGGGATAGGAGGAGGGCAAGTGTTGGAAGGGGATGAGGAGAGGGGGCGCCGAATTCAAAATATAGGGAGGGGGTGGGTAATTTTCGAAAATAGGAAAAGATAAGATATAAGATATGATTTGTAAAAGATAGATATGATAGGAAAAAGATATAGTTTTTAAAAAAAAGATTTAACTAATAATTCAAAGATAGATCTGAATTTTTAATTTTGAAAAAGATTTTAAAAATATAATTGAGTTTTGAAAACAAACTTAAAAGAATTGGATTGGATTGGAAAGCCATTTGTTTTTTTGGGTTAAGATATATTTAAAATTTTTGAAACATGGATTTTTAGAAATCAGGGTTTTTAGAAAACTAACTTGATATGTTGGATGACAATTTGGAACATGTTTATGTAAGAAATCATGAATTGAAACATAAAAATTTTGAAAAAATTAGGATTAAAAACGAATTTTTACCTCCTCCCACCATCCTGGCGTTAAACGCCCAAACGATGCATGTTTTGGGCGTTTAACGCCCAATTGTTGCTTCTCCTGGGCGTTCAACGCCCAGCTGATGCTTCTTTCTGGCGTTGAACGCCAGGAAGTTCTTTGTCACTGGGCATTTTTCTGAACGCCCAGGATGCTAGCAGTCTGGCGTTAAACGCCCAGAAGGTGCTTCTTTCTGGCGTTTAACGCCCAGAAGATGCTCCTTTCTGGCGTTTAACGCCCAGATGGCTACCCTTACTGGCGTTAAACGCCCAGTGGGTGCTTCCTTTGGGCGTTCAACGCCCAAAGTGTTTTTCACTGGCTTTTTCACGCCAGTGAGCTTCCAAATTTCCCTGTAACTCTGTGACTTCAACCAAATTCTATTTCACCTTTTGAAGATACTGTAGCATCTACCTGTAAAACTTTAATTTATTAGAAAAACGAATAAAATTAAATTTTGTGATTGGCTGGGTTGCCTCCCAGCAAGCGCTTCTTTAGTGTCATTAGCTGGACTATTACTGATCTTTAATTAAGTCTCAGTCTTGAGCATTCTTGCTCGAAATTACCTTCAAGATAATGTTTAACTCTTTGTCCATTAACAATGAACTTTTTGTTAGAGTCATTATCCTGAAGTTCTATGTATCCATATGGTGATACACTTGTAATTACATATGGACCTCTCCACCGGGATTTTAATTTCCCGGGGAATAATTTGAGCCTTGAATTAAATAGCAGAACTTTCTGCCCTGGCTCAAAGGCTCTGGATGACAATTTCTTATCATGCCATCTTTTTGCTTTCTCCTTGTAAATTTTTGCATTCTCGAAAGCATTGAGTCTAAATTCCTCTAGCTCATTTAACTGGAGCAATCGTTTTTCTCCAGCTAACTTGGCATCAAGGTTCAGGAATCTGGTCGCCCAGTAGGCCTTGTGTTCCAGTTCCACTGGCAAGTGACATGCCTTTCCATACACAAGCTGGTATGGAGAGGTCCCTATGGGGGTCTTGAATGCTGTTCTGTATGCCCACAGAGCATCATCCAAGCTTCTTGCCCAATCCTTTCTACGGTTAATTACAGTCCGTTCCAGGATTCTTTTAAGTTCTCTATTTGAGACTTCAGCTTGCCCATTAGTCTGTGGGTGATATGGAGTAGCTACCCTGTGGCTAACTCCATAACGTACCAGAGCAGAGTAAAGCTGTTTATTGCAGAAATGAGTGTCCCCATCACTGATTAATACTCTAGGGATACCAAATCTGCTGAAGATATGTTTCTGGAGGAATTTTAACACTGTTTTAGTGTCATTAGTGGGTGTTGCAATAGCCTCCACCCATTTGGATACATAATCCATTGCCACCAGAATATAAGTGTTTGTGTATGATGGTGGGAAAGGTCCCATGAAGTCAATGCCCCATACATCAAACAACTCAATCTCCAATATTCCTTGTTGAGGCATGGCATAACTGTGAGGTAGGTTGCCTGACCTTTGACAACTGTCACAATTAAGCACAAATGCTCGGGAATCTTTATAGAGAGTAGGCCAGTAGAAGCCACTTTGGAGGACTCTTGTGGCTGTTCGCTCACTTCCAAAATGTCCTCCATACTGTGATCCATGGCAGTGCCATAAAATCTTTTGTGCTTCTTCCTTAGGCACACATCTACGAATTACTCAGTCTGCACATCTCTTGAAGAGATATGGTTCATCCCAAAGATAGTACTTTGCATCTGTGATTAATTTCTTTGATTGCACCCTACTGTACTCTTTGGGTATGAATCTCACTGCCTTGTAGTTTGCAATGTCTGCAAACCATGGCACTTCCTGGATGGCAAAGAGTTGCTCATCCGGAAAAATTTCAGAGATCTCAGTGAGAGGGAGAGACGCCCCTTCTACTGGTTCTATTCGGGACAGGTGATCTGCTACTTGATTTTCTGTCCCTTTTCTGTCTCTTATTTCTATATCAAACTCTTACAGAAGTAACACCCATCTGATGAGTCTGGGTTTTGAATCCTGCTTTGTGAGTAGATATTTAAGAGCAGCATGATCAGTGTACACAATCACTTTTGATCCTACTAAATAGGATCTGAATTTGTCAATGGCGTAGACCACTGCAAGTAGCTCTTTTTCTGTGGTTGTGTAATTCTTCTGTGCATCATTTAGAACACGGCTGGCATAGTAAATGACATGCAGAAGCTTGTCATGCCTTTGTCCCAACACTGCACCAATGGCATGGTCACTGGCATCACACATCAATTCAAATGGTAATGTCCAGTCTGGTGCAGAGATGATTGGTGCTGTGACCAATTTAGCTTTCAGAGTCTCAAATGCCTGCAGACACTCTTTATCAAATATAAATGGCATGTCAGCAGCTAGCAGGTTGCTCAGAGGTTTGGCGATTTTTGAAAAATCCTTTATAAACCTCCTATAGAATCCTGCATGCCCCAGAAAGCTTCTGATTGCCTTAACATTGGCAGGTGGTGGTAATTTTTCAATTACTTCTACCTTAGCTTGATCCACCTTTATTCCCTTGTTCGAAATTTTGTGCCCAAGGACAATTCCTTCAGTCACCATAAAGTGACATTTTTCCCAGTTTAAAACCAGGTTAGTCTCTTGGCATCTTTTCAGAACAAGTGCTAAATGGTTAAGGCAGGAGCTGAATGAGTCTCCAAATACTGAAAAGTCATCCATGAAGACTTCCAGGAATTTTTCCACCATATCAGAGAAAATTGAGAGCATGCACCTCTGAAAGGTTGCAGGTGCATTGCACAGGCCAAATGGCATCCTTCTGTATGCAAATACTCCAGATGGACATGTGAATGCCGTTTTCTCTTGATCCTGGGGATCTACTGCAATTTGATTATAACCTGAATATCCATCCAGGAAGCAGTAGTATTCATGACTTGCTAGTCTTTCTAGCATTTGGTCTATGAATGGTAAAGGAAAATGATCCTTTTTGGTGGCTGTATTGAGCCTTCTATAATCAATACACATACGCCACCCTGTAACTGTTCTTGTAGGAACCAGTTCATTTTTTTCATTATGAACCACTGTCATGCCACCTTTCTTAGGGACAACTTGGACAGGGCTCACCCAGGGGCTGTCAGAAATAGGATAAATGATCCCAGCCTCTAGTAATTTAGTGACCTCCTTTTGCACCACTTCTTTCATGGCTGGATTCAGCCGCCTTTGTGGTTGGACCACTGGCTTGGCGTCATCCTCCAGTAAGATCTTGTGCATGCATCTGGCTGGGCTAATGCCCTTAAGATCACTGATGGACCACCCAAGAGCTGTCTTGTGTGTCCTTAGCACTTGAATTAGTGCTTCCTCTTCCTGTGGCTCTAAGGTAGAGCTTATAATTACAGGAAAGGTATCACCTTCTCCCAGAAATGCATATTTCAGGGATGGTGGTAATGGTTTGAGTTCGGGTTTTGGAGGTTTCTCCTCTTCTTGAGGGATTTTCAGAGGTTCTATTATCTTCTCTGATTCCTCCAAATCAGGCTGAACATCTTTAAAGATGTCCTCTAGCTCTGATTCGAGACTCTCAGCCATATTGACCTCTCTTACCAGAGAATCAATAATATTAACACTCATGCAGTCATTTGGGGTGTCTGGATGTTGCATGGCTTTGACAACATTCAACTTAAACTCCTCCTCATTGACTCTCAAGGTTACTTCCCCTTTTTGGACATCAATGAGGGTTCGGGCAGTTGCTAGGAAAGGTCTTCCTAGAATGAGAGTTGCACTCTTGTGCTCCTCCATTTCCAGCACCACAAAGTCAGTAGGAAAGGCAAATGGCCCAACCTTGACAATCATGTCTTCAATCACTCCTGATGGGTATTTAATGGAGCCATCAGCAAGTTGAAGACACATCCTGGTTGGTTTGATTTCTTCAGCTAAACCAAGCTTTCTGATAGTGGATGCAGGTATTAGGTTGATACTTGCCCCAAGATCACATAAAGCTTGCTTGGCACAAGTACCCTCTAATGTGCATGGTATCATAAAGCTCCCAGGATCTTTAAGCTTCTCAGGTAAGCTTTTCAGAATGACTGCACTGCATTCTTCAGTGAGGTAAACTTTTTCAGTTTCCCTCCAATCCTTCTTATGACTTAAGATCTCTTTCATGAACTTAGCATAAGAGGGTATTTGCTCAAGTGCTTCTGCAAACGGAATCTTTATTTCAAGAGTCCTGAGATAGTCTGCAAAGCGGGCAAATTGCTTATCCTGTTCCGCTTGGCGGAGTTTTTGAGGATAAGGCATTTTGGCTTTGTATTCCTCAACCTTAGTTGCTGCAGGTTTATTACCTACAGAAGTGGGTTGGGAAGCCTTTTTAGAAAGGTTGTTATCAGCACTTGTATGTGACTGATCACCCACTGGCATTTGAATGCCAGGGGTGGAAGCTGGAGTGGCGTTAGACGCCACTTCATTATTTGTTACTGGCGTTTGAACGCCAGAACCATGTTCCCTTTGGGCGTTCAACGCCGGATTCATGCTTGTTTCTGGCGCTGAACGCCAGGAATGAGCATGGTCTGGGCGTTCAGCGCCAGCATCATTCCTCTTTGGGCTCTGATTGTCCTCAGAGGGATTTTGAGTAGACATCTGTTCATTTCTTGGCTTCCTGCTGCTTTGAAGTGAGGTATTTAATGTTTTCCCACTTCTTAATTGAACTGCTTGGCATTCTTCTGCTATTTGTTTTGACAGTTGCTTTTCTGTCTGCTTTAATTGCACTTCCATATACCTGTTAGCCATTCTTGTTTCCTGTAATATTTCCTTGAATTCGGCTAGCTGCTGAGTTAGAAAGTCTAATTGCTGATTAAATTCATTAGCCTGATCCACCGGACTGAGTTCTGCAGTTACTATTTTAGCTTCTTCTTTCATGGAAGATTCACTGCTTAGGTACAGATGTTGATTTCTGGCAACTGTATCAATAAGCTCTTGAGCTTCTTCAATTGTTTTTCTCATATGTATAGATCCACCAGCTAAGTGGTCTAGAGAAATCTGAGCTTTTTCTGTAAGCCCATAGTAGAAGATGTCTAATTGCACCCACTCTGAAAACATTTCAGAGGGGCATTTTCTTAGCATCTCTCTGTATCTCTCCCAAGCATCATAAAGGGATTCATTATCTCCTTGTTTGAAGCCTTGGATGCTTAGCCTTAGCTGTGTCATCCGTTTTGGAGGGAAAAAGTGATTCAGGAATTTTTCTGACAGCTGTTTCCATGTTTTTATGCTGTTCTTAGGCTGGTTATTTAACCACCTCTTAGCTTGATCTTTTACAGCAAATGGAAACAGTAATAATCTGTAGACATCCTGATCTACTTCCTTATCATGTACTGTATCAGCAATTTGCAGAAATTATGCCAGAAACTCTGTAGGTTCTTCATGTGGAAGACCAGAATACTGGCAGTTTTGCTGCACCATGATAATGAGCTGAGGATTCAGCTCAAAGCTACTAACTCCAATGGAGGGTATACAGATACTAATCCCATATGAAGCAGTAGTGGGGTTAGCATATGACCCCAGAGTCCTCATGGACTGTTCATTCCTGCTTGCTTCCATGATGGATTACAAGAGATAATTTATATGTTGATTTTTTTTTATTTTATAGAAGTGGAATAAATAAAAACGGAATATATAAAAAAAATTTTGAAAATATTTTATGAAAAATTTTTTTCAAAAAATTTTGAAATTGAAATCTGAATTTTATATTAAAAATTTCGAAAATGTAGTTTTAAAATTGGTTAGAAAATATATATATATATATATATATTTTTTTTTAAAAAAAGACAAGATAAATTTTCGAAAATTAAAGAGAAATTAACAAGAAAACACCAAACTTAGAGTTTGGCACAAGATTCAATCCAAGAAAAATTATTTTTGAAAAAGGTTCCAAAGGGTATACCTAATTATCAAGAACAACTACTAAAGCTCCAGGCAATTGGGCAGCAACTTCAGTGTTGATTTTAAAGATGTATTATTTTTATGGATAAAATAAATTTTTGAAAACTAATGTTTTGAAAAAGCACAAGAAAAACAAGAAAAGACACAGAACAAGGAAAATTAAAGATCAAACAAGTAAAATAAACAAGAACAACTTGAAGATCAATGAAGAACACAAACACTAATACGAAAATTTTAAATAGAAAACACAAAATATGAAATTGACACCAAACTTAGAATAAGACACTAGACTCAAAGAGAAATTAAAAATTAATAAAGAAAAATAATATTTTTGAAAAGAAAATAAAAGACTCTGACCTAATTACCAAAATCTTCCTAATCTAAGAAATAAAATAAACCTTTAGTTGTTCAAACTCGAACAATCCCCGGCAACGGCGCCAAAAACTTGGTGCACGAATTTGTAATTCGCACAACTAACCAGCAAGTGCACTGGGTCGTCCAAGTAATACCTTACGTGAGTAAGGGTCGATCCCACGGAGATTATTGGTTTGAAGCAATCAATGTTTATTTTATTAATCTTAGTCAGGAGGCCAATAAAGTTATTTGGATTTAATTGTAAGAAGTCAAAGTATTTAAAATTGTAAGAAAAATAAGAGAGAATCAAATTGTTACTTGTTGTGCAGTAATGGGAAATATGTTGGAGTTTTGGAGATGCTTTGTCCTCTGACTTCAACTCTTCCTTGAAATCCTTCAACACACGCAAGGCTCCTTCCATGGCAAGCTCTATGTAGGGTGTCACCGTTGTCAGTGGCTACTTCTCATCCTCTCAGTGAAAACGTTCCTATGCTCTGTCACAGCACGGCTAATCATCTGTCGGTTCTCAATCAGGTTGGAGTAGAATCCATTGATTCTTTTGCGTCTGTCACTAACGCCCAGCCTTCAGGAGTTTGAAGCTCGTCACAGCCATTCAGTCCCAGAATCCTACTCGGAATACCACAGACAAGGTTTAGACTTTCCGGATTCTCATGAATGCCGCCATCAATCCGGCTTATACCACGAAGATTCTGATTAAGGAATCTAAGAGATATTCATTCAATCTGATGTAGAATGGAGGTGGTTGTCAGACACACGTTCATGGATTGAGGAAGGTGATGAGTGTCACGGATCATCACCTTCTCCTTAATTAAGCGCAAAGGAACATCTTAGATAAGAACAAGCGTGTTTGAATGGAAAACAAAGGAATTGTATTAAATCATCGAGACGCTGCAGAGCTCCTCACCCCCAACAATGGAGTTTAGAGACTCATGCCGTCATAAAGTATGTAATTCAGATCTAAAAATGTCATGAGGTACAAGATAAGTCTCTAAAAGTTGTTTAAATAGTAAACTAGTAGCCTAGGTTTACAGAAAATGAGTAAACTAAGATAACTGGTGCAGAAATCCACTTCTGGGGCCCACTTAGTGTGTGCTGGGGCTGGGACTAAAGCTATCCACGAGTTGAGAATTTTCTTGGAGTTGAACGCCAAGTTATGACGTGTTTTGGGCGTTCAACTCCGGATCATGACGTGTTTCTGGCGTTTAACTCCAGACAGCAGCATGTACTTGGCGTTCAACGCCAAGTTACGTCGTCTTTCTAAGCGCAAAATATGGACTATTATATATTGCTGGAAAGCCCTGGATGTCTATTTTCCAACGCCGTTGAGAGCGCGCCAATTGGACTCCTGTAGCTCCAGAAAATCCATTTCGAGTGCAGGGAGGTCAGGATCCAACAACATCAGCAGTCCTTTTTCAGCCTAACTCAGATTTTTGCTCAGCTCCCTCAATTTCAGCCAGAAAATACCTGAAATCACAGAAAAACACACAAGATCATAGTAGAGTCCAGAAATATGATTTTTGCCTAAAAACTAATATTATTCTACTAAAAACTAACTAAAACATGCTAAAATCTACATGAAATTATCCCCAAAAAGCGTATAAAATATCCGCTCATCAGTATCATAAAGCTTCCAGGATCTTTAAGCTTCTTTGGTAAGCTTTTTAGAATGACTGCACTGCATTCTTCAGTGAGGAAAACTTTTTCAGTTTCTCTCCAATCCTTCTTATGACTTAAGATTTCTTTCATGAACATAGCATAAGAGGGTATTTGCTCAAGTGCCTCTGCAAATGGAATATTTATTTCAAGAGTCCTGAGATAGTTTGCAAAGCGGGCAAATTGTTTATCCTATTCCGCTTGGCGGAGTTTCTGAGGATAAGGCATCTTAGCTTTGTATTATTCAACCTTAGTCGCTGCAGGTTTATGTCCTACAGAAGTAGTTGGAGACGCCTACTTAATGGTGCTGTTATCAGCACTTGTAGGTGTCTGACCCCTTGCAGGCATTTGAACGCCAAAACTGGCAGCTGAATGGGCATTTAACGCCAAGTTGCTGCCCTTTTTTGGTGTTTGAATGCCAGAATTAGATGCAGAGTGGGCGTTTAACGCCAGATTGCTACCCTTTGATGGCGTTTGAACGCCAGAACTGGCAGCTGAATGGGCATTTAATGCCAGGTTACTGCCTTTTTCTGGCATTTGAACGCCAGAACTGGCAGCTAAATGGGCGTTTAACGCCAGGTTACTACCTTTTTCTGGCGTTTGAACGCCAGAATCATTCCTCTCCGGGCTCTTACTGTCCTCAGAGGGATTTTGGGCAGTGAATTGGTCATCCTCTGTCAGGTGTTCCTTTCTTTGCTTTCTGCTGCTTTGAGTTGAGATATTCAATGACTTTCCACTCCTTAGTTGAACAGTTTGGCACTCTTTTGTTATTTGTTTAGATAAATACTGTCTTGTCTGATCCAATTGTGCCTCCATGTTTTTGTTAGCATTTTTAGTATCTTGTAACATTTCTTTGAATTCTACTAACTGTTTTGTTAGAAGGAGTATTTGCTGGTTGAGTTCAACAACCTGTTCTGGAGGACTAAGTTCAGTGGATACTGCTTTAGCCTCTTCTTTCGTGGAGGACTCACTATTTAAGTACAGATGCTGATTTCTAGCAACTGTGTCAATGAGCTCTTGAGCCTTCTCAATTGTCTTTCTCATGTGTATAGATCCTCCAGCTGAGTGGTCTAGAGATATCTGGGCCTTTACTGTAAGCCTGTAGTAGAAGATGACTAACTGCACCCACTTTGAAAACATTTGAGGGGCATTTCTTTAGCATCTCTCTGTACCTCTCCCAGGCATCATAAAGTGATTCATTATCCTCTTGTTTAAAGCCTTGGATGTCCAGCCTTAGCTGTGTCATCCTTTTTGGGGGAAAATATTGATTCAGGAATTTGTCTGACAACTGTTTCCATGTTCTTATGCTGGCATTGGGTTGGTTGTTTAACCATCTCTTAGCATGGTTTTTTATAGCAAATGGAAACAGCAATAATCTGTAGACATCCTGATCCACTTCCTTATCACGTACTGCGTCAGCAATTTGTAAGAATTGTGCTAGAAACTCAGTGGGTTCTTCTTGTGGAAGACCGGAATACTGGCAATTTGCTGCACCATGATAATGAGCTAAGGATTTAACTCAAAATTATTGGCTCTGATGGAGGGTATACAGATACTACTTCCATATGAAGCAGTAATGGGGTTAACATATGACCCCAGAGTCCTTCTGGACTGTTCATTTCCACTTAGGTCCATGATGGAGAAAGGGAGATGATGTGAATTACAAATAAACAATTTTTCTCTCTTTTTTTTTGAAAACCAAAATAAAAAGAAAAAATAAAATAAAATAAATGAAAAATTGAATATAAGTTTTGAAAATTAAGAAGGGAAAAGGAAATAAAAGAAATTAGAAAATAAACTAATTAATTAATTAAAAATATTTGAAAAATTTTGGATATGATTTTCGAAAAATGAAGAGATAGAAAGTGGTTAGGAAGTTTTGAAAAAGATATGTCTTAAAATTAAAGATACTTGTAAGAAAATAAATAAAAGAAAATATTTGAAAAAGATATGATTTTAAAATTTGAGATTAAAAAAAGATAAGATAAGATTTTGAAAAAGATATGAGAATAGTGATGAGTGTCACGGATCATCACATTCATCACATTGAAGTACGAGTGAATATCTTAGAACAGAAGCAAGCGCGATTGAATAGAAAACAGCAGTAACTGCATTAATTCATCGAGGCACAATAGAGCTCCTCAACCCTAACCATGGGGTTTAGAGACTCATGTCGTCAAAGGTACAATAAGGAATGTAAAAATGTCATAAGTTACAAAATGAATCTTTAAAATTAGTTTTTATACTAGACTAGTAACCTAGTTTTACTGAGAATGAGTAACTAGATGCAGAGAGTGCAGAAATCCACTTTCGGGGCCCACTTGGTGAGTGTTTGGACTGAGCTTCCTAGCTTTCACGTGCTTGTGCTATTCCTAGAGCTAAACGCCAATTTGGGTGGTAGTTCTGGCGTTTTACTCTAGCTTTGGTGCCAGTTCTGGCATTTTATTCCAGAAAAGGGTCTCTGGGTGGCGTTTGAACGCCAATTTAGGCCATCAAATCTCGGACAAAGTATGGACTATTAAACATTGATGGAAAGCCCAGAATGTCTACTTTCCAACGCAATTGAGAGTGTGCCAATTGGACTTCTGTAGCTCCAGAAAATCCACTTTGAGTGCAGGGAGGTTAGAATCCAACAACATCAGGAGTCCTTTTTTCAGCCTCTGAATCAGATTTTTGCTCAGGTCCCTCAGTTTCAGCCAGAAAATACCTGAAATCATAGAAGAACACACAAACTCAATGTAAAGTCCAGAAATGTGATTTTTGCATAAAAACTAATAATAATATACTAAAAAGTAACTAAAACCTATTAAAAGCTACCTAAAAACAATGCAAAAAGCGTATAGATTATCCGCTCATCAGCCTCCTATCCGAATACCTCATCCAATCTAATCCCCCAACACATATGTCATTCACAATTTCTTCAATTTCATCATTGTCGGGGCCATTACTTATTCATGATTGATAATTGGGCTCTGGTGCACGAAATTGTGATCATCAATGGCGCCATCAACATGGTACGCTCAATTGCAATCTCAACTCTTTATCACAACTTCGCACAACTAACCAGCAAGTACACTGGGTCGTCCAAGTAATAAACCTTACGCGAGTAAGGGTCGATCCCACGGAGATTGTTGGTATGAAGCAAGCTATGGTCATCTTGTAAATCTCAGTAAGGTGGATTGAAATGTTTATGGAGGATTAATGATTAAAAGATAAATAAAACATAAAATAAAGATAGAGATACTTATGTAATTCATTGGTGAGAATTTCAGATAAGGGTGTGGAGATGCTTTGTCCCTTCCGTCTCTCTGCTTTCCTACTGTCTTCATCCAATCCTTCTTACTTCTTTCCATGGCAAGCTGTATGTTGGGCATCACCGTTGTTAATGGCTACAGTCCTGTCCTCTCAGTGAAAATATTCAACGTGCTCTGTCACAGCACGGCTATTCATCTGTCGGTTCTCGGTCATGTCGGTATAGAATCCAGTGATTCTTTTGCGTCTGTCACTAACGCCCCACAATAACGAGTTTGAAGCTTGTCACAGTCATTCAATCCCTGAATCCTACTCAGAATACCATAGACAAGATTTAGACCTTCCAGATTCTCAAGAATAGCCGCCAATGGATTCTAGCTTGTACCACGAATACTCTGGTTAAGGAGTCCAAGAGATATCCACTCAATCTAAGGTAGAACGGAGGTGGTTGTCAGGCACACATTCATAAGTGAGAATGATGATGAGTGTCACGGATCATCACATTCATCAAGTTGAGGAACATGTGATATCTTAGAACAAGAATAAGCTGAATTGAATAGAAGAACAATAGTAATTGCATTAATACTCGAGGTACAGCAGAGCTCCACACGTTAATCTATGGTGTGTAGAAACTCTACCATTGAAAATACATAAGAACAAGGTCTAGGCATAGCCAAATGGCCAGCCTCCCAAAGAGGGTTCAATCATAAAAACAAGAATAAAGGATGATCCGAAGATTGAAAGATTCTCTAAATACAATAGCAAAAGGTCCTATTTATAGAGAACTAGTAACCTAGGGTTTATAGAAATGAGTAAATGACGTAAAAATCCACTTTCGGGCCCACTTGGTGTGTGCTTGGGCTGAGCATTGAAGCTTCCATGTGTAGAGACTTTTCTTGGAGTTAAACGCCAGCTTTTGTGCCAGTTTGGGCGTTTAACTCCCACTTTTGTGCCAGTTCCGGCATTTCTCTATCTGTTGCTGAGAAGATGATGGAAAAGGCTTGCCATTGCTAAACCTGTTTCTTCCACCATTATTGTTGTTGAAACCTTGTTGAGGTCTCTGTTGATCCTTCCATGAGAGATTTGGATGATTTCTCCATGAAGGATTATAGGTGTTTCCATAGGGTTCTCCCATGTAATTCACCTCTTTCGTTGATGGGTTCTCAGGATCATAAGCTTCTTCTTCAGATGAAGCGTCCTTAGTACTGCCTGGTGCAGCTTGCATTCCAGACAGACTTTGAGAAATCATATTGAGTTGCTGCATCAATATTTTATTCTGAGCCAATATGGCATTCAGAGTATCAATCTCAAGAACTCTTTTCTTCTGATTCGTCCCATTGTTCACAGGATTCCTTTCAGAAGTGTACATGAATTGGTTATTTGCAACCATTTCAATGAGTTCTTGAGCTTCTGTAGGCGTCTTCTTCAGATGAAGAGATCCTCTAGCAGAGCTGTCCAGTGACATCTTGGACAGTTCAAACAGACCATCATAGAAGATACCTATGATGCTCCATTCAGAAAGCATGTCAGAAGGACACTTTCTAATCAATTGTTTGTATCTTTCCCAAGCTTCATAGAGGGATTCACCTTCCTTCTGTCTGAAGGTTTAGACTTCCACTCTAAGCTTACTCAATTTTTGAGGTGGAAAGAACTTTGCCAAGAAGGCATTGACTAGCTTTTCCCAAGAGTTCAGGCTTTCTTTAGGTTGTGAGTCCAACCATATCCTAGCTCTGTCTCTTATAGCAAAAGGGAATAGCATAAGTCTGTAGACCTCAGGGTCAACCCCATTGGTCTTGACAGTGTCACAGATTTGCAAGAATTCAGCTAAAAACTGATTAGGATCTTCTAATGGAAGTCCATGGAACTTGCAATTCTGTTGCATTAGAGAAACTAATTGAGGCTTAAGCTCAAAGTTGTTTGCTCCAATGGCAGGGATAGAGATGCTTCTCCCATAGAAGTCGGGAGTAGGTGCAGTAAAATCACCCAGCACCTTCCTTGCATTGTTGGCATTGTTGTTGTTTTCGGCTGCCATGTCTTCTTCTTGTTTGAAGATTTCTGTTAGATCCTCTACAGAGAGTAGTGCTTTAGCTTCTCTTAGCTTTCGCTTCAAGGTCCTTTCAGGTTCAGGGTCAGCCTCAACAAGAATGCTTTTGTCTTTGCTCCTGCTCATATGAAAGAGAAGAGAACAAGAACATATGGAATTCTCTATGTCACAGTATAGAGATTCCTTGAGATGTCAGAGGAAAAGAAGAATAGAAGGAGGAGGTAGAAGAAGAAGAATTCGAACTTATCAAGAGAGATAGAGTTCGAATTGTTGATAGTGGAGGAGTGTTAGTCCTTAAATAGAAGGATGTGAGAAGAGGGGAAGAATTTTCGAAAATAAATTAATAGATTTTGAAGAAATTTTTGAAAAATTGAAGAATGATTTTCGAAAATTAAAGTTGGGAAAGAAATAAAGTGATTTTTGAAAAAGATTTTGAAATTAGAAATCAAAAAGATTGAAAATTATTTGGAAAAAGATGTGATTAGGAAGATATGATTGAAGAGTTATGGTTTTAAAAAGATATGATTGAAAAGATATGATTGAGAAACAGTTTAAAAAGATTTGATTTTTAAAATTAATGACATGGCTAACAAGAAATTTAAAGGATATGATTCAAACATTAAACCTTTCTTAACAGAAAAGGCAACATACTTGAAATGTTGAATCAAATCATTAATTGTAAGCAAGTATTTTTGAGAATGGAAAGAAATTGATTTTGAAAATATATGATTGAAAAGATATGGTTTGAAAAAGATTTGATTTTGAAAAATAAAAAAAAATTTGAATTAAAAACAAAATCTTCCCTCTTGTATCATCCTGGTGTTAAACGCCCAGAATGGTACCCAAAATGCTACCCTTTTGGGCGTTAAACGCCCAGCCAGGTACCCTGGCTGGCGTTTAAACGACAGTTTTCCTTCTTTACTGGGCGTTTTGAATGCCCAGCTTTTTCTGTGTAATTCCTCTGCTGCATGTTCTGAATCTTCAATTCTCTGTATTATTGACTTGAAAAGACACAAATTAAAATTTTTTTTGAATTTTTTATGATGAGGAATAATCAAAATGCAACTAAATCAAATAAACAGTGCATGCAAGACACCAAACTTAGAAGTTTGTATACTATTGACACTAACAAATTGAGAATGCATATGAGAAACAACAAAACACTCAAGACATGAAAATTTAAAGATCAGAGCAAGGAAATCATCAAGAACAACTTGAAGATCAATGAAGAACATAATGCATGTAATTTTTGAAAATTAGAAGAATAAAGACATGCAATTGACACCAAACTTAAAATTAGACACTAGACTCAAACAAGAAACATAAAAATATTTTTTATTTTAAGATTTTATAAATTTTTTTGTGCTTTTTTGAAAATTGAGTGGAAAAGAAAAACAAGGTTTCAAAATTCTTAATGAGAATTCCAGGAATCATTGTAATGCTAGTCTAAGACTCCGATTCAGGAATTAGACATGGCTTCACAACCAACCAAGCTTTCAGTGAAAGCTTCGGTCTAAAACACTAGACATGGCCAATGGCCAGCCAAGCTTTAGCAGATCATTGCTCACAACAGCAAAATTGATAGAAATCAACAAGCTCTTGTGATGATAAGTTGAAACCTCGGTCCAAAAGATTAGACATGGTTTCACAGCCAGCCATACTTCAACAAATCATCATGAAACTCTAGAATCCATTCTTAAAAACTCTGAAGAATAAAATAGAAATATTTTTTTGTATTTTTGAAAAATTTTTGAAAAGTAAAAAGCTTAAACATAAAATAAAATTACCTAATCTAAGCAACAAGATGAACCGTCAGTTGTCCAAACTCAAACAATCCCCGGCAACGACGCCAAAAACTTGGTGCACGAAATTGTGATCATCAATGGTGCCATCAACATAGTACGCTCAATTGCAATCTCAACTCTTTATCACAACTTCGCACAACTAACCAACAAGTGCACTGGGTCGTCCAAGTAATAAACCTTACGCGAGTAAGGGTCGATCCCACGGAGATTGTTGGTATGAAGCAAGCTATGGTCATCTTGTAAATCTCAGTCAGGCAGATTTAAATGGTTATGGAGGATTAATGATTAAAAGATAAATAAAAAATAAAATAAAGATAGAAATACTTATGTAATTCATTAGTGAGAATTTCAGATAAGCGTATGGAGATGCTTTGTCCCTTCTGTCTCTCTGCTTTCCTACCGTCTTCATCCAATCCTTCTTACTCCTTTCCATGGCAAGCTGTATGTTGGGCATCACCATTGTCAATGGCTACAGTCCCGTCCTCTCAGTGAAAATGTTCAACGCGCTCTGTCACAGCACGGCTATTCATCTGTCGGTTCTCGATCATGTCGGGATAGAATCCAGTGATTCTTTTGCGTCTGTCACTAACGCCCCACAATCGCGAGTTTGAAACTCGTCACAGTCATTCAATCCCTAAATCCTACTTAGAATACCACAGACAAGGTTTAGACCTTCCAGATTCTCAAGAATGGCCGCCAATGGATTCTAGCTTATACCACGAAGATTCTGATTAAGGTATCCAAGAGATATCCACTCAATCTAAGGTAGAACGGAGGTGGTTATCAGGCACATGTTCATAGGTGAGAATGATGATGAGTGTCATGGATCATCACATTCATCAAGTTGAGGAACAAGTGATATCTTAGAACAAGAATAAGCTGAATTGAATAGAAGAACAATAGTAATTGCATTAATACTCGAGGTACAGCAGAGCTCCACACCTTAATCTATGGTGTGTAGAAACTCTACCGTTGAAAATACATAAGAACAAGGTCTAGGCATAGCCAAATGGCCAGCCTCCCAATGAGGGTTCAATCATAAAAACATGATCAAAAGATGATCCGAAGATTGAAAGATTCTATAAATACAATAGCAAAAGGTCCTATTTATAGAGAACTAGTAACCTAGGGTTTACAGAAATGAGTAAATGACGTAAAAATCCACTTCCGGGCCCACTTGGTGTGTGCTTGGGCTGAGCATTGAAGCTTCCATGTGTAGAGACTTTTCTTGGAGTTAAACGCCAGCTTTTGTGCCAGTTTGGGCGTTTAACTCCAACTTTTGTGCCAGTTCCGGCGTTTAACGCCGAGAATTCTAAAGCTGACTTGGAACGCCTGTTTGGGCCATCAAATCTTGGGCAGAGTATGGACTATTATATATTGCTGGAAAGCCCTGGATGTCTACTTTCCAACGCAATTGAAGCGCGCTAATTGGGCTTCTATAGCTCCAGAAAATCCACTTCGAGTACAGGGAGGTAAGAATCCAACAGCATCTACAGCCCTTTCCAGCCTCTGAATCAGATTTTTGCTCAGGTCCCTCAATTTCAGCCAGAAAATACCTGAAATCACAGAAAAACACAAAAACTCATAGTAAAGTCTAGAAAAGTGAATTTTAAATAAAAACTAATACAAATATAATAAAAACTAACTAAAATATACTAAAAGCATACTAAAAACAATGCCAAAAAGCGTATAAATTATCCGCTCATCAGGCTCATCAAAGGGTCTTGAACTCAATTGAAGAGTTTTCATGATGGCATTGGGGCTGAAGTCAACCTTGGTTCCTCTCATATAACTTTTGAAGGTAGGGGCCCTGGTGGTGTCTTCTCTAGCTACATTAGCATAGAACTCCTTGATAAGATTTGCATTTACCCTTGTGATTGGGTTCGTGAGCTCGTGCCAACTCCTCCATTCAATCTTTTCTCTAATCTTTGGACACTCATCATTGTTGAACTGAAATGTAAGTTCTGGCAATATCTTCTTGTGTTCCACCCGTCCAAATTGAACTTCGTGGAATGTAGTTTTGAACCTTTTTTCATCGAAAGGGATACTCTCTGCCTGTTCCTTGCCCTTTCGCCTCTTGGAGCTTGAGGATGCCATGAGTGACCTTTGAACTAGAGAGTGTATAGGTATATGTATGGGTGTAACGTTGGAGGGTGTAGCTAGAGGATTGGGTTAGTGTATTTTTTTTTTGGATGGAGGAAGGAGTGTTAAGTGTATGTCCCAAGAGGAAGACGTGTGATGAAAGTGGAATTTGAAGTGGAAAGGGTGTGGAATGTAAGTTATTTATATAAGAGAATGGTGGGCAATTGAAGGGTGTGGATTGATGGTAAGAACCAATAGTGGACGGTTGTTTGGCATGAAATGGGCACAAGGATCACCGTTTTTATGTAGTGATTGGTTCGGTCTCCAAGGATATCTCTCTTCAATGTTGCATGGCAACATTTCCCAAGGCATCCCTTTTAAAGACGTGTGTCTAATCCCCTTTTTGAAGTGGCCAAACCCCTCTCATGGTTTGTCCCATCAATTCCATCCAATCTTTCCTTCATTTCTCCTGCAAGACAAAAGAAAATCAAAAGTTAGTTTGAATTGTGGTGGCAAAAAAAATGAAAGAATGGAATAACTACTTTTTAAACTTTTCAATTTAGACAAACCAAATGCTATTCATGAATACAAACCAAATGACTTCATTAGTAATTATGTATGCATCATTGGTGACACCAAACTTAGTTTGTGACCATATGGTGTAAAAAGAGTTGATTAAGGCTCTAAGATTGGCATGATATCATTTGTGTACATGCCCTATTAGTGTGCCTTGAACACCAAACTTGTTGTTCACTATATGTTGCATACAAAAATTCACCTAAGTGTCTGTAAAAGTGGATTTGAAATTCATGACCCTCACTTTATTAACTGCTATTAAAGACTTAAAGGAAAGGATATAAAACATGGGTTGCCTCCCAAGAAGCTTCTTTAGCGTCATTAGGTTGACGGTTGGCCTTCGTCAAGGAGGCTGGTAGTGCCTCAAGTCTTCCCTTCTCGCAGTGAATCTATCTCCAGTTGCATCCTT
Source organism: Arachis hypogaea (assembly GCF_003086295.3). Classification (NCBI taxonomy): domain Eukaryota; kingdom Viridiplantae; phylum Streptophyta; class Magnoliopsida; order Fabales; family Fabaceae; genus Arachis; species Arachis hypogaea. The sequence continues at coordinate 61,105,608 of NC_092038.1, forward strand.
AAGAATCTCCACATGTTCTAAGGAGAGGATCTTACTGATGGTATACACCTGAGGTAGCTGAGATGGAATGGTGGGGAGATGAGCTGGGATTATTGGATGATGGGCAGATATCACTTTATCTCCTGGAGAGAAACCTCCTGTGGGGAGCTTTTTGTTCCTCCATCCCCTCAGCACCTTTTTCCTTTCTTCCTTTGGTGATTCCTTACTCCTAGTTGCTTCTCTTCTAAGGAACACCTCATTGCTGGTCTCAGATAGCTCCTGTGGGTTCAGCTCCCCCTGGGTTTTCATTGGCTGTTGTAGCATCTGACTTTCTTGTTTTTCAACCCTTGGGGTTTCCAGATGCCTTGTTTGTGTTTCTTTGCTTGTTTCTTCCAGAGGTGTCTTGTTATGATCATCCTTTAGTTCATGGTTTTCTTGGTCTGCTTCTTGTGAGGGTCTAAAGACATTGAAGGTAAGTTGTTTATCATGTATCCTCAATATTAGCTCCCCTCGCCCCACATCTATAAGTGCTCTGGCCGTGGCTAAGAACGGTCTCCTCAGGATGATTAGATGGATGTGACTCTCTTCAATCTCCAGGACAACAAAATCTGTGGAAAGAAAGTAGTTCCCAACCTTCACCAACACGTTTTCAACCACTCCTATTGCTTGCCTTTGAGTTTTGTCAGCCAATTGTATGATTACATTTGTGGGTGTCAGTTCATTGATTTGGAGCTTCTTCATGAGGGATAAGGGCATTAAGTTGATGCTTGCTCCTAGATCATAAAGTCCTCTATCAATCCTTGTTTCCCCTATAGCGCAAGGAATGTGAAAACTCCCTGGGTCCTTCCTTTTTGAAAGCAAATTTGTTTGAATGAGGGCACTGCACTCCTTATTCATCACTATCGTTTGCCCACCCTTCAGTGAATTCTTCTTGATTAGCAGCTCCTTCATACACTTAATGTATGAGGGCATTTTTTGGAGAGCATTGATGAATGGTATGTTTACATGGAGAGATGCAAACATATCTAGGAATCTTGAGTATACTTTCCCTTCTCTACCCCCTTTGAGTCTTTGGGGAAATGGTGCCCTGGGTACATAGGGGTTCAAAACTTCCTTCTCCTTTGGCTTTTTTCTTTGTGTAGGCTCACTTCCTTGGTGTTTCTCATCTGGATGGGCTCTTGAACCACCTTGGGGGTGCCCTGATGGTTTGTTCACTTCTTCTGAACTCTCCTCATCACTTATAGTGACCATCTTACATTCTTCCCATCCCACCTTCTTTGCTTCTCTTCTCAGATTTTTCTCAGTGTCACTTGCGAAGCTATCTGTGGGCTTATGGATCTATTGAGATAGATATCCTACTTGAGATTCAAGCCTCTTGATGGTGTCCCCCCGATTCTTCATATTAGCCCGTACTTCATCCTTGAACACTCTATTGTCTTGAACTTCCTTGCAGATATCTTCAAGCAACACCTCAATTTTGGAGAGTCTATCTTCAGATGGTGGTGGTGAGTTGGGGTTAGAGTATTAAGAATGGCCATTTTGGTTTTGATATGGTCTCTGTGTGGAATGTTGGTAGGCTGCATTATTGTTAGGGTTGTGGCGTCTCTGATCTTGGCCTTGATCTTGTTGGTTTCCCCACCCAAAATTTGGATGATTCTTCCAACCAGGGTTGTAGGTTTTAGAGTATGGATCATGGGATTGCCTGGGTGAGTTTCCAACATAGTTGGCCTGTTCCGAGTTACCTCCTTCCTCTGTATTTACTCATTCTTAAGCAGATGATGAGGTGGTGACTGTTGCGACTTGGTTCCTTTCCATCTATTTGGTAAGGTCGGCCAACTGCTTGGTAATCATCTTGTTTTGAGCTACCAATGCATCCATATAGTTCAACTCCATTACTCCTCGAGTGTTGCTCCTTTTAGAAGCATAGAAGTAGTCATTCTTAGCTACAGTCTCAATGACATATATGGCTTCCTTAATGGTCTTCTTCTTGTTTAGAGATCCCCCAGAAGAGTGGTCTACTGCCTTCTTTGATTTTTAAGACAACCTTTCATAGAAGATGTGTAGTTGCACCCATTCATTGAACATGTCTAGTGGGCACCTTCTTGTTAATTCCTTAAACCTCTCCCATGCCTCATAGAGAGTTTCACCATCTTGTTGCCTAAAGGTTTGTACCTCAGCCCTCAACCTATTGATCATTTGGGAAGGATAGAATCTCGCCAAGAACTTGTTTACCACATCTTTCCAGGCTGTTAAACTCTCCTTTGGGAAGGATTCCAGCCAATTAGATGCTTTATGCCTAAGAGAGAAGGGGAACAAAAGCAATCTATAGGTGTTAGGATGAACACCATTAGACTTCACAGTGTCGCATATTCTTAGGAAGGTGGTCAAGTGTTGATTGGGGTCTTCTTGGGCGTTTCATCCGAATGAGCAGTTGTTCTGAACAAGGGTGATAGGCTGGGGCTTCAATTCAAAGTTATTGGCATGTATGATTGGTTTTTGGATGCTATTTCCATAGTTTCCTGGATTTGGATTAATATAAGAGCCGAGAACTTTTCTCTCCTGCCCAGCATGACCTGCTGGACCTTCTCTGGCATTGTTGTATGTCTCCTCCTCATAGTGGTTTTCCATGTTCTCTTCTATGACTATCTCAAAATCCTCCTCTTCTTCCTCAGTACCAATGACCCTCTTCCCTCTTGCTTTCCTCCTTAATCTAAGGAAGGTCTTCTCAGGTTCAAATTCAAAGGAGGTTGAAGCTCCTCTTGTTCTACCTGTCATACAATCAGCAGATTACACAAGCAAGAGAGAAGTGAAGAAATCACTCTTTTAAGGTTACTGTTAGTGTGAGTGAAGCAATTTATCAAATAGTTAGTGGATTAGTTGACAGTGTTGTGAATTAACTGAGAAAATAAAACAAAAGGAAATAATAAATGAAAATGGCTGAGACTGAAAGTAAATGACAGAAACAAAATAAATGAAACAAAAGAAAATTTCTCAATCTAGTTATCCCCTAATTTAATCATTGTCGATACAAAATCAATCCCCGGCAACGGTGCCATAAACTTAATGCACGAAAACTTGTCTTTCAATAAATTTCCCTTCGGCAAGTATACCGAATTGTCATCAAGTAAAAACTCACAATAGAGTGAGGTCAAATCCCACAGGAATTGATTGGTCGAGCAAATTTAATTAGAGGAGTGTTTGATAAACCACTATTTCATGGTTTATCTTGTGCTCAATTGAGTGGTTTTTATCAACTCTTTACCCACTTATTCATACTATTTGCATGGCTTTACTTTTTCCTTCTGGATTTTGTGCTATGATTGAAAGCATGCTCCTTTGGGCTTAAAATTTCCTATGTTTAATCCACTCTTATTACCATTCGATTCCTTGATATGTGCGTTAAGTGATTTCAGGGATTACATGGCAGGAATGGCTCCGAGGATAGAAAGAAAGCATGTAAAAGTGGAAGGAATACAAGAAACTGAAGGAATTGCCAAAGCTGTCAGCTTGACTTCTTCGCACTCAAACGTCATAACTTGAGCTACAAAGGTCCAAATAAGGCAGTTCCAGTTACGTTGGAAAGCTAACATCCGGGGCTTCGTAACGATATATAATTTGCTATAACTGCCCCGAAGATAGGTGACACGCACACGTGAATCACGCGAACATGTAACTTGGAAAAAATGCAATCCGCACGAACGCATGGACGACGCTACCACGTGACTTTGCAGCGACCTGTAAGAACCAGAAATTGCTGGGGGCGATTTCTGAGCTGTTTTTGACCCAGTTTTCGGCCCAGAAGACACAGATTAGAGGCTATTGATGTCTGAAAAACGATCCAACACAAAACTCACCAGCAAGTGTACCGGGTCACATCAAGTAATAATAACTCACATGAGTGAGGTCGATCCCACAGGGATTGAAGGATTGAGCAATTTTAGTTTAGTGGTTGATTTAGTCAAGCGAATCAAGTATTGGTTGAGTGATTTATGATTGACAGAAGCTAAATTGCTTGAAATGTAAAGGGGGAAGGGAAAATTACAGTAAATTAAAGAGCAAGAAAGTAAAAGAGATGAATCTTAAGGTGCAAGTAATGTAAATTGCAGAAACTTAAAATGCAAGAAATCTAAATTGCTTGAATTTTAAATGGGTCAGGGATGTGGGATTGCAGAAATTAATCAAGGAAAAATAAATTGCAACAAGTAGAAGAGTAGAGGATTGATTTAATGGAACTAGATCTTAACAAAAAAGTAAAAATGCCTTGAAGAGTAAACAGAGAAATACTGGTGCTTAATTTGCAGCAAAACAAGTGCTTAAGTTGCAGCAATTAAAAATTGGGTTCAAGATCTCAGGAGTAGAAGAGACTAGATAACAAGTCTAGATCTCAAACCCTTCCTTGATCCAACAAGAACAGTTACAGCGTAAAGAACAAAAGTGAATTGCAGAATTAAAGAGAAGATGAAGCAATATGTGAATTTCAATTATGCAGAAAAAGTAAACAAGAGATCTCAAGGTGAGATTGAAACAGAATTTCTTCAATTCTCTACCCAAGATTCAAAGCAAGAAAAGTAAAAAGTGCTCAAGCAAGAACAAGGAAGAAGAGAGATCAATTCTCCTTCCCAATTCTCTAAGATCTCACTTCCAAACTCTCAAAAATTCAAAATGAAGTCTCAAAATGTAAAAGTTCAAAAGTCAAAAAGAAGGTCCTAATTCAATCAAACTAGTTCCTATTTATACACTTTCTATTCCTGGATTTTGGAATTTGGATGGGCTTTTGAGTTGGTGAAGAAATGAATTAAATTGGATTTTTAATCCAATTTTCAGCCCATGAGGAAATTGCCTCCAGGAGCCTGCTCTGCTCTTGTGGAGAGCAGAGCAGTGAAATCTTGTGTGAGGCCTTGTGCGCGCGTGCTGAGTGTGGGAGCATCAGGATGCTGCCCTGCCCTTGCGGAGAGCAGGGCAGTGATGTCAAGTGTGCTGCCTGTGCGCGTCATGGTGCGTCCTGGCTGTGTCAATTGCTCCTGCCCATGCGTGCTTGTGTGCTTCTCGTGCCATGCTAAGGAGCGCTGCTCTGCTCTCCTTGTGGGCAGCGCAGCATGGCAACCAAGTGGTCCTTGGTTCGAAACTTGGTGGAGGCACATGCTGCCCCTTTTTCCTTGGTTTTCTTGGCACCAAAGTGGCGCTAGTCCTTTGCTTCTTCATGGTGCTGTGTTCGATCCTTGGAGGTTTAAAACAAGCCAATTTTGGCTTGTTTTCCTTGTATTTGAGCGCTACTTCCTCCCCCTCTTGTCCTTGGGTTCGAAACCCATGGGTGACACTAGGAAAGCAATTTCCTTTGAATTTTTCTTGGATGAAGCCCGATATTACTCTTGAGGAGGGCAGGGCAGAATTTTTGCTTCCTTTGGTCCTTGGCAAAGAATTGTGCTCTGCTCTTATGGAGGGCAGGGCAATGATGTTTTGGAGGCTTGGTTTATTATGCTGCTCTCTTGGAGAGCAGTGTGCTCTTGTGGAGAGCAGTGTTGCTTCCTCCTTCATTGTTGCGCCACACTTCTCCTTCTTTCACCACACCATTTTCTTCCGTTGGCCACACTTCTTAAGCCACGTTTTTCTTCTTTTCTTCTTTTCTTCGCCTATAAGAAATCAAAACAACCAATCAAAGTATCTCCAAATTCACAAGGTTTATAATTCATTAAAATTCAATTAATTTTAGCTCAAACCTCATGATTTAGCATCAATTTAATGGTGGTTTTTTGATTTAAAGAAGTCATGCATTTTCATTCCAAATTACTTACTTAGGATGCAAGAAAGTGTATAAAAGACTAGTAAAACAAGTGAAATTAGCTTGAAAAATGGGTATATGATGACTTGTCATTACAACACCAAACTTAAATCTTGCTTGTCCCCAAGCAAGCATCAAAATTAAGAGGAAATGAAATGAAAGAGAAGAGCATACATATCCTTATTAGGCATATAGTAGAATTTGGTTCATGGAGTTTCATGCAGACCAATAGTAGTTCCTTTATTACTTGCTGTCATAACAAACAATGTCTTCTAAAGGGTTCACCAAGGTTGCTGCTATAATTCCTTGCCTTTTATTTATTTCCCTTGTTAGCTTTTTCTTCTTTCTTTTGCATTAGAGCTTATTATTTATTGAAGGCTTGGTGACAAATGTTGCAGCAGCCTTTGGCTTTATTTTTGGCTCAACATTTCTTCACCACAGACACATGGCTCACCATTTCCTCCTAGGATCATTGATTCCCAGCATCTCTTTGGATAACTAAATGCTTTGTAACTAGGTTGCTCTTTATTGTGGACTTTCAATTGGCCATCCCAAATCAGTTGATCTAAGTGGTCAGGTTTTAAAATATCCCTTAGAATCTACTTGTCCAAGCATATCCTAGTTACAAGAACACCACAAGCATGTGTCCTAGGGTCCAAGCTATTGGTGCCTAGCCTTATTCTTTGTTTCTTTGCCAGCCTTTGGCTTTTTCTTCTTCTTTTTCTTTTGGTTTTGCTTTATTTTCAAGGGACTTTTATTAATTGAAGGCTCATAGCCGCAAGCTAGCTTAAGCTTCAAGTAACATGTCATTATGCAGCAATTATTTTATGAGCTAACAATTGAATCAAACACATACCACCACTAACTTCCATTCTATCTTATGCAACATTGGATATTTACTTTCTAATTCAACCATTTCTCTTTTATTCAAGCATATGGAAAACAAAACAAAATTTAAAGCTAAGTGATGAATGACAAGCATTATGCAGATCAGCATATTTAACAAACAATTCCACTTGCAACTAGATAAACACTTTAGCAGGATATATAAGAGTTCCCAGATTCAAAACAATTTACGGCAGCAAGGATTAAGTTTAGATACAACCTTTGAAGTTGCAGCCCTTTGATTCTTCCTTCTGCTGTGTTCTCTTTGAGTTAATATGCACAATATCTTCAATGGTTGACTAATTTCCTGCATAATTCTCAAACGTTGCTTGCTTCTCAAGCCCTTAGATGAATGGTTAGTATGCATAAAGTGAGTGTGTCTTTTGGATTTATTTTGGTGTGGGAACACCAAACTTAATTGTTTGCCACAGCCTCTGATGCAACAAATTAACCATATGTGAAACCTTGTGTCCTTGCTAAAGGTTATGGAATTAAAACTAGAAAGCAGTTAAGTAATTGAATAATCTGTCTGATTGCTTGGAGCTAGCATTATGCAGGAAGTGAGAATGTTTTTAAATGAGATTTTGGTGGAACACCAAACTTAGAATCTTTCATTCCCCCTTAAATTATTTTGGTGTGCAACACCAAACTTAGCTCCTTGCAATGCATACCAATTATTCAATATTTTTATTGATAAAGCTATGAAAAGAAAACTACCTCAGGTTGGGTTGCCTCCCAACAAGCGCTTCTTTATCGTCACTAGCTTGACATCCTTCATTTTTGTTGATCATGGAAATTGAAGATCACAGTGCCTTAGCTTGTTTTTCTTTATCGTGAACTTTCTTCCGGTTTTCTCTTTGATGACCTCTATGAGTTCCCGTGGAAGGATCTTAGTCACAATATAGTGATCAGACAGCTGTGGGGACACCTTCATGGTTTGAATGTTTAGCTTTACTTTATCCCCTAGTGAAAATTTCTCAGTAGGGATTTTCTGATCCGTTTTTATTCTATCCTCTGTCTCTCCTTGTAAAACTTCCTTGTTGTGTTTTTCTTGGCTGGTACTTTCTTTGTCCAAGGTTTTCTTACTTTCCTCTATGATCTTTTTCCATTCTTCCCTTTTTACAGCATTTTCGTTGTTAGTTGGTTTGTCTTCAGTGGCTCTGGGAAAGTATTTGCCCTCTTCTCACCCATTTCTACAATGTGCTTAGCCAGTTGTTCTATCTGCCTCTCAATCCTTCTGATTGAAGTCTCCTGGTTCTTTGTTATCTCCTCTTGGTGCTTCATCATTCTCTCTATTAAGATCTCCAAGTTAGTGATCCTCTGAGAGTATTGTGAGATTGGTTGGTTGTAGAATGTTAGAGGTTGGAAGGGTGGGTGTTGTGGTGGTGTGTAGTGGTTGTTGTTAGCATGATGGTGTTTTTGCTGGTTTGTGGTCATGGATTTGCCCTGGTTGAAACCTTTTTGTTCTTGTTGTTGATACTCCCCCATTCTCGGATAAGAATGGGGCCTCCATGGTGGAAATTGTGCATTCACTACAGCAGAATGCAGGCAATCAACTTTTCTATCTCCCAGCTCCATGTGATGCTGGGTTTGATGGTGCATTTGTTTGTTCAGGTTCATGAATGCATTCACTCCTTCAAGATTCATCACTTCTTTTTCTGAAATTGCATTCTGTGGTTTCTCGAATGAGTGTTGGTGGTTGCCTCCTTTGTCATTGAAATTTGCAGTTCCTTGGGCAGTTGTTGTCGCTTTGAGTAGGCCATCTGAGAAGTAGTCCACTGCTTTTCTTGTTACTGGGGTTAATCCTTCATCGAAAGCTCGGAAACCCACTTTGTCAGTTGCTTTCTTGTATCTTTCCCATGCCTTGAAGAGTGGTTCTTCTTCTCCTTGTGTGAATGGATGTACCCCCTCTTTCAGCTTGATGATCTGTTTGGATGAGGAGAATTTGGCCAGAAATTTGGTAAGCAAATCGTCCCAACTAGTGATACTTCCTTGGGGAAAGGTTTCGAACCATTGTGCTGCTTCACCCCTTAGTGAGAAGGGGAATAGCAAGATCTTATAGGTGTCATGATCTATGCTATTGGTTTTGACAGCACCACAAGTCCTCAGAAAAGTGGATATGTGCTGTTTAGGATCCTACAATGGATTTCCATCGTAGGAACAATTATTCTTGATTAGTCTAATGAGTGGTGGCTTCATGTCATGATATTCTTCTTCTGCAGAGACTTCTTTTCCAATAATAGTCTTTCCTCTGACTTCTCTTCTTTCCTGTGGCATGCAAACAATCACAAGGAACAAACAGCAGCACTCTCAAGAATCGAGTGCAGTTAATTGAGACAAACTCTCAAACAGTTAGTGAGTTGATAGAGGAAAATCTTCAAACAGTTAGTGTGTTAGTTGGAAATTGGAGAAACAGAAAAGAAAAAAATGCTTGATCTAGATCTCCACTTCACTTAATCATTGTCAATCTATTTCAATACGCGACAACGGCGCCAAAAACTTGATGTGTGGAAAACGATCCAACACAAAACTCACCGGCAAGTGTACCGGGTCGCATCAGGTAATAATAACTCACATGAGTGAGGTCGATCCCACAGGGATTGAAGGATTGAGCAATTTTAGTTTAGTGGTTGATTTAGTCAAGCGAATCAAGTATTGGTTGATTGATTTATGATTGACAGAAGCTAAATTGCTTGAAATGTGAAGGGGAAGGGAAAATTGCAGTAAATTAAAGAGCAAGAAAGTAAAAGAGCTAAATCTTAAGGTGCAAGTAATGTAAATTGCAGAAACTTAAAATGCAAGAAATCTAAATTGCTTGAATCATAAATGGGTCAGGGATGTGGGATTGCAGAAATTAATCAAGGAAAAATAAATTGCAACAAGTAGAAGAGTAGAGGATTGATTCAATGGAACTAGATCTTAACAGAAAAGTAAAAATGCCTTGAAGAGTAAACAGAGAAATACTGGTGCTTAATTTGCAGCAAAATAAGTGCTTAAGTTGCAGCAATTAAAAATTGGGTTCAAGATCTCAGGAGTAGAAGAGACTAGATAACAAGTCTAGATCTCAAACCCTTCCTTGATCCAACAAGAATAGTTGCAGCGTAAAGAAGAAAAGTGAATTGCAGAATTAAAGAGAAGATGAAGCAGTATGTGAATTTCAATTATGCAGAAAAAGTAAACAAGAGATCTCAAGGTGAGATTGAAATAAAATTTCTTCAATTTTCTACCTAAGATTCAAAGCAAGAAAAGTAAAAAGTGCTCAAGCAAGAACAAGGAAGAAGAGAGATCAATTCTCCTTCCCAATTCTCTAAGATCTCACTTCCAAACTCTCAAAAATTCAAAATGAAGTCTCAAAATGTAAAAGTTCAAAAGTCAAAAAGAAGGTCCTAATTACATCAAACTAGCTCCTATTTATACACTTTCTATTCCTGGATTTTGGAATTTGGATGGGCTTTTGAGTTGGTGAAGAAATTAATTAAATTGGATTTTTAATCCAATTTTCAGCCCATGAGGAAATTGGCTCCATGAGGCTGTTCTGCTCTTGTGGAGAGCAGAGCAGTGAAATCTTGTGTGAGGCCTTGTGCGCGCGTGCTGAGTGTGGGACCATCAGGATGCTGCCCTGCCCTTGCGGAGAGCAGGGCAGTGATGTCAAGTGTGCTGCCTGTGCGCGTCATGGTGCGTCCTGGCCATGTCAATTGCTCCTGCCCATGCGTGCTTGTGTGCTTCTCGTGCCATGCTAAGGAGCGCTGCTCTGCTCTCCTTGTGGGTAGCGCAGCATGGCAACCAAGTGGTCCTTGGTTCAAAACTTGGTGGAGGCACATGCTGCCCCTTTTTCCTTGGTTTTCTTGGCACCAATGCGGCGCTAGTCCTTTGCTTCTTCATAGTGCTGTGTTTGATCCTTGGAGGTTTAAAACAAGCCAATTTTGGCTTGTTTTCCTTGTATTTGAGCGCTACTTCCTCCCCCTCTTGTCCTTGGGTTCGAAACCCATGGGTGACACTAGGAGAGCAATTTCCTTTGAATTTTTCTTGGATGAAGCCTGATATTGCTCTTGAGGAGGGCGGGGCAGAATTTTTGCTTCCTTTGGACCTTGGCATAGAATTGTGCTCTGCTCTTATGGAGGGCAGGGCAATGATGTTTTGGAGGCTTGGTTTATTATGCTGCTCTCTTGGAGAGCAGTGTGCTCTTGTGGAGAGCAATGTTGCTTACTCCTTCATTGTTGCGCCACACTTCTCCTTCTTTCACCACACCATTTTCTTCCGTTGGCCACACTTCTTAAGCCACGTTTTTCTTCTTTTCTTCTTTTCTTCACCTATAAGAAATCAAAACAACCAATCAAAGTATCTCCAAATTCACAAGGTTTATAATTCATTAAAATTCAATTAATTTTAGCTCAAACCTTATGATTTAGCATCAATTTAATGGTGGTTGTTTGATTTAAAGAAGTCATGCATTTTCATTCCAAATTACTTACATAGGATGCAAGAAAGTGTATAAAGACTAGTAAAACAAGTGAAATTAGCTTGAAAAATGGGTATATGATGACTTGTCATCACAACACCAAACTTAAATCTTGCTTGTCCCCAAGCAGGCATCAAAATTAAGAGGAAATGAAATGAAAGAGAAGAGCATACATATCCTTATTAGGCATATAGTAGAATTTGGTTCATGGAGTTTCATGCAGACCAATAGTAGTTCCTTTATTACTTGCTGTCAAAACAAACAATGTCTCCTAAAGGGTTCACCAAGGTTGCTGCTATAATTCCTTGCCTTTTATTTATTTCCCTTGTTAGCTTTTTCTTCTTTCTTTTGCATTAGAGCTTATTATTTATTGAAGGCTTGGTGACAAATGTTGCAGCAGCCTTTGGCTTTATTTTTGGCTCAACATTTCTTCACCACAGACAAATGGCTCACCATTTCCTCCTAGGATCATTGATGCACAGCATCTCTTTGGATAACTAAATGCTTTGTAACTAGGTTGCTCTTTATTGTGGACTTTCAATTGGCCATCCCAAATCAGTTGATCTAAGTGGTCAGGTTTTAAAATACCCCTTAGAATCTACTTGTCCAAGCATATCCTAGTTACAAGAACACCACAGGCATGTGTCCTAGGGTCCAAGCTATTGGTGCCTAACCTTATTCTTTGTTTCTTTGCCAGCCTTTGGCTTTTTCTTCTTCTTTTTCTTTTGGTTTTGCTTTATTTTCAAGGGACTTTTATTAATTGAAGGCTCATAGCCGCAAACTAGCTTAAGCTTCAAGTAACATGTCATTATGCAGTAATTATTTTATGAGCTAACAATTGAATCAAACACATACCACCACTAACTTCCATTCTATCTTATGCAACATTGGATATTTACTTTCTAATTCAACCATATCTTGCAATTTACTTTTCTTGTTCAACCTATTTAAAAACCCAAAATAAAATATATCTTTTTCCATAACCAATAATAAATCATACTTCCCTGCAATTCCTTGAGAAGACGACCTGAGGTTTGAATACTTCGGTTATTTATTTTTATTGGGTTTGCTTAAGTGACAAACAAAACTTTTGTATGAAAGGATTCTCTAAAGGTTTAGAAGCTATACTTACAACTCGATTATTCTTGTGACTTTCTTTATCGATAGAAAATCCGCTCGTCAAAAATGGCGCCGTTGCCGGGGAATTGAAAACGTGTGCCTTATTATTGGTTATTGTAAATATTTTTGTTGTTTGTTTTCTTTGCTTTGATCTAAAAATTCCAAGTTTTGTGTCATTTTATTGTTTTTCTCTTTCCTCATTAATTTCAAAAATATATTTTCTCTTTATTTTTTATTTTTTGAAAAATTACAAAAATAATTCAGATTTTTATTTTAAAATTTTTATCTTATCTTATCATAGTTTTAAATTTCAAAATTCAAATCTTTTTCAAAAATCATATCCTTTGTGAAATTTTATCTTATTTCAAAATCAAATTTCAAATTTCAAAATTTAAATTCCAAAATTCAAAATTCAAAATTCAAAATTTAAATTTAAAATTTTAAAAATTAAACTTTTTCAAATTTTTATCTTATATTGTTGTTAGTATTTCTAGTTTTAGGAGTTTATTTTCATTAATTTTTATTAATTTTTATTTCCTTTAGCTATCATGAACTCTCACAACTTTGGCTATGAGTCTGGTTACAATTATGTTGCAGGGAGAGGAGATTACAATGAGAACATGCATCAAGGATGGGACAACCAAAGATGGGAGGAGCCACAAGGATTTAGTCAACCCTCATGGAAACAATTGATGAGCGGATAATTTATACGCTTTTTGGCATTATTTTTAGGTAGTTTTTAATAGGATCTAGCTACTTTTAGGGATGTTTTTATTAGTTTTTATGCAAAATTCACATATCTGGACTTTACTATGAGTTTTTGTATTTTTCTGTGATTTCAGGTATTTTCTGGTTGAAATTGAGGGACCTGAGCAAAAATCTGATAGGAGGCTGACAAAGGACTTCTGATGCTGTTGGATTCTGACCTCCTTTCACTCGAAATGAATTTTCTGGAGCTACAGAACTCCAAATGGCGCGCTCTCAATAGCATTGGAAAGTAGATATCTAGGGCTTTCCAGCAATATATAATAGTCTATACTTTATTCGAGCTTAGATGACACAAACTGGCGTTCAACGCCAGTTCCATGCTGCATTCTAGAGTAAAACGTCACAAACCAGAGTTAAATGCCAAAAACATGTCACAACTTGGCGTTTAACCCCAAGAGAAGCCTCTGCACGTGTAAAGCTCAAGCTCAGCCCAAGCACACACAAAAGTGGGCCCCAGAAGTGGATTTCTACACTAAGACTTGTTTCTGTAAACCCTAGTAACTAGTTTAATATAAATAGAACTTTTTACTATTGTATTAGACATCTTGGTATCTATCTTTGGACGTTTAGTTCTTAGACTTTGGGGGCTTGCCATTCGGCCATGCCTGGACCTTTATCACTTATGTATTTTCAACGGTGGAATTTCTAAACACCATAGATTAAGGTGTGGAGCTCTGCTGTTCCTCGAGTATTAATTCAATTACTATTATTCTTCTATTCAATTCAACTTATTCTTATTATAAGATATCCGTTGCACTTCAACATGGTGAATGTGATTATCCGTGACACTCATCATCATTCTTACCTATGAACGCGTGCCTGACAACCACTCCCGTTCTACCTTAGATCGAGCGCGTGTCTCTTAGCCTCCATTTCGAAAGATCAGAGTCTTCGTGGTATAAGCTAGAATTATTGGCAGCCAGTCCTAAGATCCAGAAAGTCTAAACCTTGTCTGTGGTATTCTGAGTAGGATCTGACATGGGATGACTATGACGAGCTTGAAACTCGCGAGAGTGTTGGGCGTAATGACAGACGTAAAAGAATCACTGGATTCTATTCCGACATGATGGAGAACTGACAGATGATTAGCCGTGCTGTGACAGCGCATTTGGACCATTTTCACTAAGAGGATGGGAAGTAGCCATTGACAACAGTGACGCCCTATATACAGCTTGCAATGGAAAGGAGTATGAAGGATTGGATGAAGTCAGTAGGAAGGCAGAGATTCAACAGGAACAAAGCATCTCTATGCACTTATCTGAAATTCTCACCAATGAATTACATAAGTATCTCTATCTCTATTTTATGCTTTATTTATCTTCATATTTGAAAACCATTATAACCATTATTATCCGCCTGACTGAGATTTACAAGATGACCATAGCTTGCTTCATCCCGACAATCTCCGTGGGATCGACCCTTACTCACGTAAGGTATTACTTGGACGACCCAGTGCACTTGCTGGTTAGTTGTGCGAAGTTGTGACAAAGTGTGATTCACGTTTGAGAGCTCCAAGTCTTTCGCGCAATTGTTGATGATCACAATTTCGTGCATCAACAACCACCTGCAATGGACTATCAACAACCGTTCTGTGATGCATATCAAGGCAATGGCTATGGTGAGCGCTCTTTTGATTATCAACAACCACCACCATATGCTTATGAACCCCCTCCTCAACATGACTTTGGACCACCATACTCACAAGCCCCTTTCTACCATTCACCTCCATATGACCCTAACCCGTATCCACCATACCAACCACCGTATGAGCCAAATGAACCATACATAGAACCACCCCCATTCCAACACAATTACTCTCTTGAACCACCACTTCAATATACACCATCTCCTTATCATTATCAAGATGAACCACTTTCCTACCATGAACCCTTTCTCCAAATAAATGAACCCTTCTATCCACCCCAAACCTCCCTGGAAAAAGCACTTACCGATCTAAACTCTGCTATACAAGCTCTCGTCACCCAAATTGGACCACCGAATACCTTCAACAATCAACCCTCAAGCTCTAGTGCACTTCCTTTTCAACCACAGAATGATCTCTCCATCCCATCACCACCCTCTATAGAAGAGCACCCATATCTATCAATCCAAGAGCAACATGATCCCAATGATGCTATTGACATGGAACAAGAGAGAAGGGATCATCTTCGCGAATCCATGCTTCATAAGGAGCTAGAGAAGGCACTAAAGGTGAAGGTAGAAGAGACCTTCGCAGATGAAGGAGTAGTTGAAGGGAGTTGTCATAGAAAAGAAATCATCAAAGAGAAGTACGATTTTATACTTAAACAACTGGACAAAGCAGTAATTATTGAAAAGGACAAAGTAGTTGCAGACTTAGGAGATGCTGAACCTCCATGGGAAGGTCAAGTCATAGAGCCTCCTTCCAAGATGTTTGAAATTGATGTTGAGGAAGGTGTACAACCTCCAAGGCATATCATAGTTGAAGACTTGGAAGAGATTAATCAAGAGATGGAGATTCAAAGAGAAGAAGCACAACCTCCCATGCCCTTGGTGAGTAATGAAGAAGAGATTGAATTTGAAGAAAGCTACCAAGAGGAAGAGGATGAAATTGAAGAAGCTTACAAGGAGGTGGAAGTTGTCAAAGAAGAGCACAAGGGAGTGGAGCTTGCAAGATCATTAGAAACACCTCTCCCAAGGCCATTACCGTCCAACACAACATTCAAGTAGGTAAAATTCTTATCCTTAACCTTTACTTTCCCACTTGAATATGGGCTACTGGAGACGGATGGTCAACTTAGAGCTCTTTGTGGCATTAAGATTAAGAGGGAGATGGTCAGTGGTTGGCAACACAATCCTAGGTTCATTGTGGTAGGAAGCTCATGGCTGAATTATCATGGTTGGAAGAATACTAAATTATATGGGTCTAGAAAGCTGTTTAGATGCCTCAGTGAGAATTCAGATTGCTTACCACCCGGTTGGAATAAAGATGGTCAACAAGAAGATGGGTGCAAAAGCAAGGTTTAGGACCCCAGAATTCATCCTGGCAATCAACACTCTTGGAGCCTTATCACTTGCTTTAACTTGCTTGAAGGCTCTTTGCGCCTAGTTTGGGATCCTGGAGGCTACTAGAATTCCAAACATTGGTGGAGATTTTTGGATGAATTCAAGCACAAGCCACCATAACAGGGAGCTCACCAAATGTCCAACTTAAGGACTTTAACTAAAAGTGCTAGGTGGGAGACAACCCACCATGGTATGATCGTTCCTTTTTCAATTTTAATTTTTATTTTGTTTTGTTTGTTTTTAAGTTTTATTTTATTTTATTCTATTTTCTTGAACCTGGAATTATTCATAACATCCATATCAGCATTGCATTCTGCATACTGCACACAAAAAAACAGAAAAAGTACGTGACGCGCCAGTGTCGCTAACGCGTCCGCATCAAAGGAGAATTAGTGAAAACGGGGATTTATGCAGAAAGTCACACGGGAGCGTGGCTGGAGGCATGCCTTAGGCACAAACCCGCCCATGCGAACGCGTCCATGATGCGTACATGTCGTTTGCGAATCCATCCCAGCATGCGATCGCGTCACCCACGCGAATGCATGACCCCACGAAATCGACGTAAATGCGTGTATGGCAGAATGTTAGGCTGGAACCATGCTAGAAGCACAAGCCCTACCACGTGAACGTGGGCTGATGACAAGTCATCATATACCCATTTTTCAAGCTAATTTCACTTGTTTTGTTAGTCTTTATGCACTTTCTTGCTTCCTAAGTAAGTGATTTGGAGTGAAAATGCATAACTTCTTTAAATCAAGCAACCACCATGAAATTAATGTTAATTCATGAGGTTTAAGCTAATTTTAATTGAAGTTTAATTGATTTATAAGCCTTATGAATTTAGTTATACTTGGAGTGGTTGTTTTGGTTTATTTCAGGTGAAGAAAAGAATAAAAGAGAAAAGCGTGTCCTAAGAAAGCGTGACCCAAGGAGAAGGAAGTGTGGTCAAAGGAAGGAAAAGTGTGTCGCATGCAATGGGGGAGGCAAGCATTGCCCTCCACAAGGGCACACTGCCCTCTAGGAGGGCATCATAAGGGAACAAGGTAAAGACGGTTCAATGTTCACTTTTAGCAAGGTGGTTGAGGTGGTGAAAACCTCTTCCCCTTTTCCAAACTTAAGCTGCCTCCGAGCTTGTCTAATATGAAACAAAGTTCGTTCTATTTCCGGATCAAAAGGGACTAAGCTCGGATTCGGTTGTGAACGCGTCATGCAATGAAGGGGAAATGAAATTCATTGTAACGAATGAGGGGTTAGTCACTTGAATTATTTACAATGAAGTGCAACTATGTACATATATACATGCTTAATCCAAACAATAACATGGCACACTAAGCAAATTCCCCGGCAACGGCGCCATTTTGACAAATGAATTTTTGTCGGTATAGAATTTATCAAGTGATCAATCGTAGTATAGTCTAAACCAACGAAAAATCCATCATCAAACAAATCTACAATCTATATCCGAGAGTACTAGTCTCCCGAGTCGTTCTCCCTTGGAATTGCTAAAGTATGCATCTTATTGACTTAGTAAGCCTCGTTGGAATTATTCGAAGGTTTTAGCAAAGTAATGAAAAACAAACAATCAATTATCAAAAGGCTTGGCTTAGGATTGGCATTAGAAATTCTATCCTTATAGTCCATTCAATGTTGACAACAATTAGGCCTTGCTTCATTTAGTTATCCCCTAAGTATAGAGGAAAATCAAATGAAAACAATCAACTTGAGTCACAAGTCCTAGCTTCACCTCATGGGAATCTAGCTTTAGTGCACTCCAAGTCAATTAGCAATCCCTAACTCTCAATCAACTATTGATACAACTATTCAATTTCTTCCAATGACCAAACCCTATGCCAAGTGTAAAAATTCTACTCCATAGCTAGTGTTGACATTTTATCAAACATATGGTGAGCATGAAAGAAAGTCATAGTAAAATGAAGAGAAAGGTAGAATTAAAGATGTTGCAATGCAAGGAATTAACAACAGTTGTCAAAGAGCAATAATGAGGATCAAAATCTCAAGGCATCAATGGAATCCAAAAAATCATAAAGTTGAATCCTAGATCCAAGGAATTTAGCAATTACAACTACAACTTGAAATTGGGAAAAGGAAACCTATTACATGAACAAAATGAAGTGAAAGTTGCAATGGATCTCACCAAGGAATGGGTAACAAATCCAGAATTTTGATGAAGAAGAACCCTAGTAAGAACTTCAGTCCTCTCTTCTCTCTCCCCCCCAAAAATATCTCCAAAACTAGAAAATGAACTAAGTGTCCTTGACTCTTGCTCCCCTAGTCCTCTTAAGACTTTTCCCGCCAATACACTCCTCAAAAGTTCAGATCTCTAACCAACTCCACGCCTGAGTCACGTGACTTCTAAAAAAATCATATTCGAACATCGGCGCGTACGCGCAAGGTACGCGGACGCGCCATGGATGCGGTTTTGGAGTGTACGCGGAGGCGGGACGTACGCGTGCGCGTCCATGAGAATCCTAGCTTAGCCGCTACTCAAGCCGGCTCGTGGCTTGGCTCTTGGTCTCGGCTTCACGTTGCTCTTATCCGCGCAGGCGCGTCAGGTGCGCGCACGCGCCCATGTGGAAATTTCCAAAGCTTCAATTCTCATGCTTACTTTCCTTGCACCCGTCTTCCTTCTCTTTTCCTGTCCATTCCTGCTCTATATCCTGAAACCACTTAGCGCACAAGTCACGGCATCGAATGGCATCAAGAGAGGATTAGAGATGTATCTATTTTAGTGCAAAACAAGCATGTTTTCATTCATGAGACAAAACTAGGAAAGGAATGCAAATCGTTGTATTTTCATGCAGAAAGTGTGTGAAATCATTGATAAACCCTTTGAAATTAGCACAAGATAAACCCTCAAAATGGGGTTTGTCAACCTCCCCACACTTAGATTCTAGCATGTCCTCATGCTTAGGAAGATGCAAAGAAACATAGAAGACCGAGGAGTCACAAACGTATAGGACTCACGAAATGCAACCTACTTATATGCATGCAACTACGACTAGTGCTGTTATCTACTTGGTTGGGAACAAATCAGCTTCCTTATGACATATGCGAGCACATGGGACACGATGGTGGTCAATGCATAGGACTTGCCAATTTCTAAGTATCAAATGCAATATATACAACCTTGCATGAGGAATGCTCGCAAGAGCCGGGAATCAAAGGATTGAGCATCGAACCCTCACCGGAAATATTTGCGCTCTGATCGCTCAAGTGTTTAGGGTTGATTCTCTCAATTCTCCTCTAATCATGCTTTCCAAGATTTGTTCTTCTTCTAACAATCAACATATATTTCATGCATGCATACATCTATCATGAGGTCTTCTCCTTAGGTTGTAATGGGGCTAGTGTCAAGGTAGGATCATATATGGCTAGTGGACTTAGGATTTGAATCTTTGATTAACTTAAACTTTTCCACCTAACCTATATAATGACCTATTCAATTAAGTACTAATCTAACTACCCATTCTTCACTTTTTCACATACTCATGTATTTTCCATCCATTTCATAATACTTATGCATTGATTTTATTTGAACTTTACTTTGGGGCATTTTGTCCCCTTTATTGCTTTTCTTTTTCTTTCTTTTCTATATTTTTTTCCCCTTTTTTTTCTTCTCTTTTTTTTTCACTTTTATTTCTTTTTTTTTCTTTTCATTCCTTTCTTTTTCTTTCAAACTATACACAAGAACATCAATGCATAAGGTCTATACATTTAATCAAGACATGAGTATGTACCCAATTCCTCAATATTTCTAATAACAATACATAACTACCCTTTTATTCACCCAATGTCCCAAGGTTCCCACACTTGAATGATACTCACATACACTAGCCTAAGCCAATCAAAGATCCAAATTGAGGACTTTCATTGTTTTCCGCTTTAAGGCTTGTAGTGTGCTAAATTAAAGAACAAGTGGGTTAATCGTATGCTCAAATTGGTTAACAATGGGAGATAAAAGGTAGGCTATTTGGGTAAGTGAGCTAATGAAATGATGGCCTCAATCATATAAATGCATGAATACACAAAATAATGGACATAAAGAATGAAACAAAGCAAAGATTACAATCATAGAAAGAGAATAATGCACACAAGAAGAAAAGTAAGTGGTTGTAAGATGTAACCACACCATTAGGTTCAAAACTCACTTGCTTGTGTTCTTAGCTCAAAACTATGTTCCAAAATATAATTCTTCATGCAATTTTGGCATCAAGGCATTTAAAAATTGCAATGCCCCATGGTTGCCCCAAAGTATTGGTTTCCTAAGAAAGAATTTCATTGTTCCAACCAAGTAAACTTATCATGCGAATGGTGCTAACTAAAACCTAATCATGCAACCTATCCTAATGTGTTCAGATTTATTCAGATGTTACCTACGGAGATCGGTCGGCCGACCTCCCCACACTTAAAACTTAGCACGGTCCTCCGTGCTATAGGTTAGGCGCAGTGGGCGGTTGAGCTCCGAGTGTCCCACATCTCCGATGTCATCGCTCTCTCCGCTTGAAGTTGCGGTGGATGTGGAGATATCGGGTTCCTCCATAGGTGGAGTGACTATGCTTAGAAGTCTCTTCACATGAGCATAGCGGCGTTGGTTACGCCTCTCATAACGGTCCAATTTCTTGTGAAGGTCCTCAAGGCGTTGGGCGGCCGATTTTTGTGATGTAGATGAAGTGGTAGTGTTGCGAGTTGATGTGGGTAGTCCGATGTCCTTGGTCGCTTCCGGGGGCTTGAGGCATCTCTTGGTCGGAATAATATCACCATCGACCGAAATGGAGGTTCTCCTATCTTTAGCCTCTCGGTTGACGCCGGCTTTTGCAACCAATTTGGTCACCAAAGCGGGGAATGGTAGATTTCCTTTGGCATGAATGCGCCCCATGGATTGGTGGATGGCATGCGAAATGTTGACCGGTTTCTCGGTTAAGATGCACCATATCAATAAGGCCAACTCGGCGGTGATGGATGACCCATGTGTACTTGGGAGCACATAGTGAGCTAGAATTTGGGCCCATGCCGTGGCTTCTTGAGTGAGGTGGCGGACATCTAAACCCTTGGGTCTTCGCTTTATGGTCCCTCGAATCCAATAGGCGTCGGGTAAAGCAATGATGCGGAGGATCGCGCTCCAATCGAATGCACGGTCATCGCATGTAGCCAAGGCTTCTTCGTAGGCGTCATATACATCCGATGATGGTTCAATCCCAAGGACTTCTTGGATGGTTTCCACTGTGACCGACACTTGCTTTCGGCGCACAAATATTGATGTGAGAAGGGGGGAGTGGTAGTTGGAGTAAAATTCCACTACCCATGAGAGATTGGCCTCCTTTGGTTGCCTCAAGAGGAACCTCCATTGCCTCCGGTCAATGTGTGGCATCACAATCGGACGGAGGTGAGCCGGTAGGACTAGGAGGGGTTCCGGATGATAATTCCTTTCGATCATTCTTGAGTAAACAAGTTCGCAGTAACGGTTGGGAAACTTGGTCGAATCCTTAGGAGGGTTGTCCTTCTCTAAAACATCAACGGGGCCCTTAGTCTTCCTTAAGAGTGGCTTGGCCGTTAAGTCATGGTGCGCTTTATTGGAAGTTGGCTTCTTGGGGGCTTTCCCTTTGTTCTTTTTGATGACCATCCTATGAGAACAAAGAAAGGGAAAAAACATCAAACCCAAATAAGTGGAAGTAAATGTGATTATACAATGAAAAGTTATGCCGTAGAATATGGGTATCATTGTCACATGACAGCTGCAACATGTAACTAAGATAACGTGGGAAGAGCAAGGCAAATCATATTCGTGTGGTGTAAGGGTAATTTAAGCATGCAAGTAAGGAAGCATGAGAGGCACATACCCTTAAGGACCACAAATGGAAAGTAATGTTAAGAAAAATGCGAGTGGATGGATTGGAGGAAATGGGGATGCGCCTAAAAGTGATAAGTTGAGAGGCAATTTAGTCAAAGTGGGCTCAAAAGTCAAGTATGCCTTTCGTCGAACACTTGGTGTGCATTCTTTTGTAGTGTGTGATTAGAAGATGGTGAAAGCAATGGAGTAATTCACAATCCAATATTAATGATTACGGTCCACAGTGATTGTAAGAAAAACAAGCAACACAACTCATCTACTAATGCAAGTGAAGTTGAGACCCAAATGCCCATGAAGAGTTAATTTGAGGGAGAGGAAAAAGGAAAAGGAAAACAAAAACAAGAAAAACTCCTAAAGAAGTAACTAAAATAAAAGAAGAAAGAAGCTAACTAAAAGAAGGTGAAACTAAATGAATAAGAATCACAAGAGATGGTGGCTTAGTATAGTACCTTGTGAGATGATGAAGAAAATGGGAGTGGTAGAAGGTAGTGTAGAAGAGGGAATGGAGGGATGAGGGTGAAAGGGGGAGTGTGCCCCTTTTTCAAGTTGGATGTGTAGTAGAAGGTATGAGAGGGGGGAAAAATGTGAAGTGAAAGTGAAGGGGTGAGTGTGCCCCTTCTTGTATTGGCGCCGATTATCCGCGCGTGCGCGCACAGGGCGCGCTCGCGTA
Organism: Arachis hypogaea; assembly: GCF_003086295.3. Lineage (NCBI taxonomy): Eukaryota > Viridiplantae > Streptophyta > Magnoliopsida > Fabales > Fabaceae > Arachis > Arachis hypogaea. The sequence goes on from NC_092038.1 coordinate 61,128,181, forward strand.
GGGAGGTGAGGTGGAATGGGGTGCGCGTGCGCGCACTTTGCGCGTGCGCGCTCATGTGATTGGGCTGGTGGCATAAGGGAGGCACAGGGGTGGCACAACTCTCTGGACGCAGTACCAGAGATTGCTTCAGGGCTTTTGGCGCGCGCGCGCGCTGTGCATGCACGCGTCAACGCAGTTGTGCCCCAGGCATGAGAGGGGCCTGGAGGGGGCTCAACTCTCTGTGAAGTGGCTCAGGGAGGAGTGCAGGATCAAAGGGCGCGTGCGCGGCTATGGCGCGCGCGCGCATTTTGTGCTCGTAAGGCGCGCACGCGGCGGAGGTTTGGGGCTGGTGGCTTGGTATAGGCCTGAGAGTGGCTTAACTCTCTGGAATATGTACCAGGAATGCAACAGGGCAATCGGCGCGGACGCGCCATGTACGCTTGCGCGCCGATTGGCAGATTTCGCCCAAGTGCGCGGACGCGCCATGTGCGCGCGCGCGAGCTTCATGTGCTTCAGGCATGGTCCTGGCATGGTGTGGGCGCAAGTCTCGGGTAAATGTATGGAGGGCTGTTATTCGCAATCCACGCGTCCGCGCACGGTGCGCGTCCGCGTAGGTGATCGTCGAGTGCCTTAAGGGCGCGTACGCGCCAGGTGCGCGCACGCGCGGAAGGGGTTGCTTTTCCTAAATTTGCATGTGTTTACATCTCTTTTGATATTTCAACTTCCCCTCTTCCAAACAGCTGCTTAAGCACTATAGCAGGGCATTTTGCTTGGTAAGCCATTAATGAATTTAACACAAAACAAGAAAGAAAAACGGGGAATCGACATTAAAATCTATCTAACAAACATGAAGTCAAGTGTCTATGTACAAAGCTCAAAAGAAGATCTTACCATGGTGGGGTGTCTCCCACCTAGCACTTTTGTTTAACGTCCTTAAGTTGGACTTCCAGCAGCTCATAGTGCTTGTTCAAGAGTTGCATCCCTCAAGAAGAACACTTCAAATTCCTTGGAGTTCTTTCTTTGCTCACCATGATACAATTTGAGACGGTGCCCGTTTACCTTGAAGATGTCTGGGCTTGTTGGGTGGCGCAAGTGGTAGACCCCATAAGGTTCTACTTTCTCCACTTGGTATGGTCCATCCCACCTTGATCTAAGCTTTCCGGGTAGTAATCTCAACCTTGAATTGTAGAGAAGAACTAGGTCATCGGGTCGAAACTCTCTTCTCCTAATGTTCTTGTCATGGATGGCTTTCAACTTTTCCTTATAGAGCCTAGCGTTGTCGTAAGCTTCTAATCTTAAACATTCCAATTCCGCCAATTGAAGCTTTCTCTCTACTCCTGCCCCACCCAAGCTCATATTACACTCCTTTACGGCCCAATAGGCTTTGTGTTCAATCTCCACCGGTAAGTGACATGCTTTACCATATACAAGCCGGAAGGGGCTCATGCCGATCGGTGTCTTGTAAGCCGTTCGATAGGCCCACAGTGCATCGGAGAGTTTAGTGCTCCAATCTTTCCTATTCGGCTTTACAACCCTTTCTAAGACATGCTTGATTTCCCGGTTCGAGACTTCGGCTTGGCCGTTTGTCTGAGGGTGGTAAGCCGTGGCGACTTTGTGGATGATGCCATATTTTCTCATGAGGCCGTCTATTTTTTTGTTGCAAAAGTGTGATCCTTGGTCACTTATGATTGCTCTTGGGGCGCCAAAACGGCAAATGATATTATTCCTCACAAAAGAGTACACAACATTAGCGTCATCCGTTCGGGTGGGGATTGCCTCCACCCATTTTGACACATAATCGACGGCTAACAAGATGTAGAGAAAGCCGTTTGAATTTGGGAATGGTCCCATGAAGTCGATTCCCCATACGTCAAAGATTTCACAAAAAAGCATATTTTGTTGGGGAATTTCGTCCTTCTTGGAAATATCTCCAAACCTAATACATTGGGGGCAAGATTTGCAATAGAGAGAAGCATCTTTGAGAAGAGTTGGCCACCAAAATCCGCAATCAAGGACCTTGCTTGCCGTTCTTTGGGGCCCATAGTGACCACCTCCTTCGGAAGCATGGCAAGCGTCCAAGATTGCTTGGAATTCGGTTTGGGGTATGCACCGTCGCACTATTTAGTCCGCTCCACACCTCCACAAATAGGGATCATCCCAAATATAGTATTTGGATTCGCTTTTCAGCTTGTCCTTTTTGTTTTTGTCGAGATTAGGAGGGAAAGTGCGTGAAACCAAATAGTTTGCTATTGGGGCATACCAAGGAACCACTTCCGAGATTGCGTGCAAAGCATCTAAAGGAAAGGAGTCATTGATAGGAGTGGTGTCGCCTTTTGTGTGTTCGAGGCAACTTAAATGGTCCGCCACTAGGTTTTGGGAACCACTCCTATCTTTGATCTCCAAGTCAAATTCTTGTAACAAAAGCACCCAACGAATTAATCTCGGTTTTGATTCCTTTTTGGCCAACAAGTACTTTAGTGCCGCGTGATCCGAGTACACTACAACCTTGGAACCAAGAAGATAGGCTCGGAACTTGTCCAAAGCGAAAACAATAGCTAGGAGTTCCTTTTCGGTAGTAGTGTAGTTGGATTGGGCTCCGTCTAATGTTTTGGAAGCATAAGCTATGACATAGGGAATTTTACCTTCGCGTTGTGCTAACGCGGCTCCTATCGCATAATTCGAAGCATCACACATGATTTCAAAAGGTTGAGTCCAATTGGGGCCTCGCACTATAGGAGCTTGTGTCAATGCTACTTTGAGTTTGTCATATGCTTCCATACATTCCTTGCTCAGCTCAAATTCGGTGTCTTTTGTAGTAATCGAGAGAGGGGTAGGGCCACCTTGCTAAAGTCTTTGATGAATCTCCGGTAAAATCCTGCATGTCCAAGAAAAGAACGGACTTCCCTCTCGGAGGAGGGGTAAGGTAAACTGGATATGACATTTATCTTTGCCGGATCTACGGAGATGCCTTCCTTTGATACTATGTGTCCCAAAACAATGCCTTGTTTAACCATGAAATGACATTTTTCAAAATTTAAAACAAGGTTTGTTTTGGTGCATCTCTCCAAGACTTTTTCAAGGTTACCTAAACAATGCTCAAATGAATCACCATACACACTAAAGTCATCCATGAAAACTTCCATTGATTGCTCTAGAAAGTCCGCAAATAGGCTCATCATGCATCTTTGGAACGTTGCCGGTGCATTGCATAGGCCGAATGGCATATGCTTGTAAGCATACGTCCCAAAGGGGCAAGTAAATGTGGTTTTTTCTTGGTCTTCTAGAGCAATATGAATTTGGAAGTATCCGGAGTAGCCATCAAGAAAACAATAATATGATTTACCGGCTAATCGATCAAGCATTTGATCAATAAATGGTAATGGAAAGTGATCTTTCCTTGTGGCTGCATTCAATCTTCGGTAGTCTATGCATACTCTCCAAGAATTTTGCACTCTTGTTGCTATAAGTTCACCACTTTCGTTTTTGATTGTTGTCACTCCGGACTTTTTGGGCACTACTTGGACCGGGCTTACCCATTCGCTATCCGAGATAGGGTAGATGATGTTTGCTTCAAGTAGCTTAGTGACTTCTTTCTTTACCACCTCAAGAATGGTTGGATTAAGTCTCCTTTGAGGTTGTCGGACCGGTCTTGCTCCTTCTTCAAGGAATATGCGGTGCTCGCATACTTTGGGGCTTATTCCCACTAGATCCGCCAAACTCCACCCGATTGCCCTTTTGTTTTTTCTCAATACATTCAGCAATTTCTCTTCTTGTTGAGGGGTTAGCTCTTGTGCAATTATCACGGGTAGCTCTTGGGCTTCATCAAGGTATGAATACCTTAAGTGAGGTGGTAGTGGCTTCAATTCCATCTTTTTGTCATTCTTTGAGGTTTGAGTTTCCGGATGATTTGCATGATGTGTGGTCTTTAGTTCGATTGACTTTTCATTTGCTTCTTCAACCCTATACTTCTCATCTTACCTTGCTAGATGCACTTCGGCCACTATGTTATCGATTGGGTCACACCGAAATAAAGAGTGGTTCTCCGGTGGATGCTTCATAGCTTCCTTTAGGCTAAAGCTTACAATTCTCCCATCTATTTCAAATGAGTAGTTCCCCGAGTAGGCATCAAGTTTAAATCTAGAAGTTCTCAAGAATGGCCTTCCAAGTAGGATAGACGATGCTCTCTCGGTTTCGCTTGATGGTATTTCAAGGACATAGAAGTCAATCGGGAATACCAACCCTTTTATATTCACCAATACATCTTCCGCAACACCCGTTACGGTTATTATGCTTTTATCCGCTAGGACAAATCTTGCCGTCGACCTTTTTAGTGGTGGCAACTTCAATACCCGGTAGACGGAGAGTGGCATGATGCTAACACATGCTCCGAGGTCACACATACAATCTCTAAATTGAACTCCATTGACTGTGCAAGTGACCATACAAGGGCCCAGATCATCACACTTCTCGGGCAATGTTCCCATTAAAGCGGAAATCGAACTCCCCAATGGGATAGTTTCCAATTCAAGAATTCTATCCTTATGTATGCATAAGTCTTTGAGGAATTTGGCATATATAGGAACTTGATGGATAGCATCAAAGAGGGGGACGGTTACCTCAACTTTCTTGAATATTTCTACCATTTTGGGGTCGAGTTCTATGCGCTTTTTGGCTTTCTTCGCAAGTGTTGGAAATGGAAGTAGTTGAGCAACTTCTTCTTCCAAGGTTCTTTTGGCCTTGGTTGTCTCCCTTGTTGGTTGGACTTCGTCCTCAACTATGGCTTGTGGCTTCTCCTCTTCCACTACCTCTTCTATATCTATTCTCTCCTCTTCTTGGGCGGTTGTGATAGGACTTGCATCCCTTGCTTCCTTCTCTTTTAGTTGCGTACCGGATCTAAGGGTGATGGCATTGATGCCCCCCTTTGGATTTGGTTGAGGTTGAGAGGGAATGACACTTTGGATTGGGGGTTGAGGAGTGGGAGTTGATGGTGTATCCATGCGTGCAAGAAGAGCTTGTAGTGTAGAGGTGAGGCCGGTGAGACCGGACGCAAGTGTGTTTTGTAGTTCCTTTTGGCCTTGGATAATGGTTCGGAGTGTTTCGTCTTGGTTGGAGGGGGTGGTTGCATATGTGAGTTGAGGAGCTTGTGATTGGTTGGGTGGTGGTCTTTGATGTGGTGGTTGATATGTTTGGTAGTTTCTTTGTGGGTTTTGTTGGTTGTATGGTTGATTTTGTGAGTTGTATGGTCGGTTTTGTGAGAAGTTTTGTGAATTGTTACCCCATCTTTGACCTCCTCCATTGTTGTTGTTGTCCCTATTCCCTTGTTGATGGTTGTCTCTCCAACTTTGATTATTGTGTCCACTTCCTTGGTTGTGGCTTCCTCCTCCTTGATAAGAGTACCCTTGGTTAGGATTACCGCCTTGGTAGTATCCTTGATTGGGGCGATCATAGAAATTATGGGTAGCCGCCAAGGTATTATCTTCTTGAAGGCTTGGGCACTCATCCGTGTAGTGAGAGTAGCAAGAGCAAATGCCACATACTCTTTGAGGGACCAATTGTTGGTTGTGTTGTTGAGGTGGTGGAGGGTGTTGTTGTTGGTATGATTGAGGTTGTGGTTGTTGTTGGTTCAATTGGAGTTGCCTCAAAATGGATGTCATCTCATTCAAGGATTGAGTTAGAGCGGTGGTTTCACTACTAGTTGATACCTCATTCACGGTCCTTGGACGATTGACTCTTCGCCTCATATGTTGATTGGATTCGGCTAAGTCAATAATAAGTTGCCATGCCTCCTCCGCGGTTTTATATTTGGACAAAGAACCATTGCTAGAAGTGTCCAAGAGGGTTCTATCTTGCTCTCGCATCCCTTGACATATGTATCCAAGCAATACTTGAGTGTCAAGCATGTGATTGGGGCATGCATCTAGTAGCTTACGAAACCGTTCCCAATACTCATAGAGTGGTTCCATCTCACCTTGCACAATACAAGACATTTCCTTCCTTAGCCTATCCATCTTTTCCGGAGGTAGGAATTTATCCAAGAATCCCCTTCTAAGTAAGTCCCAATCGGAGGTAACTTCACTCGAGAGGGTGTAGAACCATTCTTTAGCCTTGTCCTCGAGAGAGAAAGGGAAAGCAAACAACCATATAGCAACTTCATCGGACCCTTCCCGTCTAGTAGTTGAGCATATGCGATGGAAGTCCTTGAGATGTCGAATAAGGTCTTGTGCGGGAAGCCCGTGAAACTTGGGTAGGAGGTTGATCAAAGCGGTCTTCAATTCAAAGTTAGCATTCAAGTTGGGGTGAGTTACGTGAAGGGGTTGAAGGACATAATCCGGTGCACCCGCTTCCTTGATGGTAACTCTCCTCGGAGCATCCATGGTATTAGTACCTAAAACAAAAGAAGATTCGTTAGTGAGATTGATGGAAGTAGGATTAATGCCTTCTTTGAGTGACGGTTCAATGTTCACTTTTAGCAAGGTGGTTGAGGTGGTGAAAACCTCTTCCCCTTTTCCAAACTTAAGCTGCCTCCGAGCTTGTCTAATATGAAACAAAGTTCGTTCTATTTCCGGATCAAAAGGGACTAAGCTCGGATTCGGTTGTGAACGCGTCATGCAATGAAGGGGAAATGAAATTCATTGTAACGAATGAGGGGTTAGTCACTTGAATTATTTACAATGAAGTGCAACTATGTACATATATACATGCTTAATCCAAACAATAACATGGCACACTAAGCAAATTCCCCGGCAACGGCGCCATTTTGACAAATGAATTTTTGTCGGTATAGAATTTATCAAGTGATCAATCGTAGTATAGTCTAAACCAACGAAAAATCCATCATCAAACAAATCTACAATCTATATCCGAGAGTACTAGTCTCCCGAGTCGTTCTCCCTTGGAATTGCTAAAGTATGCATCTTATTGACTTAGTAAGCCTCGTTGGAATTATTCGAAGGTTTTAGCAAAGTAATGAAAAACAAACAATCAATTATCAAAAGGCTTGGCTTAGGATTGGCATTAGAAATTCTATCCTTATAGTCCATTCAATGTTGACAACAATTAGGCCTTGCTTCATTTAGTTATCCCCTAAGTATAGAGGAAAATCAAATGAAAACAATCAACTTGAGTCACAAGTCCTAGCTTCACCTCATGGGAATCTAGCTTTAGTGCACTCCAAGTCAATTAGCAATCCCTAACTCTCAATCAACTATTGATACAACTATTCAATTTCTTCCAATGACCAAACCCTATGCCAAGTGTAAAAATTCTACTCCATAGCTAGTGTTGACATTTTATCAAACATATGGTGAGCATGAAAGAAAGTCATAGTAAAATGAAGAGAAAGGTAGAATTAAAGATGTTGCAATGCAAGGAATTAACAACAGTTGTCAAAGAGCAATAATGAGGATCAAAATCTCAAGGCATCAATGGAATCCAAAAAATCATAAAGTTGAATCCTAGATCCAAGGAATTTAGCAATTACAACTACAACTTGAAATTGGGAAAAGGAAACCTATGACATGAACAAAATGAAGTGAAAGTTGCAATGGATCTCACCAAGGAATGGGTAACAAATCCAGAATTTTGATGAAGAAGAACCCTAGTAAGAACTTCAGTCCTCTCTTCTCTCTCCCCCCAAAAATATCTCCAAAACTAGAAAATGAACTAAGTGTCCTTGACTCTTGCTCTCCTATCCCTCTTGAGACTTTTCCCGCCAATACACTCCTCAAAAGTTCAGATCTCTAACCAACTCCACGCCTGAGTCACGTGACTTCTAAAAAAATCATATTCGAACATCGGCGCGTACGCGCAAGGTACGCGGACGCGCCATGGATGCGGTTTTGGAGTGTACGCGGAGGTGGGACGTACGCGTGCGCGTCCATGAGAATCCTGGCTTAGCCGCTACTTAAGCCGGCTCGTGGCTTAGCTCTTGGTCTCGGCTTCACGTTGCTCTTATCCGCGCGGGCGCGTCAGGTGCGCGCACGCGCCCATGTGGAAATTTCCAAAGCTTCAATTCTCATGCTTACTTTCCTTGCACCCGTCTTCCTTCTCTTTTCCTGTCCATTCCTGCTCTATATCCTGAAACCACTTAGCGCACAAGTCACGGCATCGAATGGCATCAAGAGAGGATTAGAGACGTATCTATTTTAGTGCAAAATAAGCATGTTTTCATTCATGAGACAAAACTAGGAAAGGAATGCAAATCCTTGTATTTTCATGCAGAAAGTGTGTGAAATCATTGATAAACCCTTTGAAATTAGCACAAGATAAACCCTCAAAATGGGGTTTGTCACGCACCAAATCACTATCCTGGCAGCACCAGCGCGCACCACAGCACGATCCTGGCAGCACCAATTTTTCCTGCCCTGCCCTCCGCGAGGGCAGGGCAGCATCCTGTGCACCATTCTGGCGCACCATGGCAAGAAACTGGCAGCATCAGCACGCACCGTGGCACATTTCTGGCGCACCAATTTTTCCTGCCCAGCCCTCCGCGCGGGCAGGGCAACATTCTGCGCACCAAGCCGCACCAAGCCGCACCAAGCAAGCACCAACACGCACCAAATCCTGCCCTGCCATCCACAAGGGCAGGGCAGCCTCCTGGGAGCTATTATTTTTGGGCCGAAAATTCAATTAAAACTCCAATTTAATTCATTTCTTCACCAAATCAAAAGCCCATCCAAATCCCAAAAACCAAGAATAGAAAGTGTATAAATAGGTGCTAGTTTGATGTAATTAGGACCTTTTGCTTAGCTTTTGAATTTTGCACTTCTTTTAAGCTTTGAATTTTATTTTTGCACTTTGGAACTTCTCTTGCTGTCTTCACTGAGATTTCAGAGAATTGGGGAGGAGAATTGATCTCTCTTCTTCCTCATTCTTGCTTGGGCCTTCTCAATTTCCTTGTTTTGAGTTTTGGGTGTGAAGAATTGAGGAAATTCTGTCTCAATCTCCATTCAAAATCTCTTTAATTTCTCTTCTGCATAATTGAATTCAATTTCGTTTCCTTTACTGTTTCTTCTTCAATTTCTTGTCAATTGCTTTGAGAACTTGGATCTAGGAAGGTAATTGAGATCTAGGCTCTGCTACCTAGTCTCTTGAACCCTGAGATCCTAATTTACTTACGGTTCTTCTGTGAACCTTACTGCACTTTAATTTCAATTTCTGTTTGAATCCTCATTGCTTTCAATTCAATTTCTGCTCTATTAATTGTGGCAATTAAATTTCTCTTTGTTTAGATTCTGCAATCCCAGTCCTCAAACCCCTTTTATATTCAAGCAATTTACATTTCTTGCACTTTAAGTTTCTACAATTTACATTTCTTGCACTTTAAGTTTCAGTCATTTACTTTCTTGTTCTTTAAGATTCAACAAGTTTACTTTCCTGTTCTTTAATTTACTGCAATTTCCCCTTCTCCCTTTACATTCCAAGCAATTTATATTCTGTTAAATACAACCCACTCAACCAAAACTTGATTCGCTTGACTAAATCAACCACTAAACTAAAATTGCTCAATCCTTCAATCCCTGTGGGATCGACCTCACTCATGTGAGTTATTATTACTTGATGCGACCCGGTACACTTGCCGGTGAGTTTTATGTTGGATAGTTTTCCACACATCAATTTTTTGGCGCCGTTGCCGGGGATTGAAATAGATTGACAATGATTAAGTGAAGTGGAGGTCTAGATTAAGCACTTTTTCTTTTCTGTTCTTTTAATTTTGACTAACACACTAACTGTTTGAATTTTTGCTTAAACTAACTAAAACTTCATTCTAACTATAGATTGAAGTTTCATTGGTTTTCTGGATCTGTGTGTTTATTGTTGTGTGTTTCTATGTCAGGTACAGGAAGATCTTCCCCTATTCTCTCTGAAATTGACCAAAGAACTCTTCGAAGAATAAGAAGAGATGAAAGAGGGAAGAACGTTATCGGAGAGGAAGAATCTGAGGAGGAATTCCAAGAAATGGAAGGAGATATCAATCAACCAGGAGAAGGAGCCAACAATAACCAACAACAAAGAAGAGTCCTAGCTTCATACACATTTGCAAATGCTAGACATTGTGGAAGTAGCATTCTTCCTCCTAATGTCAATGCAAACAATTTTGAACTAAAGCCACAACTCATCACTTTGGTTCAAAACAACTGTTCTTTTGGAGGAGGGCCTTTGGAAGATCCAAATCAACATTTGTCTACCTTCTTGAGAATTTGTGACACGGTAAAAACCAATGGTGTACCTCCTGATAGCTACAAGTTGTTGCTCTTTCCATTTTCTCTCAGAGATAAAGCCACTCAATGGCTAGAGACCTTTCCAAAAGAAAGCATCAACACTTGGGATGACTTAGTGAGCAAATTCCTTGCCAAATTTTATCCCCCTCAAAGAATCCTAAGATTGAAGACAGAGGTGCAGACATTCACTCAAATGGAGGCTGAAAACTTATATGAAGCATGGGAAAGATATAAGGCACTATTGAGGAAATGTCCACCAGAGATGTTCACTGAGTGGGACAAGTTGCAGAACTTCTATGAGGGACTCACTCTTAAAGCTCAAGAAGCACTTGATCATTCAGCTGGAGGCTCTTTGCAACTCATGAAAACTACAGAGGAAGCTCAAAACCTCATTGACATGGTGGCCAATAACCAATATTTCTTTGCTCATCAAAGACAACGCCAACCATCACAACGAAGAGGAGTAACGGAGTTAGAAGGAGTGCATTCAATTCTAGCTCAAAACAAGATAATGCAGCAGCAGATTCAACAACAGTTTGAACAAATGGCCAAAAGAATTGATGGCTTGCAAGTTGCATCAGTGAGTGCCACAAGCCAACCACCAACTACTTGGGTGCAAAGTGAAGAAACTCAAGAGGAGCAACAGCAAGAGCAAGTCCAGTACATGCACAACCAAAATCCTGGAACAAATGAAGTCTATGGTGATACTTATAATCCATCCTGGAAGAACCATCCCAAACTCAGATGGGGAGACAACCATAATCAAAACCAACAACCATGGCAAAGAAACACAAGTCAGAATAATTGGAAAAGCACAAACCATAACCCCCAGCCAAACACTAACCAAAATACATACAGAAAACCACAAAATAATTACCCCAACTCTAACCATTATCCACCCAATAACCACCCAACAAATCAAACCACTTATCATCATCCATCAACACCCCAAAACCAACCAATTTCATAAGAATCTCAGAGGATCACCAATCTAGAGATGCTCATGGAGAAAATGATGAAGAACCAAGAATTGAAAACAAAGAACCAAGAAGCTTCCATGAAGAACTTAGAAAGGCAAATTGGGCAAATTTCCAAGCAGATTTCTGTTGAGAAGCCATCAAGTTCACTACCTAGTGACACCATTCCCAACCCAAAGGAAGAATGCAAGGTCGTGCAACTAAGAAGTGGAAAAGTGTTATTGGATGGTAACCAAGGAGCAACCAAGAATAATGATACTGAGCCAACAAAGAATGATGAAGCCATCAACAAGGATATGGTAAGCAAGAATGTCCCAGAAAAACTCACAGAGGAAGACAATGAGCCACAGAATTTGAAGAAAGGAAAGCAGATCAGGGAAGAACCAAATCCAAGACAATATCAAATGGAGAAGAACTTAACACCACCACTGCCTTATCCACAAAGATTCCACAAAGAGACAAAGGATCAGCATTTTCACAAATTTCTTGAGACTTTCAAGAAGCTGGAAATCAACATACCTTTGGCCGAGGCTTTGGAGCAAATGCCTCTGTATGCCAAGTTCTTGAAAGAGCTCATCAACAAGAAAAGAGATTGGAATGAGAAGGAAACGGTGATGCTTAGTGAGGAATGTAGCGCCGTGCTCCAAAAGGGAATCCCACCAAAGCTTAAGGATCCAGGGAGTTTTGTAGTGTCATGCACTATAGGCAAGCTATCCTTGGACAAAGCTCTCTGTGATCTTGGAGCTAGTATAAACTTAATGCCCTTGTCCATGATGAAGAAGCTTGCCATAGAAGAACTCAAACTTACCAAGATGTCACTAGTTATGGCCGACAGATCAATCAAGACACCGAATGGAATTGTGGAAAATCTGTTAGTTAAGGTTGGAGAGTTTATCTTCCCTGCGGACTTTGTAATCTTAGATACCGATGAGGAAGGCAACAATTCAATCATCTTGGGCAGACCATTTCTAGCAACTGCAAGAGCCATTATAGATGTGGAAAAAGGAGAGATGATTTTCAGAGTACACAATGAGCAAATGATCATAAATGTTTTTAAGTCAATGCAGCACCCTCCTGAGCAAGAAGATCATTTGAGGGTGGAAATGATAGAGAGCCTGGTGGAAGAAATGTTAGACATCAATCAGTATGAGCAAGAAAAAGACAATAAAGAAACAATAGAGGAACATGTAGCTGAGGCTTCCATCGACAAAGAGGTGGAACCAAGCAAGAAAGAAGAGGTGCAAAAGCAAGAACTAAAGCCACTACCTTCTCATCTCAAATATGCATTTCTTGGCACTTCGGAGAGCTTCCCAGTGATCATTAATTCATCATTGACAAAGAAAGAAGAAGGAGAGCTTCTTGATGTTCTCAGAGCTCACAAGGATGCCTTAGGATGGACCATTGATGACCTGAAAGGCATCAGCTCTACAGTATGCATGCATAAGATTCTTTTGGAGGACAATTCCAAAGCAGTAATTCAACCGCAAAGAAGACTAAATCCTGCAATGAAGGAAGTCGTCCAGAAGGAAGTAATGAAATTATGGAATGCAGGAATCATATATCCTATTTCCGATAGCTCATGGATAAGCCCAGTCCAAGTGGTACCAAAGAAAGGTGGGATGACAGTCATTACCAATGAGAGGAGTGAACTCATTCCCACCAGAACTGTAACAGGGTGGAGGATGTGTATTGATTATAGAAGGTTGAACGATGCCACACGCAAAGATCACTTCCCACTTCCTTTCATTGACCAAATGCTTGAAAGGTTGGCTGGCCATGCTTATTATTGTTTCTTGGATGGCTATTCTGGGTATAATCAGATAGTGGTAGATCCAAAGGACCAAGAAAAAACGTCATTCACATGCCCAGTTGGAGTTTTTGCCTATAGAAGAATGCCATTCGGATTATGCAATGCCCCAACCACTTTTCAAAGGTGTATGCTCTCCATTTTCTCAGATATGGTTGAAAAATTTTTAGAGGTTTTCATGGATGACTTCTCTGTTTTTGGTGATAATTTCAATACTTGCTTAAACCATCTAACTCTTGTCTTGAAATGGTGCCAAGAAACTAACTTGGTTTTGAACTGGGAGAAGTGCCATTTCATGGTGCCTGAGGGGATTGTTCTTGGTCATAAAGTTTCAAGAAAAGGGATAGAGGTTGACAAGGCAAAAGTGGAAATAATAGAAAAACTCCCTCCACAAACTAATGTGAAATCTGTTAGAAGTTTCTTGGGACATGCAGGATTTTATAGAAGGTTTATCAAAGATTTTTCTAAAATAGCCAAACCTTTGAGTAACCTTTTAATGATTGATAAACCTTTTGTTTTTGATGAAAATTGCCAGCATGCTTTTGAAACTTTAAAACATAAACTCACAACAGCACCAATTATCACACCCCCGGATTGGAACTTACCGTTTGAACTCATGTGTGATGCAAGTGATATTGCAATTGGTGCTGTACTTGGACAGAAGAAGGGAAATTTGCATCATGTCATATATTATGCAAGTAAAGTATTGAATGAAGCTCAAAAAAATTATACTACAACAGAGAAGGAATTGTTAGCTGTAGTCTATGCATTTGATAAGTTTAGATCGTACTTGATAGGATCTAAAATTGTGGTTTATACTGATCATGCTGCTCTCAAGTATTTGATGTCAAAGCAGGATGCTAAACCAAGACTCATCAGGTGGATTCTACTCCTACAAGAATTTGACATTGAGGTGAAGGACAGGAAAGGCACTGAAAATCTAGTTGCTGATCATTTATCAAGGCTGCCACCAGAAACAATTCAAAAGGCCTCATTACCTGTGAATGAAAGCTTCCCAGATGAACATCTTATGCTGATCCAACAAACACCATGGTTCGCTGATATAGCAAACTACAAAGTAGGGAGAAAGATACCTCAAGAATTCACTAAGCAACAAGTGAAGAAACTAATCAATGAAGCAAGGAAGTTCTTGTGGGATGAACCCTATCTGTTCAGAAGATGCTCTGATGGAATAATCAGGAGATGTATTCCTGAAAGTGAAATAAGAGATATATTATGGCATTGCCATGGCTCAGCTTATGGTGGACACTTTGGTCCAGAAAGAACAGCAGCAAAGATATTACAAAGTGGTTTCTATTGGCCAACCATCTTCAAAGATGCCAGGGAGTTTGTCCACCAATGTAATGAATGCCAAAGAGCAGGAGGACTAACAAGAAGGAACGAGATGCCACAGAACTTCATTTTGGAAGTAGAATTGTTTGATCTATGGGGCATTGATTTCATGGGACCCTTTCCCCCTTCTTATTCGTTTAGATATATCTTGGTAGCAGTGGAGTATGTTTCAAAATGGGTGGAAGCCATAGCCACAACTACCTGTGATGCACAAATTGTCCTTCAATTCCTAAAGAAGCACATCTTTACTAGATATGGAGTACCCAAGGGTCTCATCAGTGATGGTGGTGGTCATTTTTGTAACAAACAAATGGAGAAACTTCTCCACAAATATGGAGTTATCCATAAGGTAGCCACACCATATCACCCTCAAACTAATGGCAGGCAGAATTAGCAAACAGGGAACTAAAGAAGATCCTAGAAAAAACAGTCGTAGCACAAGAAAGGATTGGGCTAGGAAGTCCCCATTTCAGCTGTTATATGGCAAATCTTGTCATCTCCCTGTAGAGCTTGAGCACAAAGCCTTTTGGGCCACTAAACTTCTAAATTTGGATTCTGAAGCAGCAGGAGAGAAAAGGTTGTTGCAGCTGAATGAGCTAGATGAGTTTAGGCTAGAAGCCTATGAAAATACCAAGATATACAAGGAAAAAGCTAAGAGATGGCATGATAGGAAGATTCTGAAGAAAGAATTCAAACCTGGACAACAAGTACTCTTGTACAACTCACGGCTCAAGATATTCCCTGGCAAGCTTAAGTCTAAGTGGACTGGTCCATACTTGGTGACTAAGGTTTTCCCTTATGGGAGTATTGAATTGCTAGATGAAGCAACAAAGAGTCGGTTTACAGCAAATGGTCATAGAGCAAAACTGTACCTAGGGGGGCAATGGAACAAAGAAAAGGAGGTCCAGAACCTAAATCCCCCTTGAAGCAAAAATAGAAGATGTCAAGCTAGTGACAATAAAAGAGCGCTTGTTGGGAGGCAACCCAACCTGAGATAGTTTTCTTTCATAGATGTTTCAATAAAAATGTTGAATAATTGGTATGGATTGCAAGGAGCTAAGTTTGGTGTTGCACACCAAAACAATTTAAGGGAGAATGAAAGATTTTAAGTTTGGTGTTCCACCAAAAATATCATTTAAAAACACATTCTCACCTCTTGCATGATGCTAACTCCAAGCAACCAAACACATTATTCAACTGTTTAATTGCTTTCTAGCTTTAATTTCATTAACCTTTAGCAAGGACACAAGGTTTCACATATGGTTAAAATTGTTGCGTAAGAGGCAGTGGCAAACAATTAAGTTTGGTGTTCACACACCAAAACGGTTCCAGGAGCCACACTATGCATACTAACCAAGTAATTAAGGGCTTGAGAAGCAAGAAACTTTGAGAATTATGCAGGACATGAGTCAACAATTGAAGACATTATGCATCTTAACTCAAATAGAACACAACAGAAGGAAGAATCAAAGGGCTGCAACTTCAAAGGTTGTATCTAAACTTGATCCTTGCTGCTGTGAAATGTTTTGAATCTGGAAACCATTGTATGTCTTGCTAAAGTGTTTATCTAGTTGCAAGTGAAATTGTTTGTTAAAAATGCTAAATCTGCATAATGCTTGTTATCCATCACTTAGCTTTAAATTTTGTTTTGTTTCCCCATATGCTTAAATAAAAGAGATTTGTGTGAATTGAAAAGTGAAATATCCAATGTTGCATAAGTAAGAATGGAAGTTAGTGGTGGTATATGTGTTTGATTAAATGCATAACTCATGAAATAATTGTTGCATAATATCATTCTCATTCAAGTGTGAGTTAGCTTGCTGTTACAAAGACTCTTATCAATAATGAAAAAGCCCTTGATAACAAAAACAGAAAAAAAAAGGGAAAGAAAAAGCCAAAATGGCAAGAAAAACAAAGAATAAAGGTTGGACACCAATAGCTTGGACCCTAGGACATATGCCTGTGGTGTTCTTGTACTAAGATATGCTTGGATGAGTAAATTCTAAGGGGTATTTTAAAACTCGGTCACTTAGATCAACTGATTTGGGATGGCCAATTGAAAATCCACAATAAAGAGCAACTTAGATACAGAACATTTAGTTATCCAAAGAGATGCTGGGCATCAATGATCCTAGGAAGAATTAGTGAGCCATGTGTCTGTGGTGGAAAGATGTTGAGCAAAAGAAAAGAAAATAAAGCCAAAGGCTACTACTGCAACATTTGACACCAAACCTCCAAAAGAATAATAAGCTTGTTAAGCATTATAAGCCAAGAAAAGTTAGCAAGGGAGTAATTCAAAAGTGAGTGTTATAACAGCAAGTTTAGCAAGCCTTTGAGGAAAGATGTATATTATGTAACAGCAATAATAGTTGAGTTATCATTATCTGCATAAAGATCCCATAAATCAAGTTTTGCTATATGCCTAATAAGGATATGTGTTCTTTTCTTATTCATATCATTTACTCTTAGTTTTGATGCTTGCTTGGGGACAAGCAAGATTTAAGTTTGGTGTTGTGATGACAAGTCATCATATACCCATTTTTCAAGCTAATTTCACTTGTTTTGTTAGTCTTTATGCACTTTCTTGCTTCCTAAGTAAGTGATTTGGAGTGAAAATGCATAACTTCTTTAAATCAAGCAACCACCATGAAATTAATGTTAATTCATGAGGTTTAAGCTAATTTTAATTGAAGTTTAATTGATTTATAAGCCTTATGAATTTAGTGATACTTGGAGTGGTTGTTTTGGTTTATTTCAGGTGAAGAAAAGAATAAAAGAGAAAAGCGTGGCCTAAGAAAGCGTGACCCAAGGAGAAGGAAGTGTGGTCAAAGGAAGGAAAAGTGTGTCGCATGCAATGGGGGAGGCAAGCATTGCCCTCCACAAGGCACACTGCCCTCTAGGAGGGCAACATAAGGGAACAAGGTAAAGAAGGCAACTCTGCCCTGCCCACTACAAGGGCAGAGCACAAATTTGTGCCTTGGAATCAAGAAGAAGAAAATGTTGCCCTGCCCTCCACAAGGGCAGTATCGGGCTCACCAAGGAAGAAAATCAAAGGAAAAATGCCTATGATGCTTGCCACAAGAGTTGAACACGGGACCATGAGGAAGTAAGGAACTAAGTCCCATTACCGTGCCAAGAAACCAAGGAAAATGAATGAGCGTGTGTTTCTGCCCGGATTCGAACGCGGGACTTCATTTTGGAAACACTGCCCTGCCCTCCGCAAGGGCAGGGCAGCATTTGGTTGGTGCACGAATCTGGCGCACCAAGGGACATTTCTGGCGCACCAAATCACTATCCTGGCAGCACCAGCGCGCACCACAGCACGATCCTGGCAGCACCAATTTTTCCTGCCCTGCCCTCTGCGAGGGCAGGGCAGCATCCTGTGCACCAAGGCACCATTCTGGCGCACCATGGCAAGAAACTGGCAGCATCAGCACGCACCGTGGCACATTTCTGGCGCACCAATTTTTCCTACCCTGCCCTCCGCGCGGGCAGGGCAACGTTCTGCGCACCAAGCCGCACCAAGCCGCACCAAGCAAGCACCAACACGCACCGAATCCTGCCCTGCCCTCCACAAGGGCAGGGCAGCCTCCTGGGAGCTATTATTTTTGGGCCGAAAATACAATTAAAACTCCAATTTAATTCATTTCTTCACCAAATCAAAAGCCCATCCAAATCCCAAAAACCAAGAATAGAAAGTGTATAAATAGGAGCTAGTTTGATGTAATTAGGACCTTTAGCTTAGCTTTTGAATTTTGCTCTTCCTTTAAGCTTTGAATTTTATTTTTGCACTTTAGAACTTCTCTTGGTGTCTTCACTGAGATTTCAGAGAATTGGGGAGGAGAATTGATCTCTCTTCTTCCTCATTCTTGCTTGGGCCTTCTCAATTTCCTTGTTTTGAGTTTTGGGTGTGAAGAATTGAGAAAATTCTATCTCAATCTCCATTCAAAATCTCTTTAATTTCTCTTCTGCATAATTGAATTCAATTTCGTTTCCTTTACTGTTTCTTCTTCAATTTCTTGTCAATTGCTTTGAGAACTTGGATCTAGGAAGGTAATTGAGATCTAGGCTCTGCTACCTAGTCTCTTGAACCCTGAGATCCTAATTTACTTTTGGTTCTTTTGTGAACCTTACTGCACTTTAATTTCAATTTCTGTTTGAATCCTCATTGCTTTCAATTCAATTTCTGCTCTATTAATTGTGGCAATTAAATTTCTCTTTGTTTAGATTCTGCAATCCCAGTCCTCAAACCCCTTTTATATTCAAGCAATTTACATTTCTTGCACTTTAAGTTTCTGCAATTTACATTTCTTGCACTTTAAGTTTCAGTCATTTACGTTCTTGTTCTTTAAGATTCAGCAAGTTTACTTTCCTGTTCTTTAATTTACTGCAATTTCCCCTTCTCCCTTTACATTCCAAGCAATTTATATTCTGTTAAATACAACCCACTCAACCAAAACTTGATTCGCTTGACTAAATCAACCACTAAACTAAAATTGCTCAATCCTTCAATCCCTGTGGGATCGACCTCACTCATGTGAGTTATTATTACTTGATGCGACCCGGTACACTTGCCGGTGAGTTTTGTGTTGGATCATTTTCCACACATCATGGGCCCCACGCGTCCGTGTCGTTTTTCAAAAAATAGCCATTCATGCAAGCGTGTCACCCATGCGCACGTGTCACCCTAAATTTGGGCAATCTGCAAACGAAACAGAAAGTTGTGCGAACGCGAGGCTGCTCTTGTGCCACTAGCACAAATCAAGTCACGCATCCGCATGACCGACGCGTTCGCATCACTTGAAAATATCACAATTCACGCGAACGCGTGACCCACGCGTCCGCGTTGCATGCGATGCACATTTTATCCATATCAGCGCCAGAATTCCTATCTTTTCTTCCCCAATCCTAATTTTCCTTCCTCTTTTCTTACTTACTTATTATCTTTCATTCTATTTTACTTAATTTCTTTGCATACTTTCATTCATTGCATTTTAATTTTTTGCATATTTTTATCTTTTCTTCTAAATTTATTACTTTTCCATTGGTGTTAAATTTTCTTTTTCAACTGTTGTCTCTTTTCTGGTATTATTTTAGTGCTTAGTGACTTGTTTTACACTGTTGGGTAGTATTATTTAAGTCAATGCTAATATCTTATGATACTTATTATCCTTTTGCATTAACATGAATTTATATTATTTTTCATTACCCATTATCTCTTCCCCTTTGTTGCAATGTCTGCACCATTGATATGCCATGTGCTTATAATGTTTTCTCAATTGCATGTTGTAGCTACCATGTACTTGAGACCCTCATTATTTGGCATTAACCCAACTATTTTTTATTTGTTTCCTATCTTTGTTTTTGGGTTACTTTTCTTCCCTTTTCTCTTCTTTCAGGATGGCCACAGGAAAGAGAATCGGAAGACGTCTAAATAGGGAGACAAACAAGTCCATCTGCACAATCCTCAGAAAAAAGTGTCAGTTGGATCCACCCATCCACTTTTACATCTTAGCATGCACCGAGGACAGTGCAATCTTTAAGTGTGGGGAGGTCGATACCGATCTCCGTGGGTTAGTACCTTCCTGTCTCAACAACAATCTTTAATTTTCTTTGTTAAATTAGTTGTTGCATTTGCATGTTTGTTTGATTTTGTGCATATTTACCACTTGGTTAAAGTACTATTTCTTTTTTAAGAAACCTTTTATAGCATTTCACTAATTTGAATTAAAATTTTTGAGAAACTTGTTTGAAGAAATTTTATTTTGGGACATGGTTTTAGAGCTCGAAAACACAAAACCAGTGAGATTTTGAGCCTACTTGATTGGTTGCATCTTATCAACCAATATTTTATTTTTTTTATGTTTGTTTTTCTCTCTATAATTGTGATCTTGTCTTGCTTAATTCTATATTTCCATGGTTTGATGTATGCATACACTTATATGATTGAGGCCTTTGTTTCACTGAACCTACATACCCATATAGCCTTACCTTTCATTATCCATTGCAAACCAATGTTGAGCCTATTATATCTATTTGTTCTTTATTTTAGCACATCACGAACCCTAAGCGGAAAACAATAATGACCTTAATTTGAATCCTTGGTTAGCTTGGACTAGTGAAAGTGCTCATGAATTAAGTTTGGGGAAAAGTGGGTTTGGAAACATTTGGTTTTGGAAATTAAGTATGTTATATATCTTTTATGAAAATGTGAAAGAAATGTTTAGGACATGTTCATGCATTCAATAATTTAATCATATGCATTGAAAAAAAATACAAAAAAAATATATGTATATATAAAAACAAAAAAAAAGGAAGAAAAAGAGAAAAAGAAAAGAAACAGAGCAAAAAATAAAAGGGGACAAAATGCCCCAAAGTAAGGGTGAAAGCAATGCATATGTACTGTACTCGAAATTAGATGCATGAATATGTGGAAAACATGGTTAATGGATAGTTAAATGTGGTATTATGATTACATGGATTGTCTAAAGTTAGGTGGAAAGTTTAAGTTAATTAAGGATTCAAATTTTAGTCCACTTGGCCAAATACAATTCTACCTTGACCCTAACCCCATTACAACCCTTAAAAGACCTCTTGATATGTGTATCTGTGCATTAAATTTTTGTTGATTGTTAGATGAAGAGCAAGCCTTAGAAAGCAAGGTTAGTAGAGAATTGAGAGATCGAACCTTAAACACCTAAGCAATTACAGTGCATACACTTCCAGTGAGGGTTCGATGCTCGATTTTTGTTCCCGGCTTTCATGAGCTATTTTCTTCTGCCAGTTTACTTGTGCTTCATTTTTATGAATTGAATTAGTGAAATCCAGTTCATATTTATTCTTGAAAGATTTATTTACTTTTCACCAAGTAGGTAGAAACATTTTGCATGTAGTTGCATTCATATAGATAGGTTGCATTTCATACATTCTACCATTCCCCTTCACTCTTTTAGTTCTCTTGAGCTTAGCATGAGGACATGCTACTGTTTAAGTGTGGGGAGGTTGATAAACCACTATTTTATGGTTTATCTTGTGCTCAATTGAGTGGTTTTTATCAACTCTTTACCCACTTATTCATACTATTTGCATCGTTTTACTTTTTCCTTCCGGATATTGTGCTATGATTGAAAAACATGCTTCTTTGGGCTTTAAATTTGCTATGTTTAATCCTCTCTTATTACCATTCGATACTTGATATGTGCGTTAAGTGATTTTAGGGATTACATGGCAGGAATGGCTCAGAGGATGGAAAGAAAGCATGCAAAAGTGGAAGGAATACAAGAAACTAAAGGAATTGCCAAAGTTATCAGCCTGACCTCTTTGCACTCAAACAATCATAACTTGAGCTACAAAGATCCAAATGAGGCAATTTTAATTGCATTGGAAAGCTAACATCTGGGGCTTCACAACGATATATAATTTGTTATAGCTGACCCGAAGATAGGCGATGCGCACGTGTGAATCACGCGAATGTGTGACCTGGAAAAAATGCAATCCGCGCGAACGCGTGGACGATGCTTCCGCCTGACTTTGCAGCGACCTGTACGAACCAGAAATCTGGGCTGTTTTTGACCCAGTTTTCGACCCAGAAAATACAGATTAGAGGCTATAAAGTGGGGGAATGCATCCATTCATGAAGGGGCTCATAATTCATAATTTTAGGTTTATATGTACTTTTTAGAGAGAGAGCTCTCTCCTCTCTTGTAGGTTTTAGGATTTAGAATTTCTTTAGGATTAAGATTTCTACTTGTCAATTTCCAGGTTTAATGTTCCTTTTATTTATTTCCCAATTTAATTTATGAACTTTTCCATGTTAGATTGATTTCTTTTATTAATGCAAATTGAGGTATTTCATATTTATGATTTTTTATTTAGCTTTTTAACTCTTAGCTTTGGTGAGTAATTAGAGACTCTTGAGTTATCAAACTCAGCTGATGATTGAAAATTGGAATTCTTTGTTGATTGATTTGAATTCCCTAACTCTAGTCTTTCTTAGGAATTGACTAGGACTTGAGGAATCAAATTGATTTATCCACTTAACATACCTTCATAGTTAGAAGTTGATCAAGTAGGAGCAAAATCTAATTCTTATCACACCTGATAAGGATAACTAGGATAGGACTTCTAGTTCTCATACCTTGCCAGAGCTTTATTAGTTATTAATTTAATTTCTTGCAATTTACTTTTCTTGTTCAACCTATTTTAAAACCCAAAATAAAATATATATTTTCTATAACCAATAATAAATCATACTTCCCTGCAATTCCTTGATAAGGAAACCCGAGGTTTGAATACTTCGGTTATTTATTTTTATTGGTTTGCTTAAGTGACAAACAAACTTTTGTATGAAAGGATTTTCTGTTGGGTTAGAAGCTATACTTACAACGCGATTATTCTTGTGAATTTCTTTATCGATAGAAAATCTGCTCGTCAGTATTTTAGTCAAGCTAAGACAAATTGAGTGAGAATTGTAAAAAATTAAAGCGGGAAAGATAAATGACATGAAATATAAATTTGCAAAATCTTAAATGGGGAATTGGGGAGTTGAGCATGAAAGTAAATAACAAAAAGTAAAGAGAATGTGTAAGATCAGAGATGGGGAATTCATTGGGCTTATGAGATGTTGCATTCTCCGGATCAAGTTCATCTTCATCTCTTCCTCAATCAATGCATTTATTGATATCCTTGGCAATCTTAGGTGATTGGATCCCAATTCCTTGGCAAACCAATCTCTCTAAGCTTTAAACAATTTTCCAATTCCTTGATTTAATTGCTCATGAGAAGAGATGAAGTTTGGTCACTGATTATACCACACACCTCATAGATCAAAGTATTGGTAGGATACATGTTACGATATCCATTCAACCCCCAACCTAATCAAATGTAAGAAAGCAATTCTAGCATGATCTCCTCATTCCTCTTCCGAAGCTCATAGGAGATCCAAATATGGAAAGTTTCTTTTCCAAGATAACTAAACCAATTAGTTGAAGACCGAAAGCTTTCTAGCAAAATCAAGAGAAAAGAAAGAGGAAAAGAATGAAAACTATAATTGATCCGTCAAATTACAACAGAGCTCCCTAACCCAATGAAAGGGGTTTAGTTATTCATAGCTCTGGGGAATGGAATGCGTAAAAGAAAAGTGCATTGTAAAGTAACTAGAAATTGCAGAAAAAGAAAATATACAGAGTGTAGCTCCCAATAAGCCAGCTCCCTTCTAGTTGAAAATTACTCCTATATATACTATTCTTCTGATCTTCTAGTTAGCTCTCCAAGTCTTGGATATGGGCTTTGATCTTTAGTTGAAGCAGTTACATTCCTCAGTGGGCTCATCTTTGCTTGCAGAAAGTGAGTGAGTCAGGCATGGTATGCAGTTAGTCAGGACGTTAGTGGTGTTAAAGTTAAGTGTGAATTCTGGTTCGAAGACGTTAGTGACACTAACTTTGTCACTAACGACCCAACTATTTGAGCCACGTTAACTCCAACGCTAGTGACACTAACGTGACCACTAACGTAGCCTTTCCATCCTTTGCTAGCGTTATTGGTGCTAACTTTGCCAATAACGCTGCTCCTTGTCCCTTTCTCCCGCGTTAGTGGTCCACGTTAGTGTAACTAACGTGGCCCTTAACGCGGGCATGCCAACACTCGAGGGCGTTAGTGACACTAACTTTGTCACTAACGCAACAAAACTCCTCTTCTTCCACGTAAGTGCTCACGTTAATTGCATTAACGTGGCCACTAACGTGAGTATGTTGCCATCTCCAACGTTAGTGACAAAGTTAGTGTCACTAACATTGGCTCCTTATTCCTTGCTCCACATTAACTCCTACGTTAGTGGCATTAACATGGCCATTAACGTAGGTGAACTTGGCCCGATCCAACATTAGTGACAAAGTTAGTGTCACTAACATTGGCGACCCTCTATTGCTCCACGTTAGAGCTACGTTAATGGCATTAACGTGGCTCTTAACATGGATGTTTTTGGCCTTTGCAACGTTAGTGGTGTTAACTTCACCACTAACATTGGAGCTTCCTTCTCTTTCCACATTAGTTCCCATGTTAATGTAACTAACGTAGCAACTAACGTAGGCTGTGATGGCTTTCGAGGGCGTTAGTGGTGATAACTATACCACTAACGTTGCAAACTTGCTCCCTTTCCACGTTAGTGGTCACGTTAGTGATACTAACATGGCTGCTAATTTGGTTCTTCTATGCTTCCCTTGTCCTGAAATCAAACAAACAAGGTGCATCAAAGCTTTGTTCCAGGTCATAAGATCTTGCACTATATAAATTGGCATTCAATTCATGCATTATTCTCATGAAATCATGTAAAGTTCACAATATTTTCTTGAATCAAGATGTAAGTGTATATTCATCCAAAACTTGCTTATTACCTAAGAAAATGCATGAAACTATCTAAAAACGTAAAGAAAAGGCTAGTGAAACTGGCCAAAATGCCTTGGCATCAATGCCTTAAACACAAGGTAGTCTTCGTTCACTTGAAGGATTAGCTCTCCTCTGTCTACATCAATCACAGCCTTTGTTGTGGCTAGGAAGGGTCTTCCAAGGATGATGGATTCATCCTTATCCTTTCCAGTGTCTAGGATTATGAAATCAGCAGGGATGTAAGGCCTTCAACCTTCACCAAGACATCCTCTACAAGTTTATAAGCATGTTCTTTGATTTGTCTGCCATCTCCAATGTGATTCTTGCAACTTGTACCTCAAAGATCCCTAGTTTCTCCATTACAGAGAGTGGCATGAGGTTGATACTTGATCCTAGGTCACACAGAGCCTTTTCAAAGGTCATGGTGCCTATGGTGCAAGGTATCAAGAACCTTCCGGGATCCTCTTTCTTTTAAGGTAACTTCAGTTGAACCAATGCACTTAGTCATTGATGAGTAATGGAGGTTCATCCTCCCTAGTCTCATTACCAAATAATTTGGCATTCAGCTTCATGATTGCTCCTAGATATTGAGCAACTTGCTCTTCAGTAACATTTTCGTCCTCTTCAGAGGAAGAATATTCGTCAAAGCTTATGAATGGTAATAGTAAGTTCAGTGGAATCTCTATGGTCTCTAGATGAGCCTCAGATTCTTGTGGTTCCTCAATAGGGGACTCCTTGTAGTCTAGTGGACGTCCCTGAGGTCTTCCTTACTGTGAATCACGTCCTCCTCCTCTTCTATAGGTTCGGCCATTTTGGTTGTATTAATGGCCTTGCACACTCTTTTTGGATTCTCTTCTATATTGCTTGGGAGAGTACTAGGAGGAGTTTCAGTGATTCTTTTACTCAGCTGACCAACTTGTGCCTCAAAATTTCTTATAGAGGACCATGCATCAGTCATGAAATTGAAGGTGGTCTTAGATAGATCAGAGACAATGTTTGCTAAGCTAGAGAGGCTCTGCTCAGAATTCTCTGTCTGTTGCTGAGACGATGATAGGAAAGGCTTACTATTGCCAAACATGTTCACCCACCATTATTGTTATTGATGCCTTGTTGAGGCTTCTGTTGATCCTTCCATGAGAAATTTGGGTGATTCCTCCGTGAAGGATTATAGGTTTTTCCATAGGAATCTCCCATGTAATTCACCTATTCCATTGTAGAATTCTCAAAGTCATAAGCTTCTCCTTCAGAGAAGGCGTCTTAGCTTTGCAATCAGTCAGACTCTGAGAAATCATATTACTTGCTGAGTCAATATTTTGTTTTGAGCCAATATGGCATCAGAGTATCATCTCAAGAACTCCTTTCTTCTGAGTCACCCATTAGTCACAGGATTCTCTCAGAAGTGTACATGAACTGGTTATTTACAACCATTTCAATGATTCCTGGTTCTACAGGCATTTTCAGATGAAGAGATCCACAGTAGAGTGGTCAATGACATCTGGATAACTCAGACAGACCATCATAGAATATACATATGATGCTCCATTCTGAAAACATGTCAAAAAGACACATTTTGGTTACTTGCTTGTATCTTTCCAAGCTTCATAGAGGGATTCACCTTCCTTCTGTCTGAAGTTTGGACTTCCACTCTGAGCTTACTCATCTTTTGAGGTGGAAAGAATTTGGTCAAGAAAGCATTACCAGCTTGTCCCAAGAGTTCAGGCTTTCTCTAGGTTGTGAGTCC